>NW_006921645.1:11378360-11386171 GCF_000298275.1 Orycteropus afer afer | reverse complement strand
AAAAAAAAAAATCACTGCCATTGAGTTGATTCTGACTCATAGCGACCCCATTGAGTTTCCAAGGCAGTAAATCTTTATGGAAGTAGATTGCCCATCTTCCTTCTGCAGAGTGGCTGGTGGGTTTGAACTGCCAACCTTCTGGTTAGCAGTTAAATGCCTTAGGCACTATGCCACCAGAGCTCCTGTCACTAACATGATAGAAGTGAGGAGTTATAGCACATAGGATAATCACATCAGATCACAAAATGGAGAATAATTATATAATGTTGAGAATTGTGGCCCAGTCAAGTTGACATGTATTTTTTTTTTTTTTTTTTGGAAATGGTTTAATCCATAACAGATGCACATTCTCTTTAAAAGATTCTCCTAGATGGTGAACCAACATAGCACAGGACCTTTGGTTAAAAAAAAAAGGACTATTACATAGCCTTCAAATTTATTCAACAAACATTTACTACAATCTACTATGTTAAGTACTTGCATGCATAAAATAACAAAACATTGCCTCCAAGAAGATCATGGTAAAGTAAGGGAAACAGAGAGGTGCCTGTAAAGACAAATTGATAATTACTCTGTCCCAAACACTGTATTTCACCACTTGTCTGTCAGTTTGTCATATTATGGTGGCTGGGGTGTTGCTATGAGGCTGGAGGCTATACCACCAGTATTTCAAGTACCAGCAGGGTCACCCATGGTGGACAGGTTTCAGTGGAGCTTCCAGACTAAGACAGACTTGGAAGAAGGAAGGGGCCATCCACTTTTAAAAGAATTGGCCAGTGAAAACCTTATGAATAGCAGTGAGACACTGTCTGATATATTACAGGAAAACTTTATGAATAGCCCTGAAACATTGTCCAATATACTGCTGGAAGATGAGCCTCTCAGGTCAGAAGGCACTCAAAATATGAGTAGGGAGCAGCTGCCTCCTCAGAGTAGAGGTGACTTTAATGATGAAAATGGGGTAAAACTTTTGGGACCTCCATTTGCAGATGTGGCACAACTCAAAATGTAAAGAAACAACTGCAAACATCCATTAATAATCGGAACATGGAATATATGAAGTATGAATCTAGGAAAACTGGCAGTTGTCAAAAATGAGATGGGATGCATAAGAATCGATATCCTAGGCATTAATGAGCTGAAATGACTGGTTTTGGCCATTTTGAATCAGACAACCGTATGTTCTACTATGCTAGGAATGACAAATTGAAGAGGAATGGTGTGGCATTCATTGTCACAAAGAATGTTTCAAGACCTATCCTGAAGTACAATGCTGTCAGTGATAGGATAATATCCATATGCCTACAAGGAAGACCAGTTAATACTACTATTATTCAAATTTATGCACTAACCTCCAAAGCCAAAGATGAGGAAATTGAAGTTTTTTTTTTTTTTTTTCACCAACTTCTGCAGTCTGAAATTGACCAAACATGGAATCAGGATATGTTGATTATCACTGGCGATTGAAATGCAAAAGTTGGAAACAAAGAAGAACCACCAGTAGTTGGAAAATATGGCATTTGGTGATAGAAATAACACTGAAGATTGCATGATAGAATTTTGCTAGATCAATGACTTGTTCATTGCAAATACCATTTTCAACAACACAAATGGTGGCTATACACATAGACTTTGCTAGATGGAGTACACAGGAATCAGATTGACTACATCTGTGGCAAGAGGCAATGGAGAAGATCAATATCTTCAGCCAAAGCAAGGCCAAGAGCTGACTGTGGAACAGGCAATCAACTGCTCATATACAAGTTCAAGTTGAAACTTAAGACAATTAAAAGAAGTCCATGAGAGCCAAAATAGGACCTTGACTATATCCCTCCTGAATTTAGAGACCATTTAAAGAACAGATTTGATGCATTAAACACCAATGACCACAGGAATTGTGGGATGACATCAAGAATATCATCCATGAAGAAAGCAAAAGGTCATTAAAAAGACAGGAAAGCAAGAAAAGACCAAAATGGATGTCAGAAGAGACTCTTGACACTTGCTCTTGAATGGATAGTAGCTAAAGCAAATGGAAGAAATGACAAGATAGAAGAGCTGAACAGAAGAATTCAAAGAGCAGCTTGAGAAGACAAAGTCAATTATTATAATGAAGTGCAAAGACCTGGAATAAGAAAAGGAAAAGGGAAGAACACACTCGGCATTTCTCAAGCTGAAAGAACTGAAGAAGAAATTCAAGCCTTGAGTTGCAATATTGAAAGATTCTTATGGGCAAAATATTGAATGATGCAGGAAACATCAAAAGAAAATGGAAGGAATACACAGAGTCATTGTACCAAAAAGAATTGGTCAATGTTCATCCATTTCAGGAGGTGACCTATGATCAAGAACCAATGGTACTGAAGGAAGAAGTTGAAGCTGCACTGAAGGAATTGGCAAAGAACAAGTCTGCAGGAATTGATGGAATACCCATTAAGATGTTTCAACAAACGGATGCTGCACTGGAGGGACTCATTCACCTATGTCAAGAAATTTGGAAGACAGCTACCTGGCCAACTGACTGGAAGAGATCCGTATTTGTACCCATTCCAGAGAAAGGTGATCCCACAGAATATGGAAATTATTGAACAATAATATCATTAATATCACACACAAATAAAATCTTGCTGAAGATAATTCAAAAGTGGTTGCAGCAGTACATTGACAGAGAACTTCCAGACATGCAAGCTGGATTCAGAAGAGGATGTGGAATGAGGGATATCATAGTGATGTCAGATGGATCGTGGCTCAAAGCAAAGAATACCAGAACTATGTTTACTTGTATTTTATTAACTATGCAAAAGCATTTGATTGTGTGAATCATAACAAATTATGGATAATACTGAGAGGAATGGGACTTCCAGAACACTTAATTGTGCTCATGAGGAACCTGTACATAGACCAGGAGCCTGTGGTTCAAACAGAACAAGGTGATACTTCATGGTTTAAAATCAGGAAGGGAGTAAGTCAGGGTTGTATCCTTTCACCATAGTTATTCAATCTGTATGCTGAACAAATAATCTGAGAAGCTGGACTATATGAAGAAGAATGTGGCATCAGGATTGAAGGAAGACTCATTAACCACCTGCAATATGCAGACAACATAGCTTTGCTTGCTGAAAGTGAAGATGACTTGAAGTACTTACTGATGAAGATTAAAGACTATAGTTTGCAGTATGGATTATACCTCAATGTAAAGAAAACAAAAATCCTCACAACTGGATTGTGAAGCAATCATGATAAATGAGTTTATCATGAAGAAGCATCATGATAAATGGAGAAAAGATTGAAGTTGTCAAAGATTTCATATTACTTGGTTCCACAATCAACACCAATGGAAACAGTAGTCAAGACATCAGATGACATATTTGCCCCAGCAGTGGGCAACAGACTTCTTTAAAGTGCTGAAGAGCAAAGATGTCTCTTTGAAGACTAAGGTGCACCTAACTCAAGCCATGTTATTTTTAATCACCTCATATGCATGTGAGAGCTGGACAATGAATACAGAAGACTGAAGAAGAGTTGATGCTTTTGATTTGTGGTGTTGGCAAAGAATACAGAAAGAATCATGGACTGCTAAAAGAACTATCAAATCTGTCCTGGAAGAAGTACAGCTGGAATGCTTCTTGGAAGCAAGAATGGCCAGATTTCATCTCACCTTCTTTGGTCATGTTGTCAGAAGGGACCAATCCCTGGAGAAGTATATCATGGTTGGTAAAGTGGAGAGTCAACGACAAAGGGGAAGGCCCTCAACAAGATGGATTCACACAGTGGCTACAATGATGGGCTCAGGTATAGCAAGGATTGTGAGACTGGCACAGGACTGGGCAGTGTTTCATTTTGTTGTACATAGTGTCACTATAAATCAGAGATGACTCAACAGCACCTAACAACAACAACAACACAACAAACACTGTACTAAGCATTTAAATGTATTATCTAATTTAGCATTTATTCTTGTCTCCATTTGACAGGTAAGAAAACAAAGCTTATAAGCTAGTTAATTTGACTGAGGTCCCAAAGCTAATATATGTCAGAATTGAGATTCTACAATAGGTATGTCTGACTTTAAAGCCCCTACTTTGGGTCACTTAGCTAAACTGTCTTACAATCCAAGGTAATCAATGGCATAATAAATGTTTGTACAAAATTATGAGGAAATATAGAAAAAAGCACCAGATATCTGCTAGGGCAAAACTTATAGAGTGTTGTAAAGATGAGAGTAAAGTATTAAATATAATGTTCACAAGGGTTTCATGTAAGATAAACATGAGCATTGGTAAATGAATGGAAAAGACATGATTTCTGTCCCAGAGTCTATTAAACCTGGATTTTACAAATAACTTTTTTTGTTATTGGATATATAATTCAATACCATATCAATTATAACCTTCATTCTTATTTTAGTACTTGATCATATATTGACATTTTCCTGTTATCAAACTGTTTTCTCTGTGTGTGCTGCTTCCTGACAGAGATTATCAACTCATAGAGGGCAAAATGAAACATATTTGATTTCTTTTTTTGGGGGGGGTATCCCTTAGTGGAATATGCCAGAACACTAAGCACTCAGTATATTCTTGAGTTACCATGATATCTGTTTATTTAAAATTAATTCAGAGTGATATAGGAGATAAGGAAAAGGTCCAACATATATATAATTGGAGCCCATGAAGCATTGAAAACAAAATATTAAAACAGAAGTAATATTTAACACTATAATGCAAGAAAAAATATCTCAAAATAAAAGATTATCTGAATCTGCACAGTGAAAATAACATATAGAGATGATACTGGAGCACTAGGCAGGGCCTAAATTGTGTAGATACTTGTAGGCCACTATACCAAAAAAAAAAAAAAAAAAAACAACCCACTGGCATCAAGTTGATTCTGACTCATAGGAACCCCCACTGGGTTTCTGAGGCTATAAATCTCTACGGAAGTAGATTGACCAGTCTTCCTTCTGCAGAGTGGCTTGTGGATTTGAACTGCCAACCTTCTGGTTAGCAGTGAAATGCTTTAGGCACTACGCCACCAGAGCTCCTTTGTAGGCTAAGTGTTTAAATTTATAAATAAGGTGTTTAAATGTTATTCTAAGTGCAATGGAAATCCTTTGGAGGACTTTAATCAGAAGTATCATTCACTACAAAATAGAGAAATAAAAATGTGTGTGTAGCTGAAAAAAATATATGAGAATGAAGAAATTATTATATTTCTCAACATAAAGTTTTTCTACATCTACTTTAGTTGTGTCAATTTTCTCTTATTTCCTCCTGCATGGAATACCATTTTCTTTCTATTCATCAAAATTTTACCCATTCTTCAAGCCTAACTTTATATCAACCTCTTATGAATGAAAATTTGGGGGACTAGGAATAAAAAACAATTTGGGATTAAGGGTATGAAATTAGCAACAAAATGGTCAAGATCAGACTGGACAAATGACAGGCATTAAAGTATATGGATAATCAGTTGCCAAGATAAAGCAAGAGATCTAAAATTATAACTCAGAGTTAGGGATGAGAGATTATGAGGAGGAGTGTTCAGAAAACAAGCTCAGGATAAGGCCTAGAATAATTTGTATTCAACATCTTGAATATGCTGAATTCAAAGGATTGCCAAGTGCTAGTCAGGAGAAGAGTCTCTTAAAGGGAAGTGCAGTAGAAATGGCATCAGAGAAGAAACAATCAGAAAGCTAATAATAATAGTAGTAATATGCTTTCCATCCAAATCTATACCTTAATAGTAGAGAAATATTAGGGTCTTCCCTGTCAAACTTTTGGTGTTTTAGTACCACTTATCATTTATCTTATCATCTCATTTTGGGTTTTGTGTTATTAATTTTCCATTCCCTGAATTTCAAATTGTGTGTAATTTCTGCAAGATTAAAATGTTTAAGTAGGGTGTTTTGATTCTGACAACATGGAGTATTAAGCTAATTTAGAACAACACTCACTACAAATATATTAAAATGCTATATACATAATAAAAAATTTAATTACAGAGTAAAGATTGAAAGAAAAGAGTAATTATGTATGTCAAAAACCAGAGTGAACTGAAAACCAGAGGGTTAAATTCCAGTTATGCTATACAATCTGGAAGATTGTGGTACTGGACAGGATATGTAGGCTGGAGATTGAACACATGCCTTTCTCTGGGTCTGAGAAAGGGTAGGAGTTGGAACAAGGATGGTTTATCAAATCATGAGAACAGAACTAAAAAAAAAAAAAAAAAAAGTATTCCAATGGGCCACAAGCTTACTCTCTGCACCTGAGAGTAAAAGTAAAAATGAGGAGGAGGGGAGTGAGACAAACACTGCCAAAATTAGGATATAGGATCCATATTTTTAATGCCTCCATTTTGCAGAAACCCCTAAATGGATTCAGCAACCAAAAAATTTCTCAAGAGAAAATGTAAAACTTTAAGGTATCACAATTCCCACAGTTCAGGGCACTAAAAAGAGGGAAAAGAACACCTCTCTTGTCTAAAATGAATTCATGATATAAAAAGTAGATATGAAATGAAAAAGTAGACATGAAACACCATGAGGGAGAGCTCATGTGTACAACAATGGGAAGAATTTTTACCCTAAGAACTAGATATAACAGAAAATCCAAACAAAGGTCCAAGATATTTAGATTACAATGATTATAAGAACTTGACACTAAAAGCATGACTCATGAAAGGAAACCTTGATAAATTGGACCTCATCAAAACTTAAAACTTCTGCTCTACAAAAGACTGTGTGAAGATTATTAAAAGACAAGTTACAGATTTGGAGAGAATATTTGCAAATTATATATCCAACGAAGGACTTATATCTAGCTTACTCTCAAATATCAACAGTATAGAAAAAAATCCAATTAGAAAGTGGGCAGAAGACATGAATGAACATTTCACCAAAGAAGATGTACAGACAACAGCAATTAAAAGATATTAAATATCATTAGCCATTAGGGAAATGAAAAGCGTAACTGTAATGAGATATCACCATACATCTATTAGAACAGTAAAATTAAAGTAATCATGGTACCAAATACTGGTGAGAATGTGGAGGAACAGAATCACATACACATATTGCTGGGAATATTAAGTGGTACAGCCACTCTCAAATATAGTTTGGCAATTTCTTTTAAAATTAAACATGTGCTTAGCATATGATACAATTGAACTCTAGGGCACTTATCTCAGAGAAATGAAAATCTATACTCACATAAAACTTGTACATAAACATTAATAGCACCTGTTTTCGTAATAGTAAAACACGAGAAACAACTCAGATGTCCTTCAATCATACAACTGTGATATAGCCATACCATGGGATACTTCTCAATGGTAAAAAGCAGCAATAAAAAGGAATGAACTATTGATATATACAACAGCTTGAATGGATTCCAAGGGAATTATGCTGAGTGAAAAAATCCAATTTCAAAACGTTACATACTGTATAATTTCATTTATACAACATTTTTGAAATAAAAAAACTATAGAAATGGAGAACAAATTAGTGGTTGGCAGGGGTTTGAGACAGGGTAGAAGCAGAAAGAGAGTGAGTAGCATGAGGGAGTCCTGTGGTGATGGAACAATTGTGTATCTTGATCGTGGTGATGGTTACACAAAGCTATATATCTGATAAACTACACAAACAAATACACACACACATATACATAGACACACACAAGTGCTTATAAATATAGGGAAATCTTTTTTTTTTTTAATTTTATTTTGATTTGGGTGAAGATTTACAGAGTAAATTCACTTTCCATACAGCAGTTCACATATACTTTGTCTCATGTCATTGACCACAGTTT
>NW_006921645.1:11375414-11376965 GCF_000298275.1 Orycteropus afer afer | reverse complement strand
CACAATGATTGTACCATTTTACAGTCCCACCAGCAGTGTATGAGAGTCCCAATCTCTCCACAGCCTCGCCAGCATTTGTTATTTTCTGTCTTGTTAAACTTTGATACTAGTGCTGGAGCAAGATGGTATCTCATTGTTGTTTTGATTTGTATCTCTCTAATAGCTAATAGGGAAATCTTAATTAAGCAAACAAGTAAGGAGATTCATGATGGACAAGAAGACATAATAAAGAAAGCCTTGGTATATTTTTAAAATACAAATAAAATGTTTAGAAATATAAAATATTGTCAATGAAATAAAGATCTCAGAAGACAATTTAAACAGCAGATTAGACATAGCCAAAGAGAGAATGTGTTAACTAGAAAATTTAAACAAATTATGCAGAATTTAGTACAGCAGTATTAAAGAGATGAAAAGTGTGTGGAAGAAGTTAAGAGAAACAAAGGACATAATGAGAGTGTACACATACTTCTAATAAGAGTCCATGAAGCAAAGAATAGCTGACAGGTAATGTTCAAAAAGATAATGGATGAAAATTGTCATATTTAAAGAAAGATGTAATTCCTCAGATTAAAGGACCAAGCCCCCGGGGTGTGTCTGTCCACACACAGACACATGATGGTGAAACTATAGAATATCAGAGATAAGGTCAAAAAAGCAATCACAGAGAAAAGACATATTACCACAAAGAAATAACAATTAAACTAATAGAAAAATTCTCATTAACAACATAGTCCTACAGACTAGATCAACATCTTCAAAAAACTATGAGAAAATAACTCTTTGATCTATAGTCATACCCATAAAGGCAACACAAGAATAGAAAACCATAGGCCAATATCCCTTAAGAACATATACACAAAAATCCTCAACCAAATCCTTGCAATCTGAATCCAACACCATATCAAAAGGATTACATACATCACCAAAGGAGCTCTGGTGACATAGTACCTAACCAGAAAGTTGGCAGTTCAAACCCACCGGCTACTCTGCAGAAAGAAGACTGGGCAATCTACTTCCGTAAAGATTTACCACCTCAGAAAACCAAAGGTGGTCACCATGAGTCAGAATCGAGTTTTATGCATCACTAAGTGGTATTAGCCCAGGTATGCAAGGGTGGTTCAATGTAAGGAAGTAAATTAACGTAATTGGGGTACATTCACAGGTTGTTTAAACATACCAATATATTATTGTGGTGCACACAGAGATTGTTCACTCATAGTAATCCCTCCATAAATATCACATTCAAACAATCAGAGCCAGAACACACAAGACACTCCCAGAGCTTTAGCACATGGAAAGGAGACAGCAAACAATAAAGAGAAATCAATATTCACTCTAAACAGCAGTTTTGTGATAGAAAGTCAATGTTTAGTATTATAGTACTGGGTGGGCATGTCTTAGGTGTCAGCAAGTGCTCCGGCCTCTTTGCTGCTGGCCCAGCTCTTACCCAGGAGCCTTGGGACAGCCCTGGGCTGCAATCATGACAACTCTTTTTTCTTTATTATTATTATTATTATTTTATTATTGTGATTTGGGTGAAGATTTACA
>NW_006921645.1:11368421-11373809 GCF_000298275.1 Orycteropus afer afer | reverse complement strand
CAGTCTTTTCCCTCTTTTTTGTTTGTAGTTGTCCTCACTTGCCAATTGATGTCTCTGGTTCCCTGTTTACAATCTTATAAGTTCATTTTACTTTCGATATGAATCATGACAACTCTTGAAGCAAAAATGCTCTGAGGTGCACCCAGGCTTGGAATGTAGACCCCTCTGCATTCAGCATAGGCCCCCTCATGCTTCAGGCAGGGTTTCCGCTGCTACCCTGACCCACTCTTGGCTACCCCAGTGTGTTTTTGGTCTCTGCTGCTTCCAGTGCAGTAGCAGCCCTAAGTGCGTTACATTTCTCTGTCTACTCCTCGGTCTGCTTTGCTGCCAACTGATGTCAGCTTCTGCTTTCTCCCTCTCTCTGCCTCATATGGGGTCTAGGGTTTCTACTGTTACCAGTATCAGTCTTTTCCGAAGAATTTTCCAATTTTGGGGTCATTTGTCTACCTTGGGACAAGGATTACAGGGAGGGAAGATGTTCTTCAGCACAGAGCTTCTGTAACCTCAGTGGACTAACTCTCCCCTCCTCCAAAAGCAGAATGTTTGTATTCCAACTCGAGAAGCCCCAGTGAGCCACTATTTTCCCAGACTTTTATTGGCCTCATCACAGAACTCCTGAAGCTTAGTCAACATGGACTGCCCCCCCCCCAGGTGATTCCACTTAGTGGATCAGCCCTACTCATTGGCCCTGGGTGTGGTCCTACTCTCAGAACCAGGACAAAAAGGCCAAATCATCCACTGCAAAGAGGTCCCATATCTCACAGTAATAAACCATATTGATAAAAATGAAGGAAAAATAAAACAGAAACATGATCATGTCAAATGATATACAAAAAGCATTTGGCAAAATCCAAAACTATTTGTGATAAAACTCACTGCCATTGAGTCAGTCCTGACTCATAGTGACCCCTCCTTGGGCTTCCGAGACAGTATCCCTCTACAGGAGTAGAATGCTTAGTCTTCTTTCTGAGGTGTGGCTGGTGGATTTGAACCACCAGCCTTTTGGTTTAGCAGTCAAATGCCTTAGGCACTATGCCACCAGAGCTCCCTATTGATAATAGAAGTACTCAGCAAACTGTGAATAAAAGGGAAATCTTCAATATGATAAAAGGAAATTTATGAAAACTCACAGCAAACATCACATTTAATGGCTAAAAGCTTTCCTCCTAAGAATAGGAATAAGATGCTCAATTTCTTTACGGCTATTCAGCATCATTCTAGCCAGAGCACTTCCAAGAATACCAAACCCACTGCCATAGAGTCGATTCCAACTCATGGAGACCCCCAATGGGTTTCCAAGGCTGTAAATCTATACAGAAGTAGATTGCTTCTTCTTCCTTCAATGCCAAAGCAGTGAGGCAAGAAAAAGAAATAAAACATACTTAAATTAAAAAAGAAAAAGTAAAACTAACTCTATTCATAGACAACATGATCCAATATACAGAAATTTACAGATCCACAAGAAAGCTACTAGAATTAATAATTGAACTCAGTAAAGTTGCAGGGTACAAGATCAACACACAAAAATCAGTTGTGTTTTTATACACAAGCAATGAGAAACTTGAAAGGAAATTAAGAAAACAATTCTGTTTACAATTACATCTAAAAGAATAAAATAATTAAGAATATATTTAAGCAGGGAAGTGAAAGACTTGCACATTGAAAACTATAAAATATTGCTGAAAAAATTAAAGGATATCTAAATAAATGAAAAGATGTTCCATGTTCACACATTAGAAAACTTAGTATTGTTAAGACATCGATGTGTTCTACAGATTCAATGACAATCCAGTTAAAACTCAAACAGCACTTTTTGCAGAAATGGGAAAGCTGATCTTCAATTTCATATAAAATTGTAAGGGGCCCTGACTAGCCAAGCCAATTTTGGAGGAAAAAAATAAAAAAGAATAAAGTAGGTGGCCTCACACTTCCCAATTCCAATATGTACTGCAAAGCTATAATAATAAAAACAGTGTGGTATTGGTAGAAGAATAGACATACATACCAATCACACATCTATGGCCAATTGATTTTGATAAGAGTGCCAACTCCATTCAGTGAGAAAAAGAATAGTCTCATCAATAAATGATACCAGAACAACTGGATTTCCACATGTAAAAAATGAAGCTGGATCCATACCTCATACCACATATAAAAATTAACTCAAAATGGATTAATGACCTGCATGTAAGAGCTAAAACCATAAAATTATTAAAAGAAAACATAGAGGTAAAGCTTCAAGACTTTATTTTAGGCAATTGATTATTAGTTGTGACACCAAAACATGAGCAACAGGATAAAAATAGATTAAACTGAACTTCCTCAAAATTAAAAACTTTTGCCAACTTCTGTCAAGGGATATTATCAATAAAGTGGAAAAAACAACCTAAAATATGGGAGAAAATATTTGGAAACCATATACCATACATCTGATAAAAGCTCAACAACCAGAATATATAAAGAACACTTAAAACTCAACTATAAAAAGACTAAAAAAACAATTAAAAAATAGATAAAGAATTTGAATAGACATTTCTCCAAAGAAGATATACAAGTGGCCAAGAATCACATGAAGAGATACTCAACATTATTAGTCATCAGGGAAATGCATATGAAAACTGCAATGAGATACCACTATACACTATGATGGCTATTATAAAAATAACAAGTGTTGGAGAGGATAAGGAGAACTGTGAACACTTGTACATTGGTACAAGTTTGTAGGAATGTAAAATGGTGCAGCTGCAGTTTGGTAGTTTCTAAAAAAATTTAACAGAATTGTGATATGACCCAATAATTTCACTCCTAGATACACCCAATAGAATGTAAAGCAACAAATCAAACAGACACTTGTCACCAATGTTGATTGCCACAGTATTCACGATAGCCAAAATATAGAAACAACCCAAATGTCCAACAGATGAATGGATAAACAAAATGTGTTATATACATAAAATGGAGTATTATTCAACTATAAAGAGAAATGAAGTTCTGATATACGCTACCATGCAGACAAACTTTGAAAACATTATGCTAAATGAAATAAGCCTACGACAAAAGAATAAATATTGTATATGCAATGCAACACAGTGCCATAGAGTCAGACCCGACTCACAGGACCTCTCCTTGGGTTTCCAAGGCAGTATCACTGCGGAAGTAGATTGCCCAACCTTCCTTCTGAGGAGTGGCTGGTGGGTTTGAACCACCATCTTTCTGGTTATCAGTCAAATGCCTTAGGCACTGTGCCACCAGAGCTCCTCTATCTAGAATAGGTAAATTCATACAGACAAAAGAAGATTAGTAATTTCCAGAGGATAAGGGTACTGGATAATGGAGAGTGTCATGGATTAAATTGTATGCCCCCAAAATATGTGTCAACTTGGCTGGGCCTGGATTCTCAGTGGTTTGGCAGTTATGTGATTATGTAATTTGGCAGATATGTAATTATGTAATGATCCCCTATGATATGATCTGATGTGATCAGTCAGTCAGTTGTAAGAGGATTAGTGTTGATGCAATACCCTTACTCCGGTCACAGCCCTGATCCAATGTAAGAGTAGTTTGCCTGGAGTGTGGCCTGCACCTTTTATCTTAAATATATAAAAGGGGAGAGAAGTGAGCAGAGAGAGACCTGACTACCACCAACAAAGAAGAGTCAGGAGCAGAGTGTGTCCTTTGTACCCAGGGTCCCTAAGCTGAGAACCTCTCAGACCCAAGGGAAGATTAACACCAAGATACTAAAATAAATCTCCAAGGAACACCAGGCTCACATATGTTGAAAGAAGACAAGGCCCTTCCTCAAGAGCTGATAGAAAAGGAAAGCCTTCCCCGACACTCCTAGCCTCCTAAACTGGAAGAGAATAATATCTGTTTGTTAAAGCCATCTACTTGTGGTATTTCTATTATAGCAGTGTTAGGTAACTAAGACAGAGTTTGGAAAAAAAAAAAAAGTAATCATAGATCATACTGCTGTGCTTTGGTACAAATCAAGGCAGTGGCAATAAGAACATTCTTAAGTTAAACTTTTGTTGTTGTTGTTATTTGCCGTCGAGTCGCCCCTGACTCATAACGACCCCTCCTTGGGTTTCTGAGGCAGTATCACTACGGAAGTAGGATTGCCCAACCTTCCTTCCGAGGAGTGGCTGGTGGGTTTGAACTGTCAGCCATCTGGTTAGCAGTCAAGTGCCTTAGGCACTATGCTACCAGAGTTCCCTAAGTTAAACTAGATTATTATTATTCATTATTACTGTTATTATTATTATTAACAGTAATAATGAATAATAATCTAGTTTGACTTAATATTCTTGATGAGGCAGTAAAACTAATTTTATTAAATCTCAACTCTTGTATATGTGTCTTTAATGTTAGTAGTCTGTATATGAAATGGAATATATAAAAACATAAAACACACTGTACACCGCACATACTGGTTGTCTCAAGGAAAGCACTTGTGCATTTGTCTAAGCTATGAGCTGAAGTAACTTAGGAATTTGGCAGACATTTATTGAA
The DNA here is from genome assembly GCF_000298275.1 of Orycteropus afer afer. Taxonomy (NCBI): domain Eukaryota; kingdom Metazoa; phylum Chordata; class Mammalia; order Tubulidentata; family Orycteropodidae; genus Orycteropus; species Orycteropus afer. The sequence goes on along the minus strand of NW_006921645.1, from coordinate 11,369,300 downwards.
AATGAACAAAGTGAGCATGTCACTTCAAGGAAAGCAACTGTCAGTATTTATTGCTAATGATAAAATGTAAGCTTTCAAACAAAAATTAGAATTTTGGAAAATGTGTGTCCACCACGATGAACGTGACAGTTTCTTGATTTTTAAAGACTTTTATGATGAGATCTGTAGTTATATAAATAAATGTGCTTTGTTGATATTGTATGATGAAATCTTTCAACATTTGGAAGACACACATAATTCAGTGAACGGATGTTTTCCAAATGAGTAAGAAAGATCAATAGGTTTTAGTGTAACAAAGCATGAAAAGTTCATTGATGTGATTTCAGATTCCACATTGCAACCAATCTTTAAGAAACTGTTACTTGTTGGCTTTTGATTTAGTATCTTTGATGAAGAATATCCAAAATTACCTAAAAAGGTTATTAAAATATTTCTCCCCTTCCAACTACATATCTGGGTGAAACCTGTTTTTCTTCATATACTTCAACAAAGACAACATATTGCAGAAGATTGAATGCAGAAACAGATAAGAGAATCCAGCTGACTTGTGTTAAACCAGACATTAAAGAGATTTGCAAAAACGAAAAACAATGTTCCTCTTCTAATTTTTTTGTTGTTGTTTAGGAAAATATATTATTATTATTTTTTTATTGTGGTATAGGTGAAAATTTACAGAGTAAATTCACTTTCCATACAGCAGTTCACGTGTACTTTGTCTCATGACATTGACCACAATTTACCACAATGCAACAGCTCCCCTCCCACTTCCTCCCCATAGTTACCTCTTAGCTGTGTCCAGCCCTCTATGCCCTCCTGCCCCCTCAGCTGTCTCCCTGTGTATAAGCAGCCCTTCTTTCTCCCATGATTGTTCTCTCCAAG
>NW_006921645.1:11363127-11368321 GCF_000298275.1 Orycteropus afer afer | reverse complement strand
TTTACCACAATGCAACAGCTCCCCTCCCACTTCCTCCCCATAGTTACCTCTTAGCTGTGTCCAGCCCTCCATGTACTCCTGTCCCCTGAGCTGTCCTCCTGTGCATAAGCAGCCCTTCTTTCTCCCATGATTGTTCTCTCCAAGGAGTGTATCTACCTCAGGTACATGTTCAACTCCTATGCCTGTCTTTTGTTTGGCTGGAAGCCAGCGGTGTGGGTTCAATTCCAGACCTGAAGGGCAGCTAGGGGCCATAATCTCAGTGGTTCCACCAGGCTCTATCAAACCAGCAAACCTGGTCCCCCTCTCCTCTTTTTTTTTAAATATAGTTATTTTTTTATTTTAAAAAAACCATGTTATTTATGTTAACATGTAATGGGTTTATTATTTTAAAATTTCTTAGTTTTAATTTCTAACACCATTAATATCGATAAATATAACTCATATGAAGAAAAGCCATTTGGCATCCCTGTAATTTTAAGTGCAAAGGGATCCTGGGAGTCCCTGAGTGGTACAGTTAATGAGCCTGATTATTAACCCAGAGGTTGGAGGTTTGAGTCCACCCAGAGGTACCTAGTAATCTACTTCCTTAAAATCAGCCATTGAAAATCATATGGACCCTGAGACCAGAACTAGATGGTGCCTGGCCAACCAGATCAAAACTGGAGATCCTCGGTAATATGGGAAGAAAAATGTGGAACAAAATTCAAAAACACAAAAATGACCAGAATTACTGGTCAGATAAGAGATTGGTGAACCCCCCGAGACTATGGCCCTGAGTTATCCTTCAGGCCTGGAATCAGACTCACTTCTGTGGATTAGCTTTCAGCCAAACAATAGAAAGGCCTAGGAGCTGAACATCTATCTCAGGGAAACACACTCCTTAGAATAATCAACCATGAGAAATCAGAAGGGCAGCAGAAGGCCTGACAGACAGGAATGCCTAGGTAAGAAGAACACAGGTAAGGGGTGGTCACAAGGAGGAGATGGAAGGAGAGCTGTTTATGATCAGGATTATAATGGGTGCTGTGAAACAAAATGTGTAGGAGCTCTGGTAGCATAGTGCCTAAGGCACTTGACTACTAACCAGAAGGCTGGAGGTTTAAACCCACCAGTCACTCCTCAGAAGAAAGATGAGGCAATCTACTTCCATAGAGATACTGCCTCGGAAACCCAAGGAGGGGTCACTATGAGTCGGGTCCAACTCGACGGCACATAACAACAACAACAATGAAGTGCTGAGAGTGAAATGAATCTGCTTTGCAAATTTGCACCCAAATCACAATAAAAAATTTTAAAAAAGAAAATCCTATCTAGTACAGTTCTACTCTGACACATGAGTTGGTTATGAGTCAGAACCGACTCTGTGGCAACTGGCTTTTCAAAGGGATCTTAATACAAAAAACTTCGAGCATGACTGCCCTAGAGAAAAACCTCCCACATGTGCCCCAAGAGACACATACAAGACTATTTGTTGCAACAATAGGTATGATCCCCAAAAAATAAAATAAAAATTTAAATTATTTAATGTCTTTCAATAAGGGAAAGGACATTTTATTATAGTCATGTAGTAAGTTACAATGAAATCTGGGAGAGCTAGAACTCAATGGTTCTGCCTTGGTTTTTGTTGTTGTCCTGTTTTTTACTTTTTAAAAAATTATTATTGTAGTGAAAACATACACAAGACATTCACCAACACAACAACTTCCCCATTTGGTGACATTTTTCATGTTGTGGCACCATTATTGCTATCCTTTTCCAAAATATTCCACCACCATTAGCATAAACTCAATGCTCCGCTTCCCCTTTCCACCCTCCCTCCTACACCTGGTAACCTCTAATAATCTTTGGTTTCTATGTATGTATATATATATTTTTTTTTTTCTCAACCTATCTAGGAATTTATCCTCCCCTTCTCTCTCATCCCTGGTAACCAACAAAAAAAGTTCCCTTCTCTGTATAAACTTATCCTTGGCTTTTTACAATAGTGGACAAATATAATATTTGTCCTTCTGTGATTGACTTACTTCATGCCACATAATGTCCTCCAAGTTCATCCATGTTATTGGGTGTTTTGCAGATTCTAAATTAGTCTTTAGGGTTGCATAGTATTGCATTGTTTGTATGTATCACGGTTTGGTTATCCATTCCTCAGTTGATGGATGCTTAGGTTGTTTCCATCTCTTTGCTATTGTGAATAGTGCTGGGATGAACGTGAGTGTGCATATCTGTTTGTGTTCTGCCTCTCACTTCTTTATGATATATGTCTAGTAATGGGATTGCCTTGTTTTTCTGGGTCTTGTAAGTTTTCCACCTTTGACAGGGTGCAATCTTACCACTTTCTTATCACTCTGTTGTTGTTGTTGTTTTCAGGTGCTACTGAGTCGGCTTTGACTCATAGCAATACTACGTATAACAGAATGAAACACTGCCTGGTCTTGCACCATCCTCACTATCACACTCTATTTGTGGAAAATATTTGAGTTTTCCCTCTCTGACAGGCTTCCACCTTACACAGGTTCTGACATTCACAACTTTTACTATACTTCCCTGCAGTTAAGATGAAATGAGCTAGACTTGTGAGCTCTGGTGGCATAGTGCCTAAGGCACTTGACTGTTAACCAGAAGGTTGGCAGTTCAAACCCACCAGCCACTCCTCAGAGGAAAGGTTGGGCAATCTACTTCCATAGTGATACCGCCTTGGAAACCCAAGGAGGGGTCGCTATGAGTTGGGTCTGACTCAATGGCACATAACAACAACAACAACAATGTGGATGATTCCAAAACATAATGTTGAAAGAAATAAAAACAAATTTCAAAAGGAAGGTACAGAATGATACCTGTTATGCACATTTCAAAAACTCAGAGGATATTACTGCTTTTGGATACACCCTTGGAGGTGGATATACAGGAAGATAAATACCAACCTCAGGATGGGAGTGGGGAGTAGGACTGGAGAAAGCAGAGACACTTTCAACTGTATATGTAAATTATTTAGGAAAAGATGTGAAGTAAATATGGCACAAAGTTAATGTTTATTGATCTAGGGCTTTGGGTATTGTTCTGCATATTTCTGTTCATTTGAAATATTCCAGTACTAAAATACACTTATTTTTAAATGCTTATGTGCATTTGCTCTCCGTTAGTAAAGAAAAATTCAACTGACTAGTTCCCAGTGGAATATATTTTCTCCATCCAGGTTAGATAGCTGACTCCCCCTGCTTTTTGTCGGCTGCTTGTTGACCCTAAGAGACGACTGGGGATATTTGAAGGGTAATGTCTTTTCCGTCTACAAAGCTCTTGATCCTCAGTTCTCAGTTATGGCTGCAAAGGAAATTCTCCTTCAGATTTCTTACAGAACTCCTGCAGCTGTCAGGCAGGGCAAGAAGCCAGAATACCCAGGGAACAACTTGAGCAGGCATCAGCATAGTTCCCGCTTGGGGCAGGACTCCCAACACAAAGTATCCTGTTCCTTTTCCTTTTTCCTTTGAAGCCAGAGAGCAAGCCTTTGATTTGTGTGGTGATGATATCATGTAGCCTGCTGGGTGTAACTGGGCTCTGTGTGTGTATCTGGGAGACACTTAATTCCCCCAGCACTCCATGGAGTCCCCTGAGTCCCAATGCACAATTTCATAGTAGAGCTGAGATTATATTTTTACCTTTAAATTCATATATTCAACTCAGAAGCTGCTCAGCTTCCTGGAATTTTTATTAAGTCCTCCTCAGCAATAATTTTTAGACTTCAGAGCCTCCGATAAGGAGGCAAGAGCTTGATATTCTGGTTTTGTTTCTGTTCGAAGAGTGTATCCCCAAAGGAATGATATGTGTCCCAGATTCAACACAGCTGTTAATTAGAGCTGAGAACACTTGGTTGACCCCTGTGTGGCTAATTGCTAGAATCGAGAAGTGTCTCTAAGGGCCTTGTATGATAACAACTGAAAATTGTACTGAGCATCACCTAACGCTTCTGGATCCAGTTCAGGATGGAAAGCAATAGGCTCCCTGCAGTTCCTGGCACGGGAGAGACAGCTATGTGCTGAAGGAACAGTATTACGGATTCTCTTCAGTGATTAAAACACCCACATTTCACTTTGGATGTGTGACTTGAGGCAGTGTGCTTGGAAGGGCTTATCAGAGAGCTCAGAACACTGCAGAGTAGGATATGTGGCCTACTTTGGAGGGCTGCAATGAGTGCTCTAACATTTCATCCCAGAGCCAGCATCACCACCACTTCCAAGCCAGTTCTATGGGACAGCATGTGACTTGAGATTCTCATTGGGACTCTAGACCAGCTTCGGAGGTGCAGCTTGAGGCAACTGTTCTGTTTCCCCATCTTAAAATGATCACAATATCTAGCTCTTAAAATGAAAACATGTTTGGAAATCACCTAATTTCCCACCTGGCACCCAATAGTAGTGATCCTCTTCCTCCTCTATAGGTAGAGAACAAGAGTGGAAATAACCAGAAACAGAAAAATAGGCTGATGAATGGGGGTGGAGAGAGCTGGGCCTGAGTGGGAAAAAAAAAAAAAAAGTGAGTAACAGACACATAAAGCTGGAAGTCAGAAAGCTTGCCAGAGGGCCAGTGTCAGGGAGAGGGAAATGGGAGACAGAGTGCAGTCTGGAGGAGGTATGAAGGATAGAAGAACTTAGGAGCAGAAAGGATGAGAGAAGACATAATATGTAGTGGTAAGAGAGGTGGCTCTTCCTCCTTGCTCCCCAGGTCCTGGGAAAGAGTGAGGAGCAGCAGACCTGACAGTGAGTATTTTGGCCTTCTCAGCCAAGAGGCCCAGAGCATACCCTAGATAGTTCAGTGCTTTGGCTGACTGCACTCCCACAGTCTGGTCCAAAGAAAGTGGCCTGGAGCCAGCAGTGTAAGGAGAGATTCATGATCCCTTTCCAGAGCAGGTCCAAAACATAGGTCCAACTCCAGGAAGTGACAGTAGCAACAAGCAACCCAGCATCAGTCCTACCCAAGGCTGGGAAAGGGAAAGACCAAGAGGGAGCTAGAAGAAAATGAATCCATTTTATTTTCGTCTAGGCCCTAGATTGGCTATTGAGGGCACTCTACTCCCAGGCCAATGCCAACGAAAGCAGCAGTCAGGACATTAGACGATGTGTAGCATTGGGAAAGTCAACTGCGAAGCAACTGTTTCAAGTGCTGAGGAGCAAGGATATCTCATTGAGGACTAAGGTGC
>NW_006921645.1:11343642-11362762 GCF_000298275.1 Orycteropus afer afer | reverse complement strand
GGGATCGGGCAGTGTTTCGTTCTGCTGTGCATGGGGTCGCTATGAGTCGGAAACGACTCGACGGCACTTAACAACAACAACAACAACTCCCAGGCAGCTGAGGAATCCACATCTTAACTCTCTAGTGCAGCACCCTCCTTCAAATGGACATCTCTCATTAACAAAAGGTAATGGAGGACCCCTTGGGTGCTCAACCTTTTTTGGGTAATAATAGGATAAACAGAGACAGCAAGCACAGTTGCTGCCTGCAGGCAATGTACTGGAGAAGAACTAATACATAAGGAATCACAGTACTCAATACAGGAGAGCATCTAATTATGAGCTGAAGGGTGGTATAGGATAAGGTCTGTAGAAACTGGAAGGGGGCCAGTGAGGGATCCAGTAGTCAGAGAGACTTCACAGAGGAGGTGGGATTTGAGGATAAGTACTTGGATACAATGAAAAGCTAACTTTGTTCTCCTGGAAGGTTCCTGTTAGAAAATATTGAGAATTCATGGTTCTTTATGGTTTTAATTTACATAAAGTTTGTATTTTGAGACTTCATGTAAGTTCTTGAAATTGCACCTCCCAGGGCTTTTAAGAAATAATTTTTATTGTCAGAATTATACAGTCCAGGCTCCCCACGTTATATTTGAGGAAATGGATCCCAAAGAGGATGAGCGACTAGTTCAAGGTTGTATAATTAAATTAGCAAAGATGCGACTTTGATGATTAAGCTGTCATGATCTTTTCAATTGCCTCATATGCATGTGAAAACTGAGCAATGAAAAAGGAAGAATGAAAAAGAATTGATGCATTTGAATTGTGGTATTAGTGAAGAGTGTGGAATATATCATAATTGCCAGAAGAATGAACAAATAAGTCTTAGAAGAAATAAAACTGGAATGCTCCTTAGAAGCAAGGATGGTAAGACTTTGGTTGGCTTACGTTGGACAATCACCAGGAAAGACCAAATATAATTTAATCCTTTTAAAACTCAAACATGTCAAGTTTCATTTTAGCAGACACTACTCTGTTTCTGGGAGCTCTGGTAGCATAATGGCTAAGACACTTGCTTGCTAACCAGAAGGCTGGCAGTTCAAACCCACCAGCCACTCCTCGGAAGGAAGGTTGGGCAATCCTACTTCTGTAGTGATACTGCCTCGGAAACCCAAGGAGGGGTCGCTATGAGTTGGGGCCGACTCGATGGCACATAACAATAACAACAATAACATATACATAGGGGTCAAACGACAATGATATGTGCATACTTTTAATGAGTTTCCAAAAGTCTATGCACTGGATGCTGCATTATTGATTAGTTTAATTTTTTGCTTTATCCATATGATATGATGATCATGTGCTTCTTTTATTGTAAGGAAACAAAACGTATACAGTTATTTAGTTTTACTATGCTTTATCCCAGGAGCAAATGTATTTGGTTCTCTGGATAACTATAAGTGCCTTAAGGACAAGCATGTTGGGTACCACAGTGTGGCAGAAATAGCATAGGATTTGGGGGTCAAAAATCTAGAATCAAGTCCTGGTCACATCATTGCCAGCTATGGGATCTTCTACAAGCCTTCCATAAGCCTTTAGTTTCTTATTTGCAAAATTATGGGTTCCGAGTTACCCATTTTGTAGCTTGCTAAGATGCCTGTTTTGGGTCTAGATTTCAAAATCAAGCATCACAAGCTTAGAACAGTTAATCAAAACAAAACAATATAAAAACAAGTATCTGACCTTTTTAAAAAAAAAAAAAAAAAAAAAACGAATATAACAGCATATCAAAATAGGCCTCTTCTTTTCTCAGCATTTTGGCTGAGGCTCCAAATCTAAGAACAATAGTTTCAGGCTCCTCCACATCCTAAGGTATAATACCACCAAGGCAAGACTTAAAAATCGAGTAGTGCAGAGCTCTAAAAACTCACTGCTGTTGAGTCAGATCCGACTCATAGCGACCCCTCCTTGGGTTTCCAAGGCAGTATCACTATGGAAGTAGATTGCCCAACCTTCCTTCTGAGGAATGGCTGGTGGGTTTGAACCGCCAACCTTCTGTTTAGCAGTCAAATGCCTTACACACTACTCCAGCAGAGCTCTTAGTGCAGAGCTAGTTCTGCCATAATTAGACCTTCACATTTCTCCAGGCTTTGGAAGAGAAGACTAAGAGAAGGGACCCAGAGGCTGCCTTCTGACTCAAGGCAGAAAAAAAGTCCTCGGTGAAAGTCTGGCTAGAGGCATACGGAATAGCAGAGCAATACCAGTGGGTCACAGTAGGAACAAGTTGCACTTTCACAAACAATAGGGAAATCTGTGCCTTGTGGACATGAGGAAGAGAGTTGGACTAGAGTTATCTTATAGACCCTATCTAAGAGACCCTTCTAGATGATCCCAACAGAGGAAATACCATGTGGAGTGGGTGGTCTTATGGAATCCAGGTGATGAGGGAGAAATAAGAGACTAGCTGAAGAGGACATTCTGCAAACAAATGAATGTTACAATAGGAGGTCTCAAGAAGGAATTCTCTAAAAAAAACTTGAAAAACACTCCTGATACTTACAGAGGATGCTATGTTTGTAAGTGCAAGAGTCACTGAAGACCTTGCCTCATTTTCTCTAGTCCTCTTTCTCTCTTGGGCTTAGCTAGTTAGTACAAGAAGACTAGACAGGTAAAACAAAGGTAGAAGGAAATAACTGTGATCTCTCCCCCCCCCCATTTCACCATATGTTTACAAGTCTGAGTATGGCCCAAACTAGTGGAAGGAAGAACTTCAATTTGTATAAGAAATTGTAGTTTTGTTATTCAGTTGGCCTGAATTTTTCAATACCTGAAAGCCATGGGTAGGGAAGAAAGATTTGAGTGAGTAGTTTTAAAGGGACAAAGTTAAGATAGATCCCTTCTGACTGAACCCTGCCAAGTCCAGCTTTTTAGTACACTAGTTATAGGAGGATAACTTCGGTTAAATGAGGGAGAAAGATTGGTGGCAAAATCACAGTTAAGAGACTGTTGTCTAGAAATGAGACAATAAAGCAATGGGCGCTGAGGATATTTCTGAGGTAAACTTGGCAGAAATTAATAGCTGCTTAGATGTGGGAGGGGAATAAGGTAGATGACTCATGTAAGCTTCTAAGTTTTCTAGCCTGAAAGACCGGAAGATGGGGACTTGATGGATGGCAGTCACTTCTACAGCTAACTCAGTGTTCTATAAAGACTGCATGCTTAGGTCAACCTTATTGAATTTTTGGAACTCCTCATTTGGAATTGACTTCTGAGCCAATTTATGAGTCATACAAAAGAATCAATCTCATTACTTTTCATTTACCTATCTTTCATTTAATCAGTCATTGAACAAGGTTTTGTTAAATGCTCCCTATTTTTTTTTAAATGTGTAATACAGTATGCTAGAAAAATTGACATGACATAAAGTCAGCCCTCAAGGAGCTACAGTCTTTCTGCTCCATCTACTCCAGTTAAATATTGGAGTTTCCCTGGTTTTTGTGACCTTGGCCCCTTTAATTCCCTTCTGTCATCAATCTTTATGTAAAGACACATAAGTAGTGGGTAAATTAGGTATGTATCATCTTATAAGTGTTGTTGTTGTTATATGCCGTCGAGTCGGCCCCGACTCATAGTGACCCCTCCTTGGGTTTCCGAGGCAGTATCACTACGGAAGTAGGATTGCCAAACCTTCCTTCCCAGGAGTGGCTGGTGGGTTTGAACCGCCAGCCTTCTGGTTAGCAGTCAAGTGCCTTAGGCACTATGCTACCAGAGCTCCTATCTTATAAGTACATGACCTTATTTCCATTTTGTCGCACTTGTTTTATGTCCTGTAGAATTTAGGCTATTATGACAGCATGGTCCAAAAATTTGATCCCTGTCCAGATTTGTACTTTGAAAATGTAAGCAAACCCTCAAAATCAGTCTAAAAATCACTGGTACAAACTGTACCCAAACAGACCTATCCAAATATGTATTTTCTCCCATCTCTCTCCTCAATACACACACCACACACATACATAGACACATACTTTTTCATATCATTCAGATTCAATCCAATCTGATAACAATATATATCTAGTTTTCAGAATTTGAATATATATCTAGTTTCAGCATTTTGTACTAAGTTGTTGTTGTTGTTGTTATTTGACGTCGGTCCTGACTCATAGCGACCCCTCCTTGGGTTTCTGAGGCAGTATCACTACAGAAGTAGGATTGCCCAACCTTCCTTCCGAGGAGTGGCTGGTGGGTTTGAACCGCCAGCCTTCTGGTTAGCAGTCAAGCGCCTTAGGCACTATGCTACCAGAGCTCCTTTTGTACTAAGTACTCTAAAAAAAAAAAAAAAAACCCAAAAACCAAACTCACTGCCATTGATCAATTTGACTCATAGTAACCTTTCCTTGGGTTTCTGAGGCGGTATCTCTACAGAAGTAGATTGCCCAATCTTCCTTCTGAGGAGTGGCTGGTGGTTTTGAACTGCCAGCCTTCTGGTTAGCAGTCAAATGTCTTAGGCACTACGCCACCAGAGCTCCTAAGTACTCTACAGGATACGGAAAATTAGAAACACAGTTCATTCTTTTCAGAGGCCCACAATTTAGAAGACATATATATATTTATAAAGATGTATATGGGATACGTAGATTGTAAAGTGATATGATAAAAGAAGAAACAAAATAACAAGTAAAGAATCTACAATAATCCCTTATTTTATGTTGCTTGCTTTTTGGACCTCAGGAGCAGAGATATGAGTTAATCATACTGTTCAATTTGTTTGACATTCATTGAGCACCTACCATGTGGCAGGTACTCTTCTAGGCACTGTGGAGATACAATTTAAGCTACAGAAACAATTGAAACAGTGCTGTGTTACAGCAAGTGATTGGATGGCTCATTAGGTTCAGTGGTCAGAGAAAGTCTCTGTGGAGAAGTGACATTTAAGCAAGACCTGCAAGACAAGAATGTCCCTATCTTGAAATGAAGATCAGAAGGATTAGCATTCCAGCAAAGGGGAACAGCTACTATAAAGGTCCTAGGTAAGAATGAGTATCATGTGGTAGAGAAAGTTAAAGAAGGTACATATGCCTCGAACACAGTGGACAAGGTGAGGAGAGTGGAATGAGATGAGATTGGAGAGGTGGGCAGCAGCTATATCATGTATAAACCAAACCCACTGCCCTCAACTCGATTCCGACTCATAGCGACCCCCATTGAGTTTCCGAGGTGGTAAATCTTTACGGAAGTAGATTGTCCAGTCTTGCTTCCATGGAGTGGCTGGTGGATTTGAACCACCACTTTCCTGGTTAGCAGTCAGATGCCTTAGGCACTGTGCTACCAGTGCTCCTTAGATCATGTATAGCTAGGTTTTAAAATAATATAAAGTTTGACCAATGTTTAAAGACATATACACACAAGTAGTTCCAAAAATGTGTCAAGCATTGGAGGAACTGCTGGAACCTGTGACTGCTTTGGAAAAAACAGCATTCATTTGGATCAAGTTAACAAATTTATTATTTTATAGTGACAGCTAATACTTAATTCGACTAGAAAATCTAAGGAAAAAAGGATATTTGCAGACTATTGTGAACTCTAAACATTATCAGAGGCTTTCCCTGACCATGAAACTCACGAGTCATCCAGTCCCTTGCTATCGCACAACCCTGCTTTAATTCTTTCCATAACTTAAATTGCACCTCCACAGTGCCTAGAGTGGTATCTGCCACATAGTAGGTGCTCAATGAATGTTTTTTAACAAATTGAAGAGTATGTTTTAAGGATCTAGTCATGTTGCTCTGCAGATCTCTAATTCATTAACTTCTAGTTGCTGCAGAGTATTCTGTAATAAGCATCCTTCATATTTTATTGATCCATTTCCTTAGAGATGGATATCAATTGGCTATGTACTCCCTGTACGCAATGGAAGTTTCATAAAGGTGCCCTGATGGGCCTGAGTGAGCTTTTCTACCTCTTCTTTTAGAAAGACTGAATTGCTCTTCCAAATGACTGTACCAGTCCATGTTTTTATAAATGATTTATACTGAACACATTGACTCTCAGAGACATAGGATGATGTACCCTAGGACACAAAAATAGTAAGCCTCAGAATCAAGTAGCACATTTTCTGATTTGGTTCAAAGGTTTTTTCTATTGGGAAAATTCTTTTTTGAGGAAGTCTGTTGTTACCCACAGAAATGTGCATACGTATAGATGCAAAATTTAGCTGAATTTCTTTTTAATGATTATAATTGTTCTTCCCTGCCCCTCATTCAACAATTATTTATTGAATGAGGTGTTACTTTTTTTCTTCATGACGTCAGTGTTTTATTCCCTTTTATAGTCAAAACACCTGTACTTGGAATTAGAAATACCATTTGACCCAGCCATTCTATTACTAGTTATATATCCTAAAGAAGTGAGAGCCATGACAAGAACAGACATAGACACAGCCATGTTCATCGCAGCACTATTTACAATAGCCAAAACATGGAAACAACTTAGGTGTCCATCAACTGAGGAATGGATAACCAAACTATGGTACATGCACACAATGGAATACTATGGAATGCTAAAGAATAATGTAGAATCTGCAAAACACCACATAATGTGGATGAACTTGGAGGACATTATGCTGCGTGAAATAAGTCAATCACAAAAGGACAAATTGTGTATTAGTCCGTTATTGTAAAAGTGAAGGAAAGGTTTATCTATGGAAGAAAATTTTCTTTGTTGGTTACCAGGGATGGGAGGGGAGGGAAGGGAACACTGTTAGATAGGCAGAGATAAGTGTTGATTTAGGTGAAGAAAAGGACAATGTACCAAATGTGAGTGATCAATATGGTGGCATTGAGGAAGAGAAAGACATAGAGAGGTACATGGGAGGTACAGAGAACAAAGATGAACCCTTTTGCACATACAGTACTGCATTGTCAGTGAAGGTAAAACACGGGTATATGGGTGGATAGATGGGTGGACAGACTGAACTAGGAGGTATGTCTATGAAGCAAGGAGTGTACCCAAGACCATGTATAGGGTTGGCAGACAATGATCCTCTAAGTTTATTTGTATGATCTGAATTCCCAGGTGTATAGTAGAGCTGACAAGGGGCAAGATTGCAGTCACTTTTTGGTCACAGCCAGCTACCCAGAGGGACCGAGTAGTTGAATCTGTGGGCTCGGGACCATAGTCTTTGGGGACATCAAGCTCAATTGGCGTAACATACTACACAAAACATTGTTCCACCTCCTACTTTGACAAGTAGCGACTGAGATCTTAAAAGCTAGCAAGCTGCCATCTAGATGCAACGATGGGTCTCTCCTCATCAAGAGCAAAGAAGAATGAAGAAAACCAAAAATTTATGGAAACAATTAGTCCTAGCTACTGGTACACCATGCGATCCTCAGCCTATACTACTATGAGACCAGAAGAACTAGATGGTGCCCAGTTACCACTGTCAACCACTCGGAGGGGGATCTAGGTAGGAGATCTTGGATAGAGAGGGAGAACAAAGTGAAACAAAACTCAAAATCACTTGGAAAATAAAAGGGGGGGAGACCAGACCAGGTTTGCTGGTCTGTTAGAGCCTGGTGGAACCACGGAGACTATGGATCCTAGCTGCCCTTCAGGTCAGGAATTGAATCCACACTTGTGGCTTACAGCCAAACAAAAGACAGGCATATGAGTTGAACATTTACCTGAGGTAGATACACTCTTTAGAGAGAACGATAATAGGAGAAAGAAGGGCTGTTTATGTACAGGGAGACAGCTCAGGGGGCAGGAGTGCATGGAGGTATGGTCACTGGGAAGAGGTAACTATCAGGAGGAAGTGGGAGGGGAGTTGTTGCATTGTGGTAAACTGTGGCCAATGTCATGAGACAAAGTGTATGTAAATTGCTGTATGGAAAGTGAATTTGTTCTGCAAATCTTCACCCAAATCACAATTAAACAAACAAACAAAAAAAAAAAAAAACCTGTACTAAGCACCCACTATATGCTAGCGATAAGCTCTTTATTCTCCTTAAAAGAAATTAAAATCACAGTCAGTAGGCAGCAGGTTTTAAAAAATTCTTCTGTGCTTCTAGGTTTTTTTTCAGGACTCTTCAAAATTGAAAGTTTTATCTGCTCCCTATTCTCCATTTCCAGAGACTCAAACTCCTTCAAACTTCACTTCTCAAATATCAGAGTCATTCAAGACAACAATTATAAAGTTAGTGGCCAGTGCACACGACATAGCACAGTGATTACATTGGGGGCACAATGCTGTATTAGCAAGTAAGGCAGAACATCAACTGGATCCATTGTAGCAGTGGTGGGTTGTGCCCTTGGGTTTGAAATAATTACTTCCTAGACATGTGGTTCCCAGATGAAACTCATGCTGTGATTTGATTTTTAAATGCAAAAAAAGAAAAAAAAAATTCTCTAGCAGAAAGTCATCACCAACATGTTGAATTTGATGACTAAAAATAATTTCTCCATAGAGTTCATTAACGTTGTGTGCAGGCTTGGCGAAGGAAGAACACACTAGGAAGTCTGTATGAAAGGGAATGCTGTTAAAACTTAATGGGGGCCTGCCTTTTGCTTTGACTGGAATCAGAAGGCTGCCTCACACTACAAAAAATATTTGAATCTATTAAACAATAAATGATTTAATATTATTTATTGTCGATATTAGCCTTGTAATCAGTTTCATTCCCAAACGTAAATGTTATGGATTGAATTGTGTCTTCCCACCCCCCACCTCCCAAATATGTGTTAGGATCTTAACTCCTGTACCTGTGGATAAGGAGGCCTGGTGGTGTAATAGGTAAGGCATTTGGCTGGTAAGCAAAATGTCACCCCTCCATGGAAGAAACATGGGGCTATCTGCTTCTGTAAAGATTTACAGACTTGAAAATTCAATCAGGGTCTATATGAGTCAGAATTGACTCAATGGCAGTGAGTTTGGTTTGACATACCTGTGAATATAATCCCTTTTGGGAATAGGGTTTTCTTTGCTATGTTAATAAGGTCAGGTATATGTAGGGTGTATGCTAAGCCTAATCCCTTCTGTTAAAAGGAGTTATAAGTTAGTTATAAGGAGTTACAAGTTATAAGGAGAAGTACAGACAGAAGTAAGCACAAATGTGTGGTTTGGGAGGGTGGGGAGGAGTTATAGATATAATGTGAGGATCACCACAGAACTAAGACAAGCCAGAGCTACAGATGCTGCTAGAGACAACGATCTTCCACCAGAGCCATCAGAGAGAAACTCTTCCCCTAGAGCCAACGCTCCAGCCTTCTGAACAGTGAGAACCTAAATTTCTATCCTTTAAAGCTACCCGCTTGTGGTACTTCTGTTACAGGAGCACTGAAAAACTAAGACAACATGCTGTAAGTCAGAGAGGAGTCAGCACAGATAGTCTTAACATTTCCTTTTTGATTCAGAAATGGAATTCACACTTGATACATGTCAACTCTGTACAGTTAGGTGGTTCTCCTCGTTCTGATAATGTGGAGGAAAAGAAACCACTCAGTTGCTTCAAAAGAAGAGTCCTGAAGAAACGATTGTTCATGTGGCAGGCAGGTGGAATGAGTAATGTAAGATGAAGGCTGAGAACACTAACATATTAAATAAAGCCCATGGCCATCAAGTTGATGCTGATTCATCGTGACACTGTAGGACAGAGTAGAACAGACCAGACTTACAGAGTTTCCGAGGCTGTAAATCTTTATGTAAGCAAACTCCTTCATGTTTCTTCTACAGAGTGGCTGGTAAGTTCAAACCTTTTGGTTTGCAGCTGAGTGCTTAACCGTTGCACCACCAGGAGTCTTTGATATGTTAAATGCTGAGCATTGTTAAGGCTTTAAGGGGCTGGGGCCAAATTTAGTCTGCAAACTTGCTTTTATTCCCTGGTCCAACATGTTTGTTTTGTGTTTTATTGAATGTCCTGAGCAGGGCATGAAGTCTCTATTTAGCCACAGCTCCTCCTAGTCCTGATTGGTATCGTCTTTACCTGTTTAGGTTACCTACTTGGTCCCTGAGGAGCTCTGGTAGCATAGTGCCTAAGGTACCTGACTGCTAACCAGAAGGCCGGCAGTTCAAACTCACCAGCCACTCCTCAGAAGGAAGGTTGGACACTCAACTTCTATGTGATACTGCCTCAGAAACTCAAGGAGGGGTCACTATGAGTCGGGTCCAACTCGACAGCACATAACATAACAACTTGGTCCCTGAAAGCTGTTGAGTTTATAATCACTGTTTGAACAAGTATCTTTGGGGTTGGGGGGCATAGATGGTTTTATTTTGTGGCCCCAAATATCTATTTCTCACCCATCTCCATCATTGCCCCATATGCTCCTTGGAGTAACAAGAGGCCTGACACCACAGACATATTAAGGCAATAATGCAGATCTCAAAACTTTGACTTTAAAAACCATTACATTTTAGAAAACTCAACTAGACTATAAACTCCATGAGAGCAGTGACACTGTGCAGTTTGCTTGTCTCCCTAGTACTTAAAACAATCCTTGGCACCTGCCAGGCACTCAATAAATGTTTCTTGAATGAATTAATGAACTGTAGCTTCTGCTCTCAGTCTCTGAAAAGCTATAGTTTGAGAGTCAATTCTGAAATTTCTTAGAGTTTTTCCTTTGTACATAATTTCTTCTCAATCTGAGCTGAGGTGTGCTTCACATATAAGGTAAGATCAGAAGAGTCTAGAATGTACCTGCCCAATCTGTGCAGAAGCCTGTACGTAAAAGGTAGTTGAGTTTCAACACTAGGGTGACAAGGAACAAAAAGGGGAACACAAGGAAAAGACCACATCTGGTTCCTAAATTAGTTCTAAAAAGAGAAGAAAGCAGGAAAGGGTCAGAGAGAGGTAACGGAGAAATGAAAAGCCTTCTGTCTCACTGATACCTCTCTTGTCTACCTCAGTGCCATCCAACAGAAATATAATGTGAGCCACATATGCAATTTTAAATTCTTTAATACCACATTATAAAGGTAAAAAGGAACAGGTGAAATTAATTTTAATAATATATTTCATTTAACCCAATATAGTCAAAATATTATCATTTCAACCTATGGCACTAACCACATTTCAAGTGCTCAATTGCTACTTGTGGCTATTGGTTACTATAGTAACCCTATATCCCAGTTCTTTTCCTAGCCCCCCAGTATCTCACCTTCAGCAATATGCTTCATTTCATCTGTTCTTCTAGGAAGTGATGAGATTTCCTTTCTCTTTCTTGTTTCATCTTTGTCTCCCTGATATTTACACACAGTCTGGCACATTTAACTACCTCTCAATGGGTGGAAGAAAAGAAAATGAAGGAAGTTCAGAGGACCCCCATCAGGACGAAATCAACAATGTCAGGGTGTCTACTGTCTGTCTTGGTGAATCACGTCTTCTTCTTTAGAACAAACTCCCACCCTTCAGAATCTCTCCCTTTAAACTGGCTTCCTTGTGGCCAAAAGTCAGGCCAATTGTGTGATACAACACAAGCCTCTTATATAACAAGACTCAGCAATGTCTGCAAAGCTAAACAATTAAATTTGGGTATAAAGGAGCATCCAATGGGGGACCTGGGCTGAGATCAGGGCAGGGCAGCCAAATGGCAATCGGCACTAGGAGGGAGCCACTCAGCTTTCTGGGGGAAGAGCATTCTTTCTGCACAAGGAAGAGTGCCTGCTGTTGGAAGCAGCAGCTCACGGTTTAGAGGAAGCACCTTCTTGGGCATGGCTGATGCTGGCAGTGGCAGCAGCTATCTCACCAGGCCAGCTCCACAGTGTGTTTCTGAGAGTTGTTACTGGAAGCTCAGTCTAGAGCCTGTTCTTCCAGCCCTTCCAATGATCATACAAGCTACCTAATAAATCCCTTTCTGCCTAAACTAGTATAGGTTTTATTTTTTACCGAATCTTTTTTTTTCTTTTTATTGTGATTTGGGTGAAAATTTACAGAGCAAATACACTTTCCATACAGCAGTTCACATACACTTTGTCTCATGACATTGACCACAATTTACCACAATGCAACATCTCCCCTCCCACTTCCTCCCGATAGTTACTTCTTCCCTGTGTCCATCCCTCCATGTACTCCTACCTCCTGAGCTGTCTCCCTGTGCATAAACAGCCCTTCTTTCTCTCATGCTTGTTCTCTCCAAGAGAGAACATTTACCTCAGGTAAATGTTCAACTTATAGGCCTGTCGATTGTTTGGATGGAAGCCACAGATGTACATTCAATTCCACACCTGAAGGGCAGCTAGGAGCCATAGTCTCAGTGGTTCCACCAGGCTCTATTGGGCCAGCAAACCTGTTCCCTGCTCTTTTTTTTTCCCCAAAATGATTTTGAGTTTTGTTCCACATTGTTCTCCCCGTCTATCCAGGATCTCCTACAAAGATCTTCTTCCAAGTGGTTGACAGTAGTAGCTGGGCACCATCTAGTTCTTCTGGTCTCATAGTCATATAGGCTGCAGATTGGATGGTGTACCAGTCGTTAGGACTAATTGTTTCCATGAATTTTGTTTTTCTTCATTCTTCTTGGCTCTGGACAAAAAGAGACCCATCGTTGCAACTAGACGGCAGATTGCAAGCTTTAAAGATCCCAGTCGTTACTCGCCAAAGTAGGAGATGGAACAATGTTTTGTGTAGTATGTTATGCCAATTGAGTTTGATGTCCCCTGTGACTATGGTCCCGAGACCACAGGTTCAACTACTCGGTCCCTCTGGGTAGCTGGCTGTGACCAAGCAGTGACTACAACCTTGCCCCTTGTCAGCCCCATTATACACCTGAGAATTCAGATTAGGTTTTATTTTTGAAATCAAGAGCCCTAACCCAAGTTTAGTTGATTATAGTATTGATCATAGGGCTTTCCTTTATGTTGTTAAGTATGTTTATATCTTTGTTATCTGATTTATCAGCTTGGATGAAATTTTTGACACCCTCGCTATAAACAACTAGGAAATCAGCATATTTATATTTTCTTTGACTTTTATTACACAACTTACTTCCCTCTATCTAGTGTCAAAGTTCTCAAGTTCTGGGCAGCTGGCTTTCCTAGATTGTTCCTATAAATAGTCACAACCCTAAATTTTTTGGTGCCCAATAGTCTGATTATTCCTAACAAACAAAGATTATTTTCATGCATGTCCTATAAGAAAGAAGAACAATGGAGGAGGAGGAAGGAACCTTGCACGGGAGCTCAAACCCACTCCAAGTTCAGTCATTTGCCCAGGCTCTGGCTGTCATCTGCTCTCCATGGCATGATGAGACGATGGGGGAGTACTTGCCTCTTCACTTCTTGCTGATCTCTGGTTTGTAAGTTTCTCTAATAATGCCTAATTCTTGTGCCATAATGCGTGATGTTGAACAATTCATTCTCATTCCTGTTTTACCATGACTGATGACCACGAAGCGATTCATCTTGCATGACAGTGAAGAGTATTTCTCAGGATGTAAAAAATCCAGAAGTCATGCAAGAAAGGATCTATAATTACAACTTCCTGAATAATAAAAAAAAAAATCAACAAAGCATTAACTACTATAAACTCAAAAAACAAACTTACTGCCGTTGAATTAATTCTGACTCATAGTGACCCAATAGGACAGAACAGAACTTCCCCATAGGGTTTCCAAAGCTGTAAATCTCTATGGAAGCAGACTGCTACATCTTTCTCCCACAGAACAGCTGGTGGTTTCAAACTGTCAACCTTTCAGTTAGCAGCCGAGCACTTTAACCATTGTGTCCCCAGGGCTCCTTAATAACTACTACAAGCAAGGTCAGAAAACAAATGACAAACTGGAAAAGTATTTGCAACTCATCCAAAGGGCAAATTTCCTTAATATAAAGAGTTCCTGTAAATCAACAAGATAAAGACAAACATTCTACAGCATGGGCCAAGGATATGGATAGACAACTTACAGGTAAGAAAGAATCCAGGAAACACTAAAATGAATGACCTAAAAATTTGAAAAGAGAAAATGTTAACAGGAAAGTACACTGAGACTCCTGTCCCAACCTCTTAGAATGGAAAGGACCAAAATGAATGATAACCCATCGTGTAGTTGAGGATCTGGGACACATTCACTGTTGGGAGTATGCACCCATTCCTCACTTATCAACATGGTTAGGTTCCAAAAGAAGCCCTGGTTGGTGCAATGGTTAAAGCGCCCAGCTGCTAACCAAAAGGTCATTTGAAATCCATCAGCCACTCTGCAGGAGAAAGATATCGTAGTCTGCTTCCGTAAAGATTTATAACTTGGGAAACTCCATGGGCAGTTCTACTCTGTCTTATAGGGTCGCTGTGAGTTGTAATCCACTCATCCACAGTAAATTTGGTGTTTTGGTTTATTTTTTGGTAGTTTCCAGACCAAGTCCTTACGCAAAAATTGACGTTATGCGAAAATGGAAATTTTTTTTCTCTTTTCAGACCATCCATTTGCCTGATTTTTTTTTTTTAACTTAGAAAATATGATCATAGAAATAGTAACAGTTCAGATTTACTATGTGTTCATCACCGTGATGAGTCCAGTTATAGATTATTCCTCTTGGAGAAGGAGGCCTAGAGGAAACAAAGTTGGATAAAGCCGGGCTCTGTAACTAGAGCACCCATGGCTTTGACCACTTCATCTTCCTCCTGTGCTGGGTCAGAGCATTCCTCACTAAGCTGCCTCCAGGGCTCCACTCCCACGCCTGCAAGCCCTACATCTCCGAGCTAGCTGTGCGTCATGGAAGGCTTCCTGTGAAGGCGCTAGGAGCCTGGCCATGTACCAGGCCCCACTGAAGCAGAGGCTTTGGTCCCTGTTCACTGACTCTGGGATATTGTCAAACTCCCACGCATTTCTTCCAGACACCCTTTCTGATACCTCTTTCTTTCTTCTCTTCGCACCCCACAGCTTTGAGCTGCAGAACCTCAGGGCTTCATAGAAGCTGAGAACTCAGAACAGGTGCCTTCTGGCTCAATGCTCCCTGTGCATCTGCCATGAGGAGACCCCCATGTCCACCCTGCACTGCATCTAGAAGCAGTGCTCCCTCCACCACCACCACCTCCCACCGCTGAGAGGAAGGAGTGATGGTGAGGGGGCAGCAAGGCCCAGCTTCCCTGGAAACTGCTGGAAGACCCTCATCGAGGGAGGGGATGCTCCCTAGCCACTGCCCCCAAGCCACTGCCTTAAATAGTCAGATAGTAGGCTTTTTGACTATTGTCTTAAATGTAAAATGTTGGATAAGGAGATAGTGGATAAGTGAGAAGTAATTGTAAATTGCGATAACTTCTAGGAAAGGCAATTTGGTAAGTATAAATGATAAATGAACATATCCTTTCAACCAGCAAGCCACTTGTAGGGGTTTATTCTACAGATACGCTTACAAACTGAGGTATATGCCAGTGCACCATTGTTTATGAGAACAAAAGATTTTAAATTATCTGAAAACAAATACTTCATCTTTGATTAAACGATTAAGCCCCTTCCATCCTGAACCTTAGTATATATGAAAGAGGGCTGCTTCCTGCAGTGATAATCCAACCAGGGTAAGAAAGGAGATCCAGGCAGAGTGCTTGAGACTGCATATTGCCAGCAGAGTTGGCAGGACTTAGAATTCTCAAACGCTGATAGGTGAACACTCTGATATCCAAAACTTAACAGTACCTTGCTTAGAACAAGAATATGTGCAGGTCAGCTATTGAAGCCTCCCTAAAAATCATTTGAGACCACAGGGGCAGCAGGGTGAGAGGAATTTTGCAGATCCATCATCTTGACACAATGATACAGGGTGGATGAATAGCTATGAGCCCCTATAGTGGCTGACCTTTGGCTCTGAAGAGGAGAAGAGTCTAGGCCAGCTCATACAAGCAGGCATACAGAACCCTGCTGCAATCATGGGGCTCAGGGAGAGGTCTGGCACACTGGCCCTTCTCCACAAGTAATACCTAAATAGTTGTGTGGCAGCAGAACCAGTTGCTGTGAGTCAGGTTGATTCTGACTCTTAGTGATCTCATTCATGTGTGTCAGAGAACTATGCTCCATAGGGTGTTCAATGGCTGATTTTTCAGAAGCAGAATGTCAGGTCTTTCTTCCAAAGTGCCTCTTGGTGGACTTGAGCCTCCAACCTTTCAGTTAGCAACCCAGTATGTGACTCGTTTGTACTACCCAGGGACTCCCTAGGCAACAAGGTCACTAGGAAGTACTATTCACATTGTATTCTATGTATATGGCGCCCCCTGGAGAGAGTACAATTTGAATGTTGTCCTGTGGAAACGTGCAGGAAAAAGTGTCATTCAAAAATGAGAAACAATCAAAAAGGAAACAATGCCAATGTTTACAAAAATACAAAAAGAAGAAAATCAGCAGGGAAAACTAGGTAGATAAAGAACACACACCAGAATAATCTTGCCACAGAGCAGGCAAAAATCATGACCAAATAAATCTCCATGAACTCTACTCTAAGAACTAAAGAAAAAATAACCTCTGTAGCACACGCACTAAAAGCAGAGATGCATACATTCAACAAAAAATGACAAGAGAATGAAAGGAGATTAAAAAACAAGTTGTCATTTAAACATTTTTATCCTTGAGGTAGAATTTATATTAAATGTATAGTCTGGTGAATTTTTAAAAATGGATTACACCCATGTAACCACCATTCTGATGAAGATTTAGAGCATTACCAAGATCCAAGAAGGCCCCTTTATGTCCATTCCTAGACACAGGTAATTGTTGTTTGGACATCTATCACCCATGATAAACTAGTTTTGCCTATTGTTGAATATCTTATAAATGAAAGCATACATTATGCACTCATAAGCCTAGGTTATTTCATTTTACATTACATTTGTGACACTCATCCACATTGTTGCAAATAGCAATAGTTTCTTTTTTTTTAATTGTTTTTGTTAGGTGCTGTCCAATTAGTTCCAACTCCTAGCTACCTATGTGCAACAGAATGAAACACTGCCTGGTCCTGTGCCATCCTCACAATCTTTGCTATGCTTGAGCCCATCATTACAGCCACTGTGTCAATCCATCTCATTGAGGGTCTTACCCTTTTTACTGATCCTCTGTTTTACCAAGCATAATGAATGTCCTGCTCCAGGGACTAGTGCCTTCTGATAATACGACCAAATACATGAGACAAAGTTTCCCCATCCTCATTTCTAAGGAGCATTCCAGCTGTACTTCCAAGACAGATTTGTTCATTCTTATGGCATAATCCATGGTATTTTCAATATTCTTCCCCAACACCACTATACAAAAGCATCAATTCTTCTTCAGTCTTCCTTGTTCATTGTGCAGTTTTCACATGCATATAAGGCTATTGAAAAAACCATGACTTGGGTAAAGTGCACCATAGTCTTCAAAGTAACATTTTTGTTCTTTAACACTTTAAAGAGGTCTTTTGCAGCAGATTTGCCCAGTACAATGTGTTGTGTGATTTCTTGACTGCTGCTTACATAGGCACTGATTGTGGATCCAAGTAAAATGAAGTCCCTGACAACTTCAGTCTTTTCTCCATTTATCATGATGTTGCTTATTGGTCCAGTTATGAGGATTTTTGTTTTCTTTTACGTTGAGGTCTAATCCATACTGAAGGCTGTAGACTCTAATCTTCATTAGTAAGTGCTTCAAGTTCTCTTCGCTTTCAGCAAACAGAGTTGTGTCATCTGCATCCCACAGGTTAGTACTGAGTCTTCCTCCAATCCTGATGCCACATTTTTCCTCATATAGTCCAGCTTCTTGGATGATTTGTCCAGCATACAGATTGAATAAGTATGGTGAAAATTTACAATCCTGATGCACACCATTCTTGATTTTAAACCATGCAGTATCCCTTTGTTCTGTTCGAATGACTGTCTCTTTGTCTGTGTATAGGTTCCTCATGAGCACAATTAAGTGTTCTACCATTCTCATTCTTCACAATGTTATCTATAATTTGTTATGATCCACACAGTTGAATGCCTTTGCATAGTCAATAAAACAAAGGTAAACATCTTTCTAGTATTCTTTGCATTTTTCAATAGTATGTAATATTCTGTTACATGAATATACTACAATTTATTTATCCATGAACATTTCAGTTGTTTCTAGTTTTTATGAAAAAAAGATGATATGATCATTCTCGTACATGTCTTGGTGGCTATAAGTGTTCATTTCTGTTAGGAAAATACACAGGATTGGAACATCTAGGACATAAAACATATGTAAACATATGAGAGAGCCTCTACCCCCTGAGGCAGGAGAAAGCGGGAAGCCAGGGCAGATGGCTGGAATAGGTGGGGAAAGGCCAGGAAATGGGTGGAGTGGTTTTGGAACTGCTAAAGGAGATGAACTTGTCTGTCATTTTGTTGTGCTGTGGCAACTTGCATGTTGCTATTGGCTGGAGGCTGTGTCACGGTATTTCAAACACCAGAAGTGTTGCCCCTAATGGATGGGTTTCAGCAGAGCTTCCAGACTGAGACTGACTCGGGAGAAGGAAGAGGCCATCCACTTCTCAAAGAATTGGCCAGGGAAAACCTTATGAATAGCAGTGAAACACTGTCTGATGTATTACTGGACAACTTTATGAATAGCCCTGAAACATTGTCCAATACATTACCAGAAGACAAGCCCCTCAGGTCGGAAGACACTCAAAATGCCACTGGGAAAGAGCTGCCTCATCAGAGTAAAACTGATCTTAATGATATGGATAAAGTAGAGCCTATGGGACCTCCATTTGCTGATATGCCATGACTCAAAATGAGAAGAAACAGCTACAAACATCCATTCATAATTGGAACATGGAATGTACGAAGTATGAATCTAGGAAAATTGAAAATTATCAAAAATGAAATGGAATGCATAAAGATTGATATTCTAGGCATTAGTGAGCTGAAGTGGACTAGTTTCAGCCATTTTGAATCAAATAAACATATTATCTACTATGCTGGGAATGACAAGTTGAAAGGAATTGCATGGAATTCATTGTCACAAAGAATGTTTCAAGATCTATCCTATTAGTGATAAGGCAGTGAGTTTGGGTTTTTGTTTTGATAAGAAAGACTAGTTAATACTTGTTGTGGTTATGTGTTGTCAAGTTAGACCTGACTCATAGCGACCCCTCCTTGGGTTTCTGAGGTGGTATCACTATGGAAGTAGATTGCCCAACCTTCCTTCCGAGGAGTGGCTGGTGGGT
>NW_006921645.1:11333846-11342907 GCF_000298275.1 Orycteropus afer afer | reverse complement strand
AAACCAAAAGGGAAGAACACACTCAGCATTTCTCAAGCTGAAAGAACTGAAGAAAAAAATTAAGCCTCGAGTTGCAATATTGAAAGATTCTATGGGCAAAATACTGAATGATGCAGGAAACATCAAAAGAAGACGGAAGGAATACACAGAGTCACTGTACCAAAAAGAATTGGTCAATGTTCATCCATTTCAGGAGGTGGTATATGATCAAGAACCAATGATTCTGAAGGAGAAAGTTGAAACTGCACTGAAGGAACTGGCAAAAAACAAGGCTCCAAGAATTGATGGAATACCCATTGAGATGTTTCAACAAATGGTTGCCACACTGGAGGCATTCACTTGGCTATGCCAAGAGATTTTGAGGACAGCTACCTGGCCAACTGACTGGAAGAGATCCATATTTGTACCCATTCTAAAGAAAGGTGATCCCACAGAATGTGGAAATTATCAAACACTATCATTAATACTATACGTAAGTAAAATCTTACTGAAGATAATTCAAAAACAATTGCAGCAGTTTGTTGACAGAGACCTTCCAGAAATGCAAGCTGGATTCTGAAGGGGACGTGGAACAAGGGATATCATTGTTCATGTCAGATGGATCTTGGCACAAAGCGAAGACTACCAGAAAGATGTTTACTTGTGTTTTATTGACTATGCAAAAGTATTTGATTGTATGGATCATAACAAACTATGGATAACATTGAGAAGATAGAGAATTCCAGAACCCGAATTGAACTCATGAGGAACCTGTACATAACCAGGAGGCTGTTGTTTGAACAGAACAAGGGGACACTGCATAGTTTAAAATCAAGAAGGGAGGGTGTCAGGGTTTTATCCTTTCACCATACTTATTCAACCTGTATGCTGGGCAAATAATCCGAGAAGCTGGACTATATGAAGAATGTGGCATCAGGATTAGAGGAAGACTCAATAACAACCTGCAATATGCTGATGACACAACTTTGCTTTCTAAAAGTGAAGATGATTTGAAGTACTTACTGATGAAGACTGAAGACTACAGTCTGAAGTATGGATTACACCTCCATATTAAGAAAACAAAAATCTTCACAACTGGACCGATAAGCAGCGTCATGATAGATGGAGAAAAGATTGAAATTGTCAAAGACTTCACATTATTTGGTTCTACTATGAATAGCAATGGAAGCAGCAGTCAAGATATCAGACGACATATAGCACTAGGCAAATCAGCTGCAAAGAACTTCTTTCAAATTCTGAAGAGTAAAGAATCTCCTTGGAGATTAAGATGTGCCTGACACAAGCCATGGTATTTTCAATCATCTCTTATGCATGTGAGAGCTGGACAATGAATAAGGAAGACTGAAGAAGAGTTGATGCTTTTGAGTTGTGGTGTTAGCGAAGAATGCTGAAAGTACCATGGACTGCTAAGAGAACTAATAAATCTGTCCTCGAAGAAGTGCAGCTGGAATGCTCCTTGGAAGCAAGAATGGCTAGACTTCATCTTATCTGCTTTGGTCATGTTGTAAGAAGGGACTATTCCTTGGAGGATATCATGCTTGGTAAAGCGAAAAGTCGATGAAAAAGGGGAAGGCCCTCAACAAGATGGATTGACATCGTGGTTGCAAAAATGGGCTCAGGTATAGCAAGGATCGTGGAACTGGCACAGGACCGGGCAGTGTTTCGTTCAGCTGTACATAGGGTCACTATGAGTCAGAGATGACCTGATGGCACCTAAGAACAACAACAACAAAGTATTTAGCTTTGGAATTGTTACAGTGTTTTCCAAAGTGGCTATACTACAGAAGAATGCATCTTCCACATTCTTACCTTCATTTAGTATTTGTTGTTGTTGTTTGCCATCGAGTCGGACCCGACTCATAGCGACCTCTCCTTGGGTTTCCGAGGCAGTATCACTACAGAAGTAGATTGCCCCATCTTCCTTCCGAGGAGTGGCTGGTGGGTTTGAACCTCCATCCTTCTGTTAGCAGTCAAGTGCCTTAGCCACTATGCTACCAGAACTCCCAAGTTGTTAGACCTTTTAATTTTAGCTGTTTGGTAATAACATTGCTTGTGGTTTTAATTTACATGTCCTTGATGACTGATGTTGAGTACCACTTCATTTGCTTATTTTTGTGACGTACCCATTCAAGTGTTTGCCCATTTTTTATTGGGTTGTCTGTCTTTTCTAATTGAGATGAAGGAATTTATATTGTGGGTGGTGTTGTTGTTGTTATGTGCTGTCGAGTCGACCCGACTCATAGCAACCCCTCCTTGGGTTTCCGATGAGGTATCACTATGGAAGTAGATTGCCCAAGCTTCCTTCTGAGGAGCAGCTGGTGGGTTTGAACTGCCAGCCTTCTGGTTAGCAGTCAAGTGCCTTAGGCACTATGCTACCACAGTTGCTGTAGCGTCAATATTGACTCATAGTGGCCTAATAAAGTTTTCAGTGTCTGACTTTTTTGGAAGTAGATCACCAGGCCTTTCTTCCAAGACACCTCTTGTTGGACTCAAACCTCCAATATTTTAGTTAACAGTTGAGCACATTAACTTATTAGGGCTGAATTTGGGAGTGAACTAGATCTAGCACCTAAGGCATTTGACTGCTAGCAGAAGGTTCACGGTTCAAACCCACCAGTTGCTCTGTGAAAGGAAGATGAGGCAATCTACTTCTGTAAAGATTTATCACCTTGGAAACCCAGTGGGGGTTGCTATGAGTCATTATCACCTTGATGGCAGTGGGTTTTTTTTTTTTTTTTTGGTTTATGTATACATACATACCTATACAAACATCTTTTCCAAGCTTGTGTCTTCTCTATTCATTCTCTTAATTATATCTTTTGATGAAAAGAATTTTTTAATCTCAATTAGGTTCAGCTTACAAATCTTTTATGTTTAATGCTTTTTACAATCTGTTTAAGAAATCACTGATCACCTCACAGTCACGAAAATAGTCTCCCATTTTATTTTAATCTGTATTGTTTTAGCATGCACATTTAGTTCTGTGAACCATACCAAACTGATGTTTGTGTATGGAATGAGGTAAGGGTCAATAATCATTTTTTTCTATATTGGTAGCCAAGTAACCCAGCACCATTATTGAAAAAAATATATTTCCCCACTGAATTGCATTGCAACTTTTGTCATAAATCAGGGGCTGTACATGATGTGTCTGTCTCTGGACTTCTATTCTTCACTCTATTTGTCTATCATTTCACCTATACCACACTGCCTTAATTATTATAGCTTTAAGGCAGTGTGTTTAGGTACAAGAAAAGACAAGGACAGCAGTATTTGTCTAATACCTAGTAGTCATCTTTATTTTTCTTCTTTAAGACTTCCATCTATTCTAGATCCTTATTAGAATTAACTTGTCACTTTAACTTGGCAGCTTTTAAACTGGATGTTAATAGTCAAATCTTTGTTTGACTAGTCCTTATACTTTTATACATACTTTGTACATTCATGGATGGAATATTGCATAAAAATTAATTTTAAAATTAACAGGGAGGACACAGGAAAGAAAAAGAGGAGAAAGAATTTGCCATTGAAGTTTGACTCATAGTGGCCTAATAAAGAGCAATAAAGAAAAATAATGAACACTGCTGAAAACCTAATAAAGAACATAGGAAAAAGAGTCTGAAAAAAGTAAGCAAGAAAAAGTGAAATGAACATTTTGAATTATCAAGAAGAAAACATGTCCCAATAAAGTTACTGAACTTTAATGACAGAAAAAATACTTTGGGCATTTCACATGCATGAAAAAATATTTTTCATGCATATGAAATTATCAAGTCATCTACAAATGTGTGGAAAAAATCAGGCTTTTTCATTCAATGATAGAAAATAGTGGAGCATTCTTATAAAGAAAAGAGTATAATTTCATACTCAGCCCAACTATCCTACAAATATTAATATATCAGACAAATATTTTCAAACATGTCAAAAGCCAGGGAGTAGAGTTCCTTTCTGGAACAAAGTACCAGGGGATGACTTTTAGCCAATCAAGAGAGTATGGGGAACTTGGAGAGGTATATTCATTAGATAAAAGAGCATACACAGAGAACAATAAGAAGGATCCTATTTCAGCTACTTTTAAGACTGGACAACGGCTGAGAGTGAAGCTTCTCAGAGCTGATCTTCAAAGTAGGAAGACTATCACTCTGTACTGACAGAATACAGAGCTAAACTGGAGAAGTAGCCAGACTTCAGGGGTTACAGGGCCAACAGGAGCCATGGTGAAGCTGAAAGGCCCAGGAGGTACCATTAGGTAGGCCCCACCAGATGGAGAGGATCAGATCACAAGGCATAAGCTCACAGACTTCAGCTGTGAAAACCAGTGAAGTCAAGAGCTCTAAGGAACCCTGGAGTTTAACAGATACCAGATAGCATATTTGAGGCACAAGGCCAGGGAGCCTCTTCCCCCAGCACTACAGGGGAAAAAGTAATAGTTTCTCTCCTATATAAATCCAGATCCTTTTAGGAATAGCAAGAGGAGACAGAACAATAATAATTAACACTAACAGATACCAAGTGCTTAATATGCACTAGGCACTCTTATAAGCTCTTTACATGTAATAATTTATTTAATTCTCAACTATAAAAAGTAGATATTATTATTATCTTCATTTTAAAAGTGAGGAAACAGAGGCTCAGAGAAATCTAGTAGCAAGCTTCAGGTCACACAGCAAGGAAGTTGTTCGGCTGAAATAACAATAAAGCGGTCTATTTCCAAAGCCCATGAGCAACAGCTATGTAAATAGATTGTTTAAATCAGTCAACAAAGATATACCTGAAGTCTTTAAACCTTAAACCAAAAATATCTTTGAAGTCTTCTTCAAAGCAAACAACAGTTTTGCTTAACTAGTAAAAAATGCTCTTTTAAGAACTAACTATAAAGGTTCAAAGTGAAAGATTAGATAGGAGTCTTAGGAAGCAGTGAGTTTATGTTAATGGGGGAGGAATGACTCAGTAAAGGAGGGTGGGAATGGATGCACAAAAGAACGTAAGCAACATCACTGTGTTGTACATTTGTTTGAATTGGTATATATTTTGCTGTATATATTCTCAACAACAGCAACATTTTTTTAAAATGCAAAAAAAAAAAAAAGATAAACTTGAAGGCTTATTAATACAGAACTAGTGAAATATATTACATCCATGTGAGGAAATTTAATGCAGCTATTACATAGAAAGAGGCAGTTTTACATGTGCTCATATGGAATGATCCTGAAGATATATTAAGTGAAATAAACAGGATACAAAATAGTGTGTTATATGGTACTTTTATAAACTAAAGTTTTTATGAACACTTATGTTTGTATCTGCACAGATACTTCAGGCAACGCACATCAGAATTTATGATACATGTTCCCTCCGAACCAGGAATCCAGATGATAGGGGCCAAGGGAAAACCTGCTTTTCATGCCACTCCTTTTTGTATCTATTGAACTTTTTATTATGTGCATGTATTATCTAATCAGAAGTATGTAAATCAAATAAATAATATAAAGCAAGCTAAGGGGCCTCTCAAGGAAGGGGAATGAAAAAGAAGTCTATCTCACCAATCAGGCCCTCGGGCAAAGTTTGGAAAGTTACTCTGGAGATAATGACACAAGTAAAATGCAGTTTCTTCAAAGGAATAAAAGAAAACAAACATGACATGATATTTAATTGGGAGGTTTTGACTGACACACCAAGTTATATAGATTTCAGATTCCAATGTGAGGTGTGAGGCCACCATGTGGAAATTCCAAAGTAGGTGCCAAGAACAGGTTTGACAACTGATCCACATTAAGGCCCTGGAGTGTTGACAGACAAGGAAGAGATGGAGGGTTTTGTGATGAGTTCTCTGGATGAGCTGAGCTATGAACCCTCCCCCTAAAGGGGCACTGGAGCTGGCTCCATGTAGGTTTCTTGCAGTTATGGGTGCAGAAGACCAAAAGCTGAAGGGTGAAGACAGCAGAGAAGAGTATTGCACTGAGGAAAGAGATGCCACCCTTCCCAGAGCTTGTCACAAGAAGTTGAATCACTGGTCCTGGTGTGTACTCTGCAGTGGAGGTATTGTCCATGGATAAGTTTGCTGGGTTGAGGGAACATGAGAAAAAATACTGACAGGAATTGATGTTAAGGGGAGGTGCAGCCAACCAAAAGAAAGGGCACTTTCCAGATCAGGGAATTTGTCCGTTGAACATAGGGTGTTATGGATTGAATTGTGTCCCAAAAAAGATATACTATAAATCCTAACCTATGACTATAAGGTTTCAGACAACATTTCACTGCTATTCATAAAGTTTTCAGTGGCCAATTTTTTCCAAAGTGGACCACTACATCCTTCTTAGACTTTCTTAGTTGGATACTTCACTGAAACCTGTCCACCATGGGTGACCCTGTTCGTGTTTGAAATACCAGTGGCATAACTTCTAGCATCACAGCAACATGCAAGCCACCGCAGTATGACAAAATGACAGATGAGTCCAACTACTTCAGGAGGTAGCATGTGATCAAGAACCGGTGGTATTGAAGAAAGCATTCTAAACTGTACTGAAGGAATTGGTGAAAAACAAGGTGCCAGGAATTGACAGAATACCCACTGAGATATTTCAACAAACAAATGCAGCACTGGAGGCACTTACTTACTTGTTCCAAGAAATTTGGAAGATAGCTACTTGACCAACCAAACAGAAGAGATTCATATTTATGCCCATTCCAAAGAAAGGTGATCCAACAGAATGCAGACATTATTGAACAATATCATTAATATTACACACAAGTAAAATTTTGCTGAAGATAATTAAAAAATGTTGGCAGCAGTATATTGACATAGAACATCCAGAAATTCAAGCTATATTCAGAAGAGGACAGGCATGAGGGATATCATTGCTGATGTCAGATGGATCCTGGCTGAAAGCAAAGAATACTGGAAAGACATTTGCCTGTGTTTTATTGACTATGCTAAGGCATTCAACTGTGTGGATCATAACAAATTACGGACAGCATTGTGAAAAATGGGAATTCCAGAACACTTAATTGTGCTCATGAGAAACCTGGAAAGAGGCCAAGAGACAGTCATTCAAACAGAACAAGGGTATACTGCGTGGTTTAAAATCAGGAAAGGTGTTTGCCAGGGTTGTATCTTTTCACCATACTTATTCAAACTGTATGCTTAGCAAATAATCTGAGATGCTGAAGAAGAATGCGACATCAGGTTTGGAAGAAGAGTCATTAACAACCTGAGATACGCAGATGACACAACCATGCTCGTTAAAAGTGAAGAAGACTTGAAGCACTCACTGATGAAGATCAAATACTATCGTCTTCAGTATGAATTACACCTCAACATAAAGAAAACAAAAATCCTCACACTGGACCAAAAAGCAACAGGATAAATGAGGAAAAGATTGAAGTTTTCAGGGATTTCATTTTACTTGGATCCACAATCAACACCCATGGAAGCAGCAGTCAAGACCTCTTTAGAAGTGCACACTGGCGGCCCCAGCAAATGGTCTCCAGCAAGATGGCGGACTAAGCAGAAAGACTGCAGAGACCCTCTTCAACAAAGAAAAGGGAAACCGATAAACACAGACACAGATAATCCTGGGCCCCTGAGCCTTGAAGGGAAGGATATAGAAGTGGACTAAACCCCAACTAGCAGAAGAATTTGCATGAAAATACCAAAAAAGGAGACATACAGAGCTGCAGTCTGGCAGTGATCCTGAGCGATCCTGACGGCACAGACAGCTTGGAGATTCCCGAGTGGTGGTAGGACCTAAGAATTAACCTAAAAATCAGCCCTGCTAACCAGGGACTGCACAGAGGACCGTGCACAGTAGCTGGGGAATAAACGGAAAAAGTGAAGAGAAAGGTGGGCTGAGTTGTGGACTTTTGCCAGGCCAGAGGGCGCCACATTTTGAAGGCTTAAAGTGGCTTGACTATTTTGGATATTTAAAGAGACAGCGCTCTCACAGATTCCTGGGGCTTAAGAACACATTCTGCTTTCCAACAACGCCAAGGTCACTCCAGACCTGCAAGACTGAAAAGGTACAATATTCCTCTCATTACTCTTATACCCCACACCCGCTTGGTGAACGGAGGTGCGGCCATCCCCCACTCCCACCCACCTTCTGGGCCCACAGGGACTCCATAACAGTATTTGTACTCAGACGGAGCCTGGGTGCCCTGCCCTGTCCTACATCAATTCTTTTCTTTTCTTCTCTCTCTCTCTTTTTTTAATTTTAATTTTAATTTTTTTCTTTATAGTGTTCTTTTTTCTGGGGATTAGTTTGCTTGTATTTGTCTGTTTTAAAACAACTAATATTATTAATACTTCTGTCCTTTTTATTATTATTCTTAATCTTCCCGTCCCAGGTTCTAGTTCTCAGCATTTTTTCTTTTCCCTGTTCCTGGTTGAAATTATTATATTTAAAATTTAAGGGTCCCCCCCCCCGATTTTTCTCATGGTTAACCCCGTTCCTTGTTTTTCTTTTTGCATTTTTCTCAGTTTTTTCCCTTCATTACTCTTTCTACTTTTTTTCTCTTACTGCCCTATCCCCAGATATTGCAGGTTTTCTTGTTTTTTCTTCTTCTTTTTCCCTTTTTTCTTTTTTTGGCTACTGTTCCTGTGTGATTACATAGTGTGTTTTTTGTCCATATGCTTTTAGTTTTTTGATGGTTATTAAATTATAATTTGTGTCTAACTGAGTGGGAGACAACAATAGTCCCCATAAGACAACTACACCCACACCTCCTGCAACCTCATTTACTGAGCGACAGCCACTACCTCCTTCTCCACCAACAGACTAATGATAAAAAAAACACCAAGAAGAGCCTGAATCACACTTGGCTGCTCTTCACAGTTAACAGAGATCTAAATACAACAACTCCACGATGCCTCAGAAACAACAGACCATCAAGTCCACACAAAGAAGCAGAATAAAGTGGTAGAAACAAGGGAGCAGGATACAGACCCAGAACACATCTCTGAGGAAGAAGCAGTATTGGAACTCTCTGATAAGGAATTCAAAAGAATTATCTTTAGGTATCTTCAAAGGATCGAGAGACAGACCAAAGAAAGCACAGAAAA
>NW_006921645.1:11299560-11316351 GCF_000298275.1 Orycteropus afer afer | reverse complement strand
CAAGGCTCAGGGGTCTAGGATTATCTTCTGTGTCTGTGTTAATTGGTTTCCCTTTTCTTTGTTGAAGAGGGTCTGTGCAGTCTTTTTGCCTAGTCCACCATCTTGCCGGAACTCGGCATCTGATTTCTTGACTGCTGCTTCCATGGGTGGTGATATGGATCCAAATAAAATATACTCCTTGGCAACTTCAATCTTTTTTCCATTTATCCTGATGTTGTTTATTGGTCCAGCTGTGAGGATTTATTTTCATATATTGAGGTGTAATCCATACTGAAGCCTATTGTCTTTGACCTTCATCCATAAGTGCATCACATCATCTTCACTTTCAGCAAGCAAGTTTGTATTATCTGTGTATTGTAGGTTGTTAACAAATTTCCCTCCAACCCTGATTCTGCATTCTTCTCCATATAGTTCAGCCTCTTGGATTATTTGCTTAGCATACATATTGAATAAGTATGGTGAAAGAATACAGCCATGATGCATATCTTTCCTGATTTTAAATCATGTGGTATCCCCTTGTACTGTTTGAATGGCTGCCTTTTGTTTTATGTACAGGTTCCATATGAACACAGCTAAGTGTTCTGGAATTTCCATTCTGTTCTGGTTACATAGTGCCACTCTGACAGAAATATACCACAAATGGAATGGCCTTAACAAACAGGAGTTTATTCTCTTACAGTTTAGAGCCTCTAAGTCCGAGTTCAAAGTGCAAGGCTCTAGGGGCTGGGTGAAAGCCCCTCAACCTTGGGCTTCAGCTCTGCCTCTTATTCCTGGTCCACTGAAGCTAGAGGCATCTTCACTCAGGCAGCTACTGGCTGCTGAGGCTCACAAGCCCAAGGTTGACAAATAAAATGGCCCAGTCCCGATGTTACCAAACCACATGGCAGGCCAATAACTCAAGTCCATTTTAAGTCCCAAGGTCGGCAGAGCATGGCAGGCTGCTGAACAACAACACGGCTACATGCAGGGTCCAAGCATAGCACAAGCTAGAGATCATTCCCAAGGCTTCTGCTTATATACAGGAAGCAGACCACATCCCCAAGGCAGCTACTCAGCTGCTTGTGGTAGATCCCACCATGGAATTGATTGCCAGTCTCATCATGGGGAATAACTACCACCAGCTGCCCAGCCACTCAACCAGGCCCAGCCAAGTTGACACACAAACATTTACTACCACACATTCTTTGCAATATTGCCCATAATTTGTTATGGTCCACACAGTTGAATGCCTTTGTAGAGTTGATAAAATACAGGTCAACATCTTCCTGGTATTCTCTGCTTTCAGGCAAGATCCATCTGACATTAGCAATGATATCCCTTATTCTATGCACTCTTCTGAATCTGTTTCCAATTTCTATAATTCTACCCTAGCAGTGTACTGCTACAGCTATTTTTGAATTATCTTCAAAATTTTACTTGCATATGATATTGTTCAGTAATTTCTACATTCTGTTGGATCACCTTTCTTTGGAATAGTCATAAACATGGATCTCTTCCAGTCAATTGACCAGATAGTCATCTTCTAAATTTCTTGGCATAGACAAGTGAGTGTTTCTAGTGTTGCATTCATTTGTTGAAACATCTCAATAGGTATTCTGTAAATTCCTGAAGCCTTGTTTTTTACCCATTCCTTCCTTTAGTGCAGCTTGGACTTCTTCCTTCAGTAACATCAGTTCTTGATCATATGCCATCTCAACCAATTCTTTTTGGTACAGTGTCTCTGTGTATTCCTTCCATTTTTTCTTTTGATATTTCCTGCATGATCCAATATTTTGCCTGTAGACTTCTTCAATATTGCAACTCAAGGCTTGAAATTTTTCATCAGTTCTATTAACCTAAGAAATACCAAGATTATTCGTCCCTTTTGGTTTTTTAACTCTAGGTCCTTGTACCTTTCATTATAATACTTTGTCTTCTCCAGTTGCCCTTTGAAATCTTCTGTTCAGCTCTTTTATGTCATCATTCCTTTCATTTGCTTTATCTACTCTATGTTCACTGTTATTCATAAGGTTTTTACTGGCCAATTCTTTGAGACGTGGATGGCCCCTTCCTTCTTTCTGAGCCTCATATGTTTGTGAAAGCTGGACAAGGAAGACCAAAGAAGAGTTTATCCTTTTGAGTTGTGGTGTTGGAGAAGACTACTGAAAGTACTGTGGACTTCCAGAAGAATGAACAAATCTGTCCTGGAAGAAGTGCAGTCAGAACACTCCTTGGAAGCAAGAATGGTCAGACTTTGCCTCACCTTCTTTGGTCGTGTTGTCAGAAGGACTATTCCCTGGAGAAGGATATCATGCTTGGTAAAGTGTAGGATCAATGAAAAAGAGGCAGATCCTCAACAAGATGGATTGACACAGTAACTACAACGATGGACTCAGGTATAGCAAGGATTGTGACGATGGCACATGACTAAGCAGTGTTTTGTTCTGTTGTACACAGGGTTACTATGAGTTGGAGCCTACTCAACAGCACCTAACAGCAAGAAACAACAACTCTATGTTCAAGAGAAAGTTTTAGAGTTTCTGGCATCCATATTGGTCTTTTCTATCTTCCTTGTTTTTTGAATGAACTTTTGTTTTCTTCAAAGGAGTTCTGGTGGAGCTGTGGTTAATACATTGGTTTTGTTTTCTTCAAAGGAGTTCTGGTGGAGCTGTGGTTAATACATTGGTCTACTAACCAAAAGATCAGTGGCTGGAATTCATCAGCCCCACTGCGGGAGAAAGATGAGGTAGTCTGCTTCTGTAAAGATTAACACCCTTGGAAATCCTCTATGGCAGTACTACTCTATCCTGTAGGATCACTATGAGTCAGAAACAACTTGATGGCAGTGGGGTTTGCTTTATTCACGTATGACGTCCTTCTCATCTTTGGTCTTCCATGTTCACTGTGTGAAACCTATTCTTGAGATTGTCTGTAATACTGACATTCTTCATTAATTTGTGTTTCCAGTTCATGAGTTAAGCCAAAACCATGTCTTTGGTTTAAATATGACAACATACAATCTCTGTGATTGAACTGTTTTCATGCTTAACAATCATATTGCTCCAGTTGCTAAATCCATCTACAGCAAATTGAGAAGTAAATGATGGCTCAGTGCCTAAGGAATTTGACTGCTAACCAGAAGGTTGACAGTTCAAACCCACCAAACACTTCACAGAAGATCTACTTCCATAAAGATTTCCTGCCTCGGTAACCCAAGGGGGTTTGGAATAGACTCGATGGCAATGGGGTTTTTTTTGTTTGTTTGTTTTAGGACTGAATACTTCGCAAAGAAAACAATATACAGAGCCAACTGAGAATACACTAGCCATCATTAGCTTTGTACCCTAGAAATATATTCTGGCTACAGAACCTTGTTTGTTTACCATCCAGAAATTTTTGACACAAATTTTTAAATGGTCCACTGTGATGTTGAAATCACTTGGTCCTCTTTCAACCCAATAAATCATATCATTAGAAGAAAAATTATTCCACACAAAAAAGGGGACCTGTATTTCTGTTATTTAGGAGGTCAGCAAATGCAACAATTTCAGATTCTAAAATAGTTTCACTTCTACATGACACCATTATTAATTTTTTTACTACATCAAGGAATGGATGCAGAATGTGTACCAAAGTTTGTTAAACTCATATTGCTATTAGTAATATCTGCACTAGCAGAACTATTACTGCTTTCTTCTGACTCATTGCATTTTAAAAAGGCAGTTAATTTTGGAATTGTCTTTAGGGATTCACAAATCCTGTTGTTTTTAACTTGTGTAAGCTTTTGTTCCTGCACTCCATTTAGATGTTGCCGTTTAATTTTACCTGGATACAAAATTATGTCACTTTTTAAATTTTGTTCTATACTAGCAAATAAATTTGAATAATTGAAAATAAATAACATCTATAAAACAAGTACAATTTATAAAATAAATTTACATTTGAATTTAGACATTAACACAAAAATTTATATCTGAAAATTAGTAAGTAAAAAATTGATTTGGAACATGTAATTTTGTTTTTCAGGTCTGAGATAATCCAAAGAGGGCAGAAGAAATAATTTCATTAGTTTATCATATAATGTTTGCTGGCAGGCCCTTCATACATCTCCATGAGTGTTTTTTGTTTTTTACTTAAGGGTTAAGGGTTAAGATGATGTCCTACTAACAGACTACACACCAGATCACTCTTTTAACAGAGATTTTGAGAAATTCAGTAAAACAGATACAAATAATGATCCTGGAGTTATGAGCATCTAGTAAGATAAAGAATTAGATTCAGTGCAGACAGGGAAAAGGAGCAGGAAAAGAGGGAAAAGGTGGCCAGTCACCCAGCCAAAGGAGAAGTCATTAGAAACACAAAGGAGGTTGAGGAGGGGAAAAAAAAAATTAATGGATCCCACAGGCCTTAAAGAGGCAGTAAACAGAGCAGGAGGATTTTAAGTTCCAACCCACAGAAGGTGGACAACTCCTACTCATCCCAACGGCAACTCCTCTTCATGAGGAACAAACACCTGTACCGACATCCCCACCAGTTACTCCACCAACACAGAGAAAGCTGGAGAGCAACCCAGCACAGCCAAGCTAACAACCAAAGAAATATACCTGCTCCCCATTTCCAGATATTGTAAAACATAAAACCAAGGTGAAACAAATCAGTATACAACTAACAAATGAAGGCAACAACTTCAAAACGTCTAGGAAACAACAGACAATTTCAAATCAAACAACAACAAAGTGACAAGACAGTAGAAACAAGTGTCCAAACTAAAGAATTAGGAAATCTCCCCGAGAAAGAACAAACAATAGAGCTATCTGATAAGGAATTCAAAACATACACACACACACACACACACACACATACGTCCCTCTAAGAGCAAAATAACAAAATAAATTTATAGAAACTTCAACTCTTCAACACCAAAAAGACAAACAATCCAATCCAAAAATGGGCAAAGGACACAAACAGATACTTCACTAACATGATATAAAGGCAGCCAACAAACACATGAGGAAATGCTCATGATGATTAGCCATTAGAAAGATGCAATCAAAACAATGACATAATAATAGAAAAGTTCAACAAGACAGAGAATAACAAATGCTGGCAAGAGTGTGGAGAGATTGTAACTCTCAAACACTGTTGGTGGGACTATAAAATGGTACAGCCACTGTGGAAAATGGTATGGCATTTCCTTAACAAATTGAAAATAGAAAAACCATTTGATCTAGGAATACCATTACTAGGAATATATCCTAAAGAGGTGAGACCCTTAAGATGAATAGACATATGCACACTATGTTCATCACAGCAAAATTTACTACTGCAAAGAGATGGAAACAACCCAAGTGCCCATCAAGAGATGAATGGATAACCAAACTATGGTACATTCACATAATGGAATACTATGCAACATTAACCAATAATGAAGAATTCATGAATCACCTCATAACATGGATGAATTTGGAGGACATTATGTTATGTGAAATAAGTCAATCATAGAACGACAAATATTGTATGAGTCCGTAACTGTAAAAAGTCAAGGAAAGGTTTATACAGGGAAGGAAATTTACTTTATTGGTTACCAGGGATAGGAGAAAAGGGCAGGGAAAATTTCTGACTAGTTAAGAATCATGTGTTGATTTGGATGAAGGGAAAGGCAATATAACAAAAGTGTGTGACCAGCACAATGACAACAGGGAAAAGGAGGACACAGAAATGTACACAAAAGATATAGACAACAGAGGTAAATACTGCATTACCAATGGCAGCAAACACTAAGCTATGGGTGAATACATAGACAAGTGAGAAGATCATTTGTGGGTAGGGGAACAGGAATGTACCCAAGACCAAGGATAAATTTGGTTGAAGATAGTCTTACATATGTACCTGTGCTACAAAGATATCAATATATAGTACAGAAGTAACATGGGGCAAGGTTGGAGTAGCTTCTCAGAAACAATCAAACACCTTGCAGGAGAGAGTCACTGGGCCTGCAGGCTCAGAATAGCCTCAGGGGTCATCATGCTCAATTGGCACGACATAGTACATAAAAGTCTTGTTTTACATCCTACTTTGGTGAGTAGCGACTGGGGTCTTAAAAGCTATTGAAAGGCCATCTAAGATGCTACTACTGGTCTCCCCTCATCTGGAGCAAAGAAGAGTGAAGAAAATAAAAATTATTTGGAAACAATTAGTCCAAGGATAGATGGCCCACGGGGACCTCAGCCTTCACTACCCTGAGACCAGAAGAACTCGATGGTACCCAGGTACCAATGTCACCCACTCAGAAAGGGATGAAAATTGGAGATATAGAGTGGGAGGGAAAATGTGGAACAAAATTCAAAAATGTCCAGAATTACTGGTCAATTGTAGACCAGTAGAACCCCTGAGACTATGGCTCCGGGTTATCCTTCAGCCCTGGAACTAGACTCAGTTCCATGGATTATCTCTCAGCCAAACAGCAGAAAGACCTACAAGCAGACCACCTACCCCTGGGAGATGAACCCCCTAAATCAATCAACCATTAGACATCAGATGGGCAGGATTTGCACAGAGGGAAAGCTGAACAGATAGGAATCCATAGATAAGAAGGGCATAGGGAAGGGAGAGTCACAGGGAGGAGATGGGAAGAGAGGTTTTTATGGTTGAGAATTGTAATTGGGACTGTGAAATCAAATGTGAATGAACTGTGCAAGTAAAATGACATCTACTTTGTAAATTTTCACCCACATCACAATAAAAAAAAAAAATGTAAAAAAAAAGTACTTTAAAACGTACATACTCACTTTCCATTTCTGATGCTACATCGTCACTGTTGATCAGACTAATGTTGACACGTAACATGGGCAAGGGTGATCACAAAAAGCATGATACAAATACAAGGGTATGTTCAATCTGAAGATGTGGTTTGGTTCACTTTGCACATGACCAGAAAAGTCACTAGTCAGGTGATTATAGTGCTCTGGTGTCTTAGTGGTTAAAGCATTTAGCTATTAACTAAAAGCTTAGTAATTCAAACCCACCAGCTGCTTCACAGGAGAAAGATGAGGAAGTCTTACTTCCATAAAGATTTACAGCCTTGGAAACCCTATGGGGCAGTTCTACTCTGTCCTATAGTGTTACTGTGAGTTGGAATTTACTCGATGGCAGTAGTTTATTGGTGACACATTCTTATGTGGTCGATGAGAGGGAAATGAATGTGAAGTTATAACCAATTTGTCCAAAATGAAAAGGAAAATATCATTGTTATCATATATGAAAAAGATATCAATTTCATTTAGTGCCCTGTCAGTTCTCTTCCACTGCAATGTCTATGTTTCCTTGTGTCGCGTTTGCTTGCCCTCTGTGGATTTTTGCTTTGGACAGCTGGTACCCCTGTTTTGTTGATGCTCTAAGCATGTGCTTACTACCTTGCCTATTGGGTAATCCATCCCTATATGTATGTAAACATATTGTATTATACATACCTACATATATGTTGTTGTTGTTATGTGCCATCAAGCCAGACCTGACTCGTAGTGACCCCATATGTATACGTATATATTCCATCTCTTCCAGAAAAGGAAACAAAACTGAATTTTATACAAATGAAAAGATGCTCAGTTTCATCTATAATAAGATAAATGAAATTTTAACATCACTTTCACCTATAAGATTGGTAAAGATCAGAACATTTAATAACACATTTGAATTGGCAAGCCTACAGAAAAGCAAGTATTCATACTTCACTGGTGGGAGTGTAACTGTTACAAACTCTAAATGGAAAAATTTGATAATATCTACCAGAATAACAACTGAATGTTTATGCATTTGTCAAAACTTGCAGAACTGTATACTACAAAGAGTAATTTTTGCTGTAAGTTATACTCTATTTTTTTAATAAAAATATTAATATTACTCTTCTCAAAATAAATTCCATATTGCCTTTAAAGTAAATAAGGTTGGTATAAACCTACCAGTATGCAACAAATGCCAGGATATATTAAGTGAAAAAAGCAGGATGCAGAACAGTGTGCAATGTATTTCTTTGAAGCACAGACAAATGGTGACTTATAAGTATTTACATATATATGTTAGGATATGCATATTATCTCTTGAAGAGTACACACAAATAGTGGTTACCTCTGGGGGAAAACTTACTTTTCACAGTATGTACTTTTCATACTTTTGTATTATTTTTTTACCATGGATATGCATTACATTTCCAAATTTAACAAAACTATAAAAAGTGGGGAAAAATTACAAATGCACATACACTTGACCCCAAAACTTCACATCTAGATATTTATTCCAAAGATACACTCACCCAAGTACAGATTGATGTATGTAAAATGTTGTTCACTGTAGTGATTGTAAGAACCAAAGATTAGAAGCAACCTAAATGTCTACAACAGGACACTGGTGAAATAAAAAACTAAAAACCCACTGCCATCAAGTCAATTCTGACTCATAGTGATCCTACAGGTGAGGAGAACTGCTCCAAAGGGTTTCCGAGGCTGTAAATCTTTATGGAAGCAGACAGTCGCATCTTTCTTCTGTGGAGCAACTAGTGGGTTTGAACTGCTGAACTTTTGGTTAGCAGTCAAATGCCTTAACTACTTTGCCACCAGAACTCTTGGTGAAATCATGGTATTGTGAAATCATGGAATAATTAGAGGCTCTAAAAAAGAATGAGGGAGTTTTTTATGTATCAAAATATAAGTAGCTCCAAAACAACTTAAAAGGGAAAAGTCCAGAGCAGTACATATAACATTGCACCATTTAAGTAGAAAAGGGGAAGAAAATAAATGGTTTTGCTTAAATATGCATAAAATCACTCTGGGAGGCTACATCAAAATCATAAAATGGATTACTTCTGGAAGGGGAACTGAGCATCTGGGGAGGGCAGGAATGG
Source organism: Orycteropus afer afer (assembly GCF_000298275.1). Taxonomy (NCBI): domain Eukaryota; kingdom Metazoa; phylum Chordata; class Mammalia; order Tubulidentata; family Orycteropodidae; genus Orycteropus; species Orycteropus afer. The sequence goes on along the minus strand of NW_006921645.1, from coordinate 11,307,476 downwards.
GAAGGAAAGTTTTCACAAATACTTATTTGTACCCTTTGAATTTTGAACCATGAGAATTACCTATTAAAAGTAAACAAAACTCTAGGCTTCCTTGGTGTAGTATTAACAATATAGTTATGTGATACACAATAAAGGTGCTAATTTATGAAGATAAACTATATTTAGCAAAATCAATGTATCCTTTACCACCATAAAGAAATAAAGTCTGTCTTCCCCTTTCAAAAGAGTATGAAGATAAACTATCTCTGCTTCTAAGGAACACTCCCCATAGGTAACGTGTGTGACTGACCACCTGTCCTATACTGGCTTCATCATGGCCAATCAAAATAGTCTTCTCACCCTTTAGCCAGGAACTGGACACTTGGGGTGGAGAGTGTGCAAAGGTAATGGTGAAAAAGATGAGAGGATTGACTTAGGATTGATGTTTTATCATGGTGATCTCCACCTCCCAGCCCAAGTGGCTCTCAGTCAAGAACAGGGTTTGTCCAATAGCCAACATTATTCTCAATGGAGAAAGATTGAAACAATTCCCCCTTGCAAGCAAGAATGAGACAGGGATATCCTCTATTAACACTTCTATTCAAGATTGTATTGGAAATCCTAGCCATGGCAATGAGACAAGAATGGGAAATAAAAGACATACAAATTGGTAAAAAGAAGTAAAACTATCCCTATTTACAGATGCTATGATCCTATACATAGAAAACCCAAGGGACTCAGTAAGAAACTACTGGAGCTAATTGAAAGAGTTAGCGTAGTAGCAGGATACAAGATCAACATACAAAAATCAGTTGGATTCCTCTACACCAGCAAAGAGGTTTCTGAAAAGGAAATGAAGAAATCAATACTGTTTACAGTTGTTGTTGTTGTTGTTATGTGCTGTTGAGTCAGCCCCGACTCATAGCGACCCCTTCTTGGGTTTCCAAGGCAGTATCAGTAGCTACCAAAAAGATAAAATACTTGGGAATAAATCTTACCAGGTACTCAAAAGACATATACAAAGAAAACTACAAAATATTGTTTCAAGAAATTATAAGAGATCTTCGTGAATGGAAGAACATACCATGCTCATGGAGAGGAAGACTGAGATTTTGAAAATGTCAATAGTACCCAAAGCAATGTATACATTCATTGCAATCCTGATCCAGATTCCATCACCATTCTTCAAAGCAATGGAAAAACAATCACTAATTTTGTATGGAAAGGAAAGACCCCTCAGATAAGCAAGACACTGCTGAAGAAGAATTGAGCACACAGAAATAGATCTATCCACTTATGGTCAGCTCCACCACTTGTCTGTCAGTTTGTCATACTGTGTTGGCTTGTGTGTTGCTGTGAGGCTGGAGGCTATGCCACCAGTATTTCAAATACCAGTGGGTTCAACCATGGTGGAGAGGTTTCGGTGGAGTTTCCAGACTAAGATAGATGTGGAAGAAGGAAGGAGCCATTCACTTCTCAAAGAATTAGCCAGTGAAAACCTTATGAATAGCAGTGAAACACTGTCTGATATATTACTGGAAAACTTCATGAATAGTCCTGAAACATTGTTAGATATAGTGTCGGAAGATGAGCCCCTCAGGTCGAAAGGCACTCAAAATACAACTGCAGAAGAGCTGTCTCCTCAAAGTAGACTTGACCTTAATGACCCTTAATGACATGGATGGAGTAAAGCTTTCAGGATCTCCATCTGCTGTTGTGGCATGACTCAAAATGAGAAGAAACAGCTGCAAACATCCAGTAATAATCTGAACATGGAATGTATGAAGTATGAATCTAGGAAAATTGGAAGTTGTCAAAAATTAAATGAAATGCATAAAGATCAATATCCTAGGTATTAGTGAGCTGAAATGGACTGGTTTTGGCCATTTTGAATCAGACAACCATATGATCTACTATACCCAGAATAAGAAATTGAAGAGGAATGGAGTGAAATTTGGAAGACAGATACCTGGCCAACTGACTGGAAGAGATCCATATTTGTACCCATTCCAAGGAGAGGTGCTCCCACAGAATGTGGAAATTATGAAACAATATCATTAATGTAAGTAAAATCTTGCTGAAGATAATTAAAAAATGGTTGCAGCAGTATATTGACAGAGAACTTCCAGAAATTCGAGCTGGATTCAGAAGAGGATGTGGAATGAGGAATATCATTGCTGATGTCAGATGGATCTTGGCTGAAAGCAAAGAATACCAGAAAGATGTTTACTTGTGTTTTACTGAATATGCAAAAGCGTAAGGCTGTGTGGATCATAACAGATTATGGATAACATTGAGGAGAATGGGAATTCCAGAACACTTGATTGTACTCATGAGGAACCTGTACATTGACCAGGAGGCTGTTGTTTGAACAGAACAAGGGGATACTGCATGGTTTAACATCAGGAAGGGAGTGTGTCAGAGTTGTATCATTTCACCATAGTTATTCAATCTGTATGCTGAGCAAATACTCCGAGAAGCTGGACTATATAAAGAAGAACACAGCATCAGGATTGGAGGAAGACTCAATAATAACCTGCGATACACAGGCAACACAACTTTGCTTGCTGAAAGTGAGGATGACTTGAAGCACTTACTGATGAAGATTAAAGACTACAGTCTGCAGTACGGATTACATCTCAACATACAGAAAATGAAAATTCTCACAACTGGACCAATAAGCAGCATCAAGATAAATGGAGAAAAGATTGAAGTTGTCAAAGATTTCATATTACTTGGTTCTACAATGAACACCAATGGAAGCAGCAGTCAAGACATCAGACGAAGTATTGCACTGGACAAATATGGTGCAAAAGACCTTTTTCAAGTTCTAAAGAGCAAAGATGTCTCTTTGAAGACTAAATTGGCTTAACTCAAGCAATGGTGTTTTCAATTGACTCATATGCACGTGAAAGTTGGACAATGAATAAGGAAGACTGAAGAAGAGTTGACGCTTTTGAGTTGTGGTGTTGATGAAGAATGCTGAAAGTACCATGGACTACCAGAAGAACTAACAAATCTGTCCTGGAGGAAGTGCAGCTGGAATACTCCTTAGAAGCAAGAATGGTCAGACTTCATCTTACCTATTTTGGTCATGCTGTCAGAAAAGACCATTCACTGGTGAAGGATATCATGCTTGGTAAAGTGAAGGTCAACAAAAAAGGGGAAGGCCCTCAAGGAAATGGATTGACATGGTGGCTGCAACGATAGGCTCAGGTATAGCAAGAATTGTGAGGCTGGCACAGGAACAGGCAGTGTTTTGTTCTGTTGTTCACTACAATTCAGAGCCAACTCGATGGCACCTAACAACAACAACATGCGCATCAAAAGACTTCTCCAAAGGAATAAAAAGGAGACCCTACATTGGGAAAAAATATTCGCCAATGACATCTGACAAGGGACCTATTGCTAAAATTTATAGAAACCTCCAACATCTCAACATCCAAAGAAACAAAAACTCCAATTAAAAATGGGCAGAAGATACGAATAGACATTTCACCAAAGAAGATATTCAAGCATCCAACAAACACATTGTTCTGTTACCTAGTGCTACTCTGACAAGAATATACCACAAATAGGATGGCTTGAACAAACAGGAGTTTATTCTCTTACATTTCGGAAGGCTAGAAGTCCAAGTTCCAAGTGCCAAGCTCTAGGGGCTGTGTGAAAGCCCCTCGACCTTGGGCTTCTGCTCTATCTCTTGCTCCCACCCCACTGAAGCTAGAGGCATCTCTTCATTCAGGCAGCTACTGGTTGCTGAAGCTGACAAGCCCACGGTTGACAAGTAAAAAGGCACAGTCCTGATGTTACCAAAAACCACACAGTAGGCCATTAATTCAAGCCCATTGAAAGTCCCAAGGTCAGCAGAGCATGGTAGGCTGCTGAATGACACAGTTACATGCAGAGTTCAAGTGCGCCATAAACTAGAGACCATTCCCAAAGCTGTTTCTTACATACAGGAAGCACACCACATACCCAAAAGCAGCTACTCAGCTACTCACAGTAGATTCTACCATGGAGTTGATTACCAGTCTCATCATGGAGAATACTATATCCAGCTGCCCAGCCCCTCAACCAGGCCTAGACAAGTTGACACACAAACTTAACCACCACATACATAAAGAAATGTTCATGATCATTAGCCATTAGAGAGATGCAAATCAAAACAATGAGATACCATCTCACCCCAGCACTAATAGCAAAGTTCAACAAGACAGCAAACAAATGCTGATGAGGGTGTGGAGAGATTGGAACTCTCATACACTGCTGGTGAGACTGTAAAATGGTAAAACCACTGTGGAAAATGGTATGGCACTTCCTTAAAAAGTTGGAAATAGAAATACCATTTGATCCAGCAATCCCATTACTAGATATATATCCTAAAGAAGTGAGAGCCAGGACATGAATAGATATATGTACACTCATGTTCATTGCAGCCTAATAGCAAAGGGATGGAAATAACCTAAGTGCCCATCGATGGAGGAATGGATAACCAAACTATGGTGCATATGAACAATGGAATATATGCAACATTAAAGAATAATGTAGAATCCCCAAAATACTTCATAACATGGATGGACTTGGCGGATGTAACATTGAGTGAAATAAGTCAGTCACAGAAGGACAAATATTTTATTAGTCCACTATTGTAAAAAGTCAAAGAAAGGATTACATATGGAAAGAAATTTTCTTTGTTGGTTACCAGGCATGGGAGGGTACCAAACCAAAAACTCACTGCTGTCTAGTCAAATCCAACTCATAGTGATCCCTCCTTGGGTTTTCAAGGCGATATGGGTAGGGAAAACTGCTAGATGGGTAAGAGAAAAATATTGATTTGGGTGAAAGGAAAGGCAATATATTGATAAGATGGCAGAACAGGCAGAAAGACTGCACAGACCCTCTTCAACAAAGAAAAGGGGAACCAATTAACAGAGATACAGAAGATAATCCTGGACCCCTGAGGCTTGAAGGGAAGGATATAGAAGTGGACTAAACTCCATCTAGCAGAAGAATTTGCATGAAAATACCAAAAAAGGAGACATACAGAGCTGTGGTCTGGCAGTAATCCTGACAGCACAGACAGCTTGGATATTGCTGAGTGGTGGTAGGATCTAAGAATTAACCTAAAAATAAGCCCTGCTAGCCAGGGTCTGCACGGAGGACTGCTTTGGTGGCTGGAGAATAAAAGGGGAGGCAGCGAAGAGGACAGCGGGCTGAGCTGTGGACTTTTGTCTGTTCCAAAGGCACAGCCATTTTGAATGTTTATAAGTGGCTTGACCATTTTGGATATTTAAAGTGACAGAATTCTCCCAGATTTCAGGGCCTTAAGAACAGGCTCCACTTGCCAGTAACCCCAAGGACATTCCAGACCTGGACGACTGGAAAGGTGCGACATTCCCCTTGTTAGTCTTATACCCCACACCCTTTTGTTGAATGGAGGTGCAGCCATCCCCTGCTCCTACCCAACTTCTGGGCCCGCAGGAACTCCACCCTAGTCCGTGTGCTCTGACGGAGCCTGGGTACCCTGCCCTGACCTCCCCTGATTTTTTGTTTTTTCTTTTTTTCTGTTGTTTAGTTTGCTTGTTTTTGTCTGTTTTAAAATTACTATTATTATTACTTTTGTCCCTTTTACTATTATTTTTTATTCTTCCCTCCCAGGTCCTAGTTTTCAGCTTTTTTCCTTTTCCCTGCTCCTGTTGCAATTTTTTTTTTTTTTGTCTTCTTTCTCATGGTTAATACCATACCTTATTTTTCTTTCTAATTTTTCCCATTAATTTCTTCATTATTCTCCTTCTCTACTTTTTTTTCTCTTATTGCCCTATCCCTAGATATTGCAGGGTTTTTTTCTTTTTCTTCTTCATCTTTTTCCCTTTTTTCTCCTTCTTCTTTTTCCCTTTTTTCTCTTTATGGTTACTGTTCCTGTGTGATTACATGGTGTGTTTTTTGTTCATGTGCTTTTACTTTTTTGATGGTTATTCAATTGTTACTTTCATCTAATGGAGTGGAAGACAGTAACAGTCCTCATACGACAGAAATACACCCATACCTTTTGCAACTTCACTTACTGATTGAGAGCCACCACTTCCTTCTCCACCAATAGGCCAATGGTAAAAAAACCACCAAGAAGAGCCTGAATCACCCTTGGCTCCTCTTCACAAACAGTTAACAGAGATCTAAATAGAACAATGCCATGATATCTCGGAGACAACAGACAATCACAGTCCACACAAAGAAGCAAGATAAAGCGGTAGAAACAAGGGAGCAAGATATAGACCCAGAACACATCCCTGAGGAATAAGCAGCATTGGAACTCTCTGATAAGTAATTCAAAAGAATTATTTTTAGGTATCTTCAAAGGATTGAGAGACAGACCAAGGAAAACACAGAAAAAACCCTAGAAGAATTTTGGAAGAAAATACAACAACAAAATGACAAAATCAATGAAAAATTAGAAATGATTCTAAATCTACAGATAGCAACCCAGAAGATTAATACTAAATTGTCAGAAATAGATAACACATTGGAAGGGCAAAGGAGTAGAACTGATGCAATGGAAGACAGAATTAGTGAGATTGAAGACAAATACTTCTTTGGAAAGGGATCAATCAGAAAAAAGATCAAAACAGAGATGAAGAAAGCCTAAGGTTCATGTGGGATACCATCAAAAGGAATAACCTGCATGTCATTGGAATTCCAGAACAGGAAGAGAAAAATAAAACCACTGAGAAAATTGTCCAAGATTTGTTGGAGAACTTCCCTGATGTGATGAAAGATGAGAATATATCCATTTAGGAAGTCCAAAAAACCCCAAACAGGATAGACTTCAAAAGAAAAACACCAAGACACATCATCATCAAACTCACCAAAACCAAAGACAAAGAAAGACTCATGAGAGCAGCATAGGAAAAATGAAAAGTTACCTACAAGGGGCAACCGATAAGACTAAGCTCGGATTTCTCAATAGAAACCATGCAAACGAGAAGACAGTGGGATGGTGCATATAAAACCCTGAAAGAGGAAAATTTTCAACCAAGAATTATATATCCAGCAAAATTGTCACTCAAATATGATGCTGAAATTAGGAGTTTTCCAGATAAGCAGAAACTAAGCAATTTGTTAAAACCAGACCAACCTTACAACAGGTGCTAAAGGAAGTCCTTTGAACAGAGAACCAAAAATAGCAAATAACAACCGACCATTAATACACAAGATGACATAACCCAGAAACCACAGTTATGGACATATCCAAAGTAAAATGAACTTATAAGATTGTAAACAGGGAACCAGAGACATCAATTAGCAGGTGAGGACAACTACAAACCAAAAAGAGGGAAAATTATTGTGCAGTTAAAGAACTTCTAAATGGTGAGGAAGTCAAGAGAGTTGCAAGATAGAATGGACTATACTAATCTTGGGGAAAAAATTATAAATCACAGGGTAACCTCAAAGAAAAATGATAAATCTTCACAATAAAAAAGAGAACAAGCACAAATATTCAGCAAATACTAAAACAACAGTAACAAAGAAAATGATAACACAATTCACAAACATAATGAGCTCAGCACAAAAAAATAATATGGAACAAAGAAACCAGGACCACCATGAAAAAAACACATAATAAAATGACAGCAACCAATTCATACTTGTCAATAATTACATTGACTGTTAGTAGATTAAATGCACCACTCAAGAGATGGAGAGTTGCAGATTCATAAGAAAACAAAACACATCAATATGCTGCTTACAAGAGACACATCTTAGACATAAAGATAAAAATAGACTAAAAATCAAAAATTGGAAAAAGATATATCAAGAAAATGTCAACCCTCAAAGAGCAGGAGTGGCAATATTAATCTCTGATCAAGTTTACTTTAAGACAAAAACTACCACTCAAGACAAGGAAGGACATTATATAATGATTAAAGGATCAATTGAAC
>NW_006921645.1:11290320-11296139 GCF_000298275.1 Orycteropus afer afer | reverse complement strand
TTACAATAGCCAAAAGATGGAAACAACCTAGGTGTCCATCAACTGAGGAATGAATAAGCAAACTATGGTACATACACACAATGGAATACTATGCAACACTAAAGAATAATGTAGAATCTGCAAAACACTGCATAATGTGAATGAACTTGGCGGACATTATGCTGAGTGAAATAAGTCAATCACAAAAGGACAAATATTGTATTAGTCCCTTATTGTAAAAGTCAAGAAAAGGTTTATCTATGAAAGGAAATTTTCTTTGTTGGTTACCAGGGGTGGGAGGGGAGGGGAGGAAACATTGTTAGATAGGTAGAGATAAGTATTGATTTGGGTGAAGGGAAGGGCAATGTACCAAATGTGACTGATCAACATAGTGGCATTGAGGAAGAGAAAGACATAGAGAGGTACATGGGAGGTACAGAGAACAAAGATGAACCCTTTTGCACATACAGTGCTGTGTTGTCAGTGAAGGCAAACATGGGTATACAGGTGAATAGATGGGTGGACAGGCTGAACTAGGAGGTATGTCTATGAAGCAGGGAGTGTACCCAAGACCACATATAGGGCTGGCAGACAGTGGCCCTCTAAGTTTATTTGTATGATCTGAATTCCCAGGTGTATAGTAGAGCTGATGAGGGACAAGGCTTGTAGTCACTACTTGGTCACAGCCAGCTACCCAGAGGGACTGAGTAGTTGAACCTGTGGGCTCAGGACTATAGTCGCTGGGGACATCAAGCTCAATTGGCATAACATACTACACAAAACATTGTTCCACCTCCTACTTGGGCAAGTAGCGATTGGGATCTTAAAAGCTTGCAAGCAGCCATCTAGACGCAACAATGGGTCTCTGCTTGTCCAGAGCAAAGAAGAATGAAGAAAACCTAAAATTCATGGAAATAATTAGTCCAAGTGACTGGCACACCTGTGATCCTCACCCTATACTACTATGAGACCAGAAGAACTAGATGGTGCCCAGTTACCACTGTCAACCACTCAGAGGGGGATCTATGTAGGAGATCCTGGATAGAGAAGGAGAACAATGTGAAACAAAACTCAAAATCATTTGGAAAATAAAAGGGGGGGACCAGGTTTGCTGGTCTGATAGAGCCTGGTGGAACCACTGAGACTATGGCCCCTAGCTGCCCTTCAGTTCTGGAATTGAACCCACACCTGTGGCTTCCAGCCAAACAAAAGACAGGCATAGGAGTTGAACATTTACCTGAAGTAGATACACTCCTTGGAGAGAAAAATCATGGGAGAAAGAAGGGCTGTTTATGCACAGGGAGATAGCTCAGGGGGCAGGAGTGCATGGAGGAACGGACCCAGGGAAGAGGTAACTATAGGAAGGAAGCAGGAGGGGAGATGTTGCATTGTGGGAAATTGTAGTCAATGTCATGAGACAGAGTGTATGTGAACTGCTGTATGGAAAGTGAATTTGCTCTGAAATTTTCACCTAAATCACACACAAAAAAGGCAATATACTAAAAGTGAGTGATAAACACAATAAATGCACTGCCGTAGAGTCATATCCGACTCATAGCAACCCCTCTTTGAGTTTCCGAGGCGGTGTCAACTACAGAAGTAGATTGCCCAACCTTTCTTCTGAGGAGTGGCTGGTGGGTTTGAACCTCCATCCTTCTGGTTAACACTCAAATGTCTTAGGCACTATGCTATCAGAGTTTCCAACCAACACAGTAACACTAAGGAAAAGGAAGACACAGAGGTGCACAAGAGGTACAGACAACAAAGGTAAACACTTTTACACACACAACACTGTATTGTCAACAATAACAAACATTAATCTATGGGTGGATATATAGGTAGACAGGTTAAATGATCAGGTATATTTAGGCAAAAGGGAATATCCATGAGGGGAAAAAAAAAAAAAAGCAGGGGTTTAATCATTCATGCAGTTAATTCAGCCTGTTGGGCCTATTTTCCAGGAGGGTGCTGTTTGAGCAAAAGAAAGAGTGCTAAAGAAATTCAAGTGTAACAGCTAAAATCACCACTTTTATAATTCTATTCTTATGTATACCAACAACTTTATCAATATTTCTAATTATCTTCAAGACATTTTATTCCATTATAATCAGAAGTCAGTTAGATTAGATAAGGAAACCAATGTACATGATCAGTCTTGAGGAAGCTGTCCCTGAAGCACAGAGCCATAATAATAATGAGAGTACATTAAATATATAATATGGAGAATACTAATTTAAAATCATCTCAGTATTCTATTTTGTGCTAAGAGGACATTACTATTTAAAGAAGAGGCAGCAAAAGTGGTGGACATAATTAGTGATAAGTGTGTTTATTCCCAACTTCAATATAAACTTTTATGACAATTGAGAATGTTTCTTGGTCATAAAACTCTGAAACAATAAATAAGTTAGAACTCTTCTGTACCAAGCAAGAGAAAATGTGGTCCAAGTACTGGCATAAACAAACAGGAACTTACTCAATTATGTAACTGAAAAGTCCAGGAGTAGGGCTTGCTGCTATCTTGGCCTGAAGGCTGAAATTATATCACCGGGGTCTGTCTTTCTCTCTGTGTATCCTTCTTTCAGGTCTCCTCTTATACTGTGTGCCACTCATAATACCAAGATGGCTGCAGCAACTTGGACCTCACATTCCCTCAGGTAAAAACTCAGCAGGATAGATAAAGAATCTCTCCCCCAGAATCCCAGAAAATGTATCATTAATTCTCTTTGGCTCTCCATGAGTCTTCTATTCATCAATCAGTCTGACCAGGGAAATGTACAGTTTGGATTGATTCTGGTCACAAGCATAGTGGCTGAGCCAGACGTGAAGCCTCAGTGAGAGAAGATACACTGGGAAGCAGGGATTTCCACAGATAGGAACTAGAGTATAGTTACCAAAATAGGGTGGCTGCATGGTGGGCAGTGAAGAGAACACCTGTCAGAACACAGCTATAGGCTGACATAATTGGTGTGCAATGGAAATCCAATAGGAATGATGATCTGCCTAAAGCAAGAAAGGCACACTGAAAGAAGAGGGTAGAAAAGAGGAGCTATTTACACCCATCACTTGACATTAATATTTTAAATTATGGAAGTAAATGTCTCTGGACTGATGTGCAATTTCACAAAGAAAGAATAATTGCTTTATTCTTCAAAAATAAAAGAAACTTTACAAAATAAGCTTTGAGAAGAAAATTTTATTCTCAGAATTACTGCAAATATAAGATTACTCTGATCTAAAAGCATGTTAGAAATAAAAGTCAGTGCAGGGAAACAGCTACTGTCAGTTCTAGTTGGAATGAATAATTTGAAGGTGATTTAGTCTTTTCTATGTAAGGCTCTTCTATAATATGTAAATTGGAGGTGATGTGTACAACTCATAAGACCTACAGCAAGAAGTTTGGGTTAGAAGGAGAGTAAGATTTTAATATAGTTTTACCGTTGCATTTCTATACTCGTCCGGGCTTTCCTGGCAAGAAATTGAGTCCAAGATTTTTTCTGAGTCATTGCAGGTAATTAACAATTATCACAGGGAGGAAAACATTTTACTAGTTTCTATAGAGGCATTGTCCTGCTCTTGATATAGGGCCCAGTGGATTTAGCATGTATAATTTCTCCTGAGCTCTATTGGCAGGCACTATTCCCACATCTTTCTTCTTTTTTTCGTTTGTTTAATTTTTACTGTGATTTTGGTGAATTCCCACATCTTTCTTGCTAAACAAAAGAAAGAAAGAAAGAAAGACCTATTTTTTGTTGTTTTACATATGGATGTGATTTTTTATTAAAAAAAAAAAAAAATCTGTTGTTGTTTAAGTGAAAGTTTACAGAGCAAATTGGTTTCCCGTTCAGCAATCTATGCACGGATTATTCAGTGACATTGGTTGCAATCCCCACAATGTGTCAGCACTCTCCCCATTTCCACCTTGGGTTCCCTGTTTCTGTTCACGTTTTCCTGCTTCTTAACTTTGCTTTTGGGCAAATGCTGCCCTTTGGTCTGGGATGGCTGATTGTTCTGAGGAGCATGTTCCTCCAAGGTGTCATTATTCACTTTATAGGCCTGTCTTTCATGTGGCTGAAAGGTGATCTCCAGGAGTAGCTCCAATTCTAAATTAAAGGGTGTCTAAGGGCCACAGTCTCAGGGGTTCCACCAGTCTCAATCAAACCAATAAGTCTGGTCTTTTTTACGAATTTGAATTTTGTTCTATCTTTTTGTCCCACTCTCGCCCGAGCCTGACGCCGTGCCGCCGCCGCTCCCCGCCCACTCGGATAAGGGCGTGCAGACCCCGGGCAAGGGGCCGCCGGCGCCGGTCCCCAACGGCAACCCCAGGTACTGTCGCCTGTGCAACATCCGGTTCAGCAGCCTGTCCACCTTCATTGCCCACAAGAAGTACTACTGCTCCTCGCACGCCGCCGAGCACGTGAAATGAGCCGGGCACCGCAGAACCGCGCTCCCGGGACGCGGACGAGCCTGGAAAGAGCAGAAAAGACCCAATTTTGACTGGGCAGCAGCTTTGGAATCTAAATAAATCACGACACTCACATTTCTCTTTTGTCACTCTATTGATAGGCATGTGGTCTAGTTTTGACCAAAGAAGTCAGCAGGGGGCCTCAAATTTTCTTCCTTCTTAAACACCAATTGCAGTGGAGTTGAATCTGACTCATGATGACCCCCATGTGTGTTAGAGAACTGGGCTCTACAGGGTTCTCCTTGTTTCTTTTTATAAATTTTGTTTGGGTGAAAGCCTATAGAGCAAATTGGTTTCCATTCAACAATTCATACATATTTTGTTTTGTGACATTCATTGCAATCCTGACAATGTAACAGCACTCTTCCCACTTCCTCCCTGTATTTACCATTTCTCTTCACCCTTCTTTCCTAACTCTTCCTGACCTCTGAGCTTTATCCCTGGGAAAATGCCACCCTTTTGATCTTGTATGTTTGATTGTTCTCATGAGTTCATACTTTCCCGGTGTTACTGTTCACCTTATAGGCCTATCTCTCATTTGGCTGAAAGTTGAGCCATGGGCGTGAGGGGGTGATTTCAGTTCCAGGCTTGAAAGGCCATAGTCTCAGGAGTTCTACTAGTCTCTATCAGACCAGTAAGCCTGGTCTTTTTTATGATTTTGAGTTTTGTTCCACACTTTTCTCCCACTCTATCCAGAACTTCCTATTGTAATCCCTTTCAGAGCAGTCACCAATGGTAGCTGGGCACCATCTAGTTCTTCTGGTCTCAGGATCATGGAGGCTGGGGTTCACATGGTCCATTAGTCCTTTGGATCCATAGGGTTTTCAATGGCTGATTTTTCAGATCACCTGACCTTTCTTCTGAGGCACCTTTGAGTGGACTTGAACTGCTAACATTTCAGTTAGCAGCCAAGCACATTAGCTATTTGGTTGAAAAGAACAGAAAGAGAAGCCCTGCTGCTTCAGCCTCCTTCCTGCTTTGAACTTGACGATGCAAGGATGGAATATTTAGAGCAGCTGCGCCATCTTGTGGCTAGAAGGCAAAGGCCAAGAAAACAGCCAATTTGTGCTTCAGACATGATTCAGGAGCTGAACCTAGGACTTTTTTAAGTGGATAGTTTTTTTTCCCTTAAATAACCTTTTTATTTTGGGATAGTCTTAGAATTACAGAAAAAATGTAAAGATAGAACAAGTGGTTTCCATATACTCCATACCAAGTTTCTTCTATTACTAATGTTCTATACCAGGAGCTCTGGTAGCATAGTGGCTAAAACCACTTGACTGCTAACCAGAAGGCTGGCGGTTCAAACCCAGCAGCCACTCCTCAGAAGGAAGGTTGGGCAATCCTACTTCTGTAGTGATACTGCCTCGGAAAC
>NW_006921645.1:11286891-11289940 GCF_000298275.1 Orycteropus afer afer | reverse complement strand
CTACTTCCGTAGTGATACTGCCTCAGAAACCCAAGGAGGGGTCGCTATGAGTCGGGGCCGACTCGACGGCACATAACAACAACAACAACAACAGTAGGCTATTTTGTGTGCTCATCCTAAATGATGTATTATTATTCCTAAATATTATTATAATTATTCCTAAATGGTATAAGCTTTTTCTCCAAGTTCTGATTTGTAGTTGTCATACTAAAGAGTACATGGCTAAATTTGGAGATTTTATTTGCCTTGCAAAGTCTACAACAAAAGATTAAGGTTCAAAAATCTGTTCTTTAAGAATAATTATTTCCTAAACTTTCTTATATGTTTAACTTTGGCCATTGTTTTTTGTTTTAATTTAAACATGACCCTTTTAATCATTTATTTGGGAAAATCATAATCTAGATTTATTAGTATGATGTCATGCCCTGACACTTATCTTTCTGCTTCAAATATGACAACCAGCAAAATTTGAAGGAGGGCAGTTCTAAGCTAATAATAAGAAAGAATTTTTATTCAAAGCTATGCAAAGTCACAAAAGGCTGAAGCCTACCCATGAGAGGAGTTTCAGTAACAGGAGAAAAACAGGACTTTGTCAAGAACATTTAAACATCAGATGGAATTTGACTAGATGATCTTTAAATTTCCCATCAATTCTGAGATTCGAGGATTGTCAAATATTCTTGGATCTGAAATTTCACAACTGAAAAACAAACATCTTTTTAATTATATTCTGCAAAACTGTTTTCATTACCATATTTGCTCTTTAAATATTTAGTAGATACACACATTTTGCTTTCTTACTGCCCACTCCACATCCTTAATATCCTGTAACTAAAGTTCTATATCCCACATCTGCACTAAGTGTTCTCAGTTTACTAATGACTTTGAAGATTTAAGTCAAATCCAACAAATTTCTCTTAATCTTTACCTTTCTTGGATTCTCAGCTGCACCTAAGCCAATTTTCCAACCCTATTTGAAATTCTTGCCTTCCTTTCCTGACATTTTGAAACACGTGGGGCTTTTTGGTTTTCCATGTAATCCTATCAAGATATAACTGAATCACCTGGGGAACTTTTAAAGATTAAACATACTCTAGCTCCATTCCACAATAAATGGACAAGATAGAAGTTGTCAAGAATTTCATTTTACTTGGATCCACAATCAATACTCATGGAAGCAGCACTCGGGAAATCAAATAACATATTGCACTGGGCAAACCTGCTGCAAAAGATCATCTAAGTGTTGAAGAGCAAAGATGTCACTTTGAAGACCTGGCCCAAGCCCTAATGTATTTTTAATCACTTCATGAGCATAAGAAAGCTGGACAATGAATAAGAAAGACTGAAGAACTGATGCATTTGATTTATGGTGTTGGCAAAGAATACTGAATATTGAATTTACGTGGATATATCAGAAGAATGAACAAATCTATCTTGGAAGAAGTACAGCCAGAATGCTCCTTGAAAGCAAAGGAGACTTTGTCTTTCGTACTTTGGTCACGTCATCAGGAGGCACCAGTCCCTGGAGAAGGATATCATGCTTGGTAAAATGGAGGGTTAGCAAAAGAGAGAAAGACCCCAACAAGATAGATTGACACAGTGGCTGCAACAAAGGGCTTAAGCATAGCAATGATTGTCAGGATGTACATAGTGTTGCTATGAGTTGGAACCAGCTCAACGGCACCTAACAACAACCATAGCTTCATTCTAAGAATTCTAATTCAATGGATCAGGGATAGGGAGCTTTTGAGTAAATATCCTATGTTTTTAGGGTATACATTTTCCCCTAATCCTTCCTTCCACTATGTTTTGTAAGTAAGGAAGAAGTGAGGAATGGATGTAAGGTAGGCTAATGAGTTCTGTTTAATACTACATAGTTAAGCTTGGATTTTAAACTAAGAAGAAGTCTTGGCATGTGTTGGTAAAAGTGACAAAGTGGGACTTTGCCAGTAAGAAAAAAAAAATCCACTAACCATTTAGGAAAATATTTTTTAATTAAATTACACTTAAATAAATAACTTTATTCAAAAAAAAGCCACCATTAAGTGGTGGAAAGGTAAGCTACAGAATAAGACATTATATTTGCATTACATATTATCAAAAAAGGATTTATCCCAGCATTTAACAATGAATTGTCTAATATAATGACAAAAGAACAAATAGCAAAAGACAAAACAAATATATGGGACCTCATAAAAATTAAAAACTTTTGTTCATCAAAAGACTACCAAAAAAGTGAAAAGACAAGCTACCGACTACAGAATATTTTCAGAAATCATTTATCTAACAAGAATCTAACAAGCAAAATACATAAAACTTAACAACAAAAAGACAAGTAACCAAATTATAAAATGAGCAAAGGACTTAAATAGACATTTCACCAAAGAGGACATTCAAACAGCCAACAAACACATGAAAAGATGCTCAGAGTCATTAGCCATCAGAGAGTTGCAAATCAAAACCACAATGAGATATCATTTCACTCCCAGTAGGATGGATAAGATAAATAACAAATATTGGTGAGGCTGTGGGGAATTTGGAACCCCTGCCCATTGTTAATGGGAATACAAAATCGTACAGTCATTGTGGAAAAACAATGTGCATGCAATGGAATACTACTCAGCCAGTAGGAGAAATGAAGTCTTGATACATGCTACAATATAAACAGAGCTGGAGGACATTATGCTGAGTGAAATAAGTCAGTCACTTCACTTATATAAAAAGATAAGAAAAGGCAAATGCATAGAGAACAAAGTTTATTAATGGTTACTGAGGTGGGAGTGAAGGAGTTCTGATGGTATAGTGGTTAAGGCATTTGGCTGTAAACCAAATGTTGATGATTCAAACCCACCAGCTGCTCTGTGGGAAAAAGATGAGGCAGTCTGCTTCTGTAAGCATTTACAGCCTTGCAATGAGACCCCAGACAAGCAAAGCACCACTAAAGAAGAACAAAGTAAGAGGCCTCACACTCCCAAATCTCAAAACCTACTATATAGCCACAGTAGTCAAAATAGCCTGGTATTGATACAATGACAGACACATAGACTAG
>NW_006921645.1:11273031-11286791 GCF_000298275.1 Orycteropus afer afer | reverse complement strand
GAAGGGCTGAAACTCATTAAATGGGGAATAGTCTCTTTAACAAGGGTGCTGGCAAAACTGGATATCCACCTGCAGAAAAATAAAACAGAATCCATATTTCTCACCACATATAAAAACTAATTCAAGATGGATCAAATGTAAGACCTAGAACTATAAAGATTATCAAAGAAAAAAACAGGGACAAACTTAGTGGTCTAATACATGGCATAAATACACTAGCAGACATATCGAAAAACACACAATCAGCCGAAAGCAAACTAGACCACTGGGACCTCTTAACAATTAAACATTTATATGCATAAAAAGACACCACCAAAAGAGTAAAAAAGAGAACCTACAGACTGGGAAAAACTGTTTTGTCAATGACATATGGGAAAAGGGTCTAACCTCTTAAATTTATGGAAAGCTTCAACACATCAACAAAAAAAAATAAACAACCCAATTAAAAAAATTGGGCAGAAGACATGAATAGATACTTTATCAAAGACATTCAAGCAACAAACAAACACATGAGGAAGTGCTCACAATCATTAGCCATCATTTAGGTGCCAGTGAGTGAGCTCCAACTCATAGTAACCCTATGCACAATAGAATGAAACACTGCCCGGTCCTGTGCCTTCTTCACAATCCTTACTATATATTTGGGCCCATCATTACAGCCATTGTGTCAATCAATCTGGTTGAAAGTCTTCCCCTTTTTCACAGACCCTCCACTTTACCAAGCCCGATATCCTGCTCCAGGGAATGGTCCCTTTTGACAACATGTAGGCCAAAGTCTGGCCATTCTTGCTTCCAAGGAGCATTCCGGCTGCACTTCTTCCAGGTCAGCTTTGTTCATCTGGCAGTCCATGGTATTTTCAGTATTCTTCACCAACACCAAAATTTAAAAGCATCAACACTTCTTTGGTCTTCCTTATTCATTGTCCAGCTTTCACATGCATATGAGGTGACTGAAAATACCACGCCTTGGGTCAAGTGCACCTTAGTCTGCAAAGTAACATCTTTGCTCTTCAACACTTTAAAGAGGTCTTTTGCAGATTTTCCCAGTGCAATGCATCATCTGATTTCTTGACTGTTGCTTCCATTGGTGATGATGGTGGAACCAAGTAATATGAAATCTTTGACAACTTCGATCTTTTCTCCATTTATCATGATGTAGCTTATTGGTCTAGTTGTAATAATTTTCATTTTCTTTATATTGAGGTGTAATCCATACTGCAGACTGTAGCTTTTGATCTTCATCAGTAAGTGCTTCAAGTCATCTTTACTTTCAGCAAGCAAGGTTGTGTCATCTGCATATTGCAGGTTGCTAATGAGTCTTTCTCCAATCCTAATGCCAGGTTCTTCTTCATATAGTCCAGCTTCTCAGATTCTTTGCTCAGCATATAGATTGAATAAGTAGGGGGAAAGGATACAGCCCTGATGCACTCCCTTACAGGTTTCTCATGAGCACAATTAAGTGTTCTGGAATTCCCATTCCTCTCAATGTTATCCATAATTTGTTATGATCCACACAGTCGAATGCTTTTGAATGGTCAATAAAACATAGGTAAACATCTTGCTGGTATTCTTTGCTTTCAGCCAAGATTCATTTAACATCAGCAATGACATCCCTCATTCCACCTCTTCTGAATCCAGTTTGCATTTCTGGAAGTTACTTATCAATATACTGCGGTAATAATTTTTGAATTATTTTCAGCAAAATTTTACTTGCATGTGGTATTAATGATATTGCTTGATAATTTCCACATTTTGTTGGATCATCTTTCTTTGGAACGGGTATAAAAAATGGATCTTTTCCAGTCAGTTGGCCAGGTCTTCCAAATTACTTGGCATAGATTAGTAAGTGCCTACAGCATGGCATCCATTTGTTGAAACATCTCAATGAGTATTCCATCAATTCTTGGAGCCTTTTTACCAATTCCTTCAGTACCATTGATCCTTGATCATATGCCACCTCTTGAAATAGTTGAACATCAACCGATTCTTTTTGGTACTGTGACTCTGTATTCCTTCCATTTTCTTTTGATGCTTCCTGCATCATTCAATGTTTTTCCCACAGAATTCTTCAGTATTGCAAGTTGAGGCTTGAATTTTTTCTTCAGTTCTTTCAGTTTGAGAAATGCCAAGCATATTCTTCCCTTTTGGTTTTCTAACTCCATGTCTTTGCCCTTTATAATAATTGACTTTGTTTTCTCGAGCTGCTCTTTGAAATCTTCTGTTCAGCTCTTTTGTCTTGTCATTTCTTCCATTTTCCTTAGCTACTCTCTATTCAAAAACAAGTTTCAGAGTCTCTTCTCTGAAAGACATCCATTTTGGTCTTTTCTTCCTTTCCTGTCTTTTTAATGACCAAATCAAAACAACAATGAGTTACCATCTTATCCCAGCATTAATAGCAAAGTTCAAAGGTCAGAATTGACTCGAGGGCAGTGTGTGTGTGTGTGTGTGTGTGTATGTATATATGTATATATTATATGTATGTATGTGTGTGTGTGTGTGTGCGTACACGCACTGCCGTTGAGTCGGATCCAACTTATAGCAACCTCTCCTTGGGTTTGCAAGGCGGTATCATTATGGAAGTATATTGCCCAACCATCCTAAGGCACTTGACTGCTAACCAGAAGGCTGGCGGTTCAAACCCATCAGCCACTCCTCAGAAGGAAGATGGGACAATCTACAAGCTACTTCCATAGTGATACTGCCTCGGAAACCCAAGGAGGGGTCACTATGAGTCGGGTCCGACTCAACAGCACATAACAACAAATATATATATAAACTATCCAAATATTGTTGCCAGGGCTTCCTTCTTTTTTTCCCATCCCATATATCTTTAGTCTGAAAATACTGAGATACATTTCTGTAGGACATCACAGTGGGGATCACATGCAAGGCTCTGTATTCACTGCAAGACAGAAAGTAGGTGAGAAAAACTTCTGAAAAAAACAAATATTGTGGAGGAAAATAGATGAGAATATGATTGGAAAACAGTTTGTCTCATGGAATGTTCTTCATGCATCTGCATTCCTGCCAGATAGAGAATAAAGGTTATTACTAAAGCTAGACAAATGAGTAACTCAAGTAAAAAACAAAAGTATCATAATGCAAACAACAATGACTTCTGTAGTATGGCCAAAAACTAAAGAACAGAATTGTTCTACTGTGTTGTAGTAGAGAAAACTCATTCTCTATTTAAAAGTGAAATAAAGAGGCTTATCAAAAGCTCAGCACAGTTTGAACTGGGAACCATGAAAATGAAACCATGAAGTCCAGGGCTCAATAATTACACAAACATTTTTATAGGGTTTAGCCAAAGAACAGGGGCTACAATATTCTGCTTGGTTTTCAAGCAGTTAGGGAAGTTAGAAGTGGGCTTTCTAAAACCAGGGGCTGGTTAGTGACTAAGGGATAACACAGGTGGACTTCAGTGTTTGGTGACTTATCTTTGATTGCAGTGGTAGATGCAGATAAGGGGATACATGGAGAATCACAAGACAATGACAGAACATGCTGATCTGAGAACATGCTATAATCTGCTTTCTCAGTCATGTCTTTTCTGGGGGTCCATTGTAAAGGAGATTTTTTCATAATTCTGTGTGTCAAGACCCTTTGGGAAGAGGCTGTGACATTCTGCTTTTGCTTGACCACAGAGGAAAAGATCCTCTGGGAACTGGCTGTAACATTCTGCTTCTGCTTGATACAGAGAAAAATATTGCCTTCAGGGTATATTTTTCAGGATGACTAAGGTTGACAGGAATCAAATTGACTACATCTGTGGAAAGAGATGATGGAAAAGCTCACTATTATCAATCAGAACAAGGCCAGAGGCCAACTGTGCAACAGACCATCAATTGCTCATATGCAAGTTCAAGTTGAAGCTGAAGAAAATTAAAACAGGTCCATAAGTGCCAAGGTATGACCTTGATTATATCCCACCTTAATTTAGAGACCATCTCAAGAATAGATTTGATATATTGAATGTTAATGACTGAAGACCAGACAAGTTGTGGAATGACATCAAAGACATCGTATCAGAAGAAAGCAAAAGGTAATTAAAAAGACAAGAAAGAAAGAAAAGATCAAAATGGATATCAGAAGAGACTCCTAAACATGTTTTTTTTTAAAAAATTAACTTTTTATTGTGATGTCTGTGAAAGTTTACAGAGTAAATTGGTTTTCCACTCAAAAGTTCATATACATTTTGTTGCATGATATTGATTACAATCCCCACAATGTAACAGCACTTTTCCCACTTGCTCCTTGTGGTTCACATTTCCCTTTGTCCTTCTTTCCTATCTGTTCCTGCCTTCTGACCTTTACCCCTGGGCAAATGCTGCCCTTTTGATCTCTTATGTTTGTTGTTCTAAGAAATGCATAATTTTGTGGTGTTATGGTTCACCTCATAGGCCTGTCTATTGTTTGGCTGAAAGTTGAGCCATGAGAGTGAGTTCTATTCTGGGCCTGAAGGGTGACTAAGAGCCATAGTCTCAGAGGTCCCACCGTTTTTTAAATCAGATCAGTAAGCCTGGTCTTTTTCATTGTTTTGAGATTTGTTCCACATTTTTCTCCCACTCTACTCAGGATCTCCTATTATAATTCCTTTCAAAGTGCTTGGCAGTAGTAGCCATCCCCCATCTAGTTCCTCTTGTCTCAGGTTGATTTTCTGCACTCATCTTTGCTCCAGACAAGGAGAGACTAATAGTTGCACATTGGATGACCGCTCGCAAGCTTTTAAGACCCAAGTTGCTAGTCATCAAAGTAGGATGTAGAGCAATGTCTTTGTGGGCTGTATGAAACATACTCTTGAACAGAGAGCAGTTAAAGCAAATGGAAGAAATGATGACATAGAAGAGCTGAACAGAAGATTCCAAAGGGCAGTTTGAGAAGACAAAGTATTATAATGAAATGTGCAAAGAACTGGAGTTAGAAGACCAAAAGGGAAGAACATATTTGGCATTTCTCAAGCTGAAATGAATGGTGCACTTAATACATTGACATTCAGTGTAATAATTCACAAGTATGAATTTGTTGCTGTCATTTTCTTATGTGTTTTGTCATGGTATTACTTATTTCCCTGTTCTACATAATTTTCTGTGCTGAGCTCATTTTGTTTATGACTCATGTTATCACTTCCTTTGTTGCTATTGTTCTAGTATTTGCTAATATTTGTGTGTGTCCTCTTTTTTATTTTGATGTGAAGATTTATCATTTTTCTTTGAGGTTACCCTGTAATTTATAATTTTCTCCCCAAGTTTAGAACAGTCCATCCAATTTTGTAATTCTCTTGACTTCCTCACCATTTAGAAGTTCTGTAACTACAAAATTTTTCCCCTCTTTTTGGTTTGTAGTTGTCCTCTTTTGCCAATTGATGTGTCTGGTTCCCTGTTTACAATCTTGTAGGCTTATTACTTTGGATACTTCCATAACTGGGTTGGTTTCTGGGTTATGTCATCATGTGTGTTAAAGACCAGTTATTGTTTGCTGTTGTTGGTTCTCTGTCCAAAGGACTCCCTTTAGCATCTCTTGTAAGGTTAGTCTGGTTTTAACAAATTCCCTTAATTTCTGCTCATCTAAAAATGTCCTAATTTTACCATCATATTTCAGGACAATTTTGCCAGATATCTAATTCTTGGTTGGAAATATTTTTCTTTCAGGGTTTTATATATACCATTGCCTTCTCACCTGCCTGGTTTCTGCCAAGAAATCCAAGCTTAGTCTTATTGATTGCCCTTTGTTTTTCCTGTGCTGCTTTCAGGATTCTTTCTTTGTCTTTGGTTTTGGTGAGTTTGATGATGATATGTCTTGGTGATTTTCTTTGGGGTTTGGGATTCACTGGACTTCTTGAATGGATATATTCTCATCTTTCATCATATCAGGGATATTATCTTCCAAAAACTCTTCGACAATTTTCTCTGTGGTTTTATTTGTCTCTTCCTGTTCTAGAATTCTGATTACACATAGGTAATTCCTTCTGATGTTATCCCAAATGAACCTTAGGCTTTCTTCATTCTGTTTTGATCTTTTTTTTCTGATTCATCCCTTTCCAAAGAAGTATTGAGGTATTTGTCTTCAATCTCACTAATTCTGTCTTCCACTGATTCAATTCTACTCTTTTGCCTGTTCAATGTGTTATTTCTGAAAATTTAGTTTTAATCTTCTGGATTTCTATCTGTATATTTTGTATCATTTGTAATTTTTCATTAATTTTGTCACTTTGTTCTCATATTGTCTTCCAAAATTGTTCTAGGGTTCTCTGTGTTTTCCTCAATTTTGTCAGTGTTTTCCTTGATCTGTCTCTCAATCTGTTGAAGGTACCTAAATATAATTTTTTTAATTCCTAATTAGGGAGTTCCAATGCTGAATTTTTCTCAGGGATGTGTTCTGGGTCTGTATCCTGCTCCCTTGTTTCTCCTGCTTTATCTTGCATCTTTGTGTCACTGTGATGGTCTGTTGTCTCTGAAACATTGTGAAATTTTTGTGTTTATATTTAATTGGTGATTGTATGTTGGAGAGGCCGGTGACCTCCAGAGTGGCAGGATATCCAGGTGAAAAGGGGCGGGAGGCAAGGCTAGGCTCTAAGCCCCCTAGAGCCAGGAAACGGAGGGAGTAGGAGAGGCTTGGGACCTCTGGAGCAGCAGGATATCAGCTAAAAAGGGGTGGGAGGCAAAGCTAAGTTCCAAGCCCCCAGAGCCAGGAAAGGGAAGGAGCAGGAGAGGCCGGGGACATCTGGAGCAGCAGGATATCCAGGTAAAGGGGAGGGAGTCAAGGCTAGGCCATAATTGCCCTAGAGCCAGGAAAGGGAAGGAGCAGCCAAGGACCACAAAGTGGCAGATTCTAGGTAGAACTTAGGTAAGGGGAGGGTGCACAGGTTTCCAACAGCTAAGGGAGACAAACTTGTCTGTCAGTTTGTCATCCTGTGGGGCTTGTATGTTGCTGTGAGCTTTGAGGCCATGCCACTGGTGTTTCAGATGCCAGCAGAGTTGCACATGGTGCACAGGTTCCAACGCAGCTTACAGACTAAGACAGACAAGGAAGAAGGAGGAGACCATCCACTTCTCAAAAATTAGCCAGGGAAAACCTTATGAATAGCAGAGAAACACTGTCTGGTACATCACTGGGCAACTTTATGAATAACTTGGAAACATTGTCCGACACAGTACAGGAAGATGAGCCTATTGGGTCAGAAGGCACTCGAAATAGAACTTGGAATGACTGCCACATCAGAGTAGAACCAACCTTAATGATATGGATAAAGTAAGGCTTTCAGGACCTCCATGTGCTGACATGGCACAACTCAAATTGGAGAGAAATAGCTACAAATATCCATTAATGATCAGAACATGGAATGTATGAAGTACGAATCTAGGAAAATTGGCAGTTGTAAAAAATAAAATGGAACACATAAAGATTGATATCCTAGGCATTAGTGACCTGAAATGGATGGGTTTGGGCATTTTGTCAGACAACAATATGATCTACTATGCTGGAAATGACAAACTGAAGAGAAATGGCATGGCATTCATCATCACAAAGGGTGTTCCAAGATCTGTGCTGAAGTACAATGCTGTCAGTGATAGGATAATATCCATACACCTACAAGGAAGACCTGTTAATACTACTATTATTCAAATTGAAGCACCAACCACTAAAGCCAAAGATGAGGAAAATGAAGATTTGTATCAACTTCTGCAGTCTGAAATTGACCAAACATGCAATCAAGATGTGTTGCTTATCACTGGTAATTGGAATGCAAAATTTGGAAACAAAGAAGAATCATTGGTAGTTGGAAAAGTTGTCCTTGGTGACAGAAATAATGCTGGAGATTGCATGATAGAATTTTCCAAACCAATGACTTATTCATTGCAAATACCTTTTTTCAACAACACAAATGGTGGCTATACATGTGGACTTCACCAGATGGAATACACAGGAATCAGATTGACTACATCTGTGGCAAGAGGCAATGCAAAAGTTCAATATCTTCAGCCAAAACAAGTCCAGGAGCTGACTGTGGAACAGACCATTAACTGCTCATATGCAAGTTCAACTTGAAGTTGAAAACAATTAAAACAACCCCATGAGAGCCAAAATATGGCCTTAAATATATCTCTCCTGAATTTAGAGATCATCTAAAGAATAGATTCGATGCATTGAACACCAATGACCAAAAACCAGAAGAATTGTAGGACGACATCAACAGTATCATCCATGAAGAAAGTAAGAGGTCATTAAAAATATGAGAAAGAAAGAAAAGTCCAAATTGGATGTCAGAAGAGACTCTGAAACTTGCCCTTGAGTGAAGAGTAGCTAAAGCAAATGGAAGAAATGACAGGGTAAGACAGCTGAACAGAAGATTTCAAAGAGCAGCTTGAGCAGACAAAGCCGATTACTATATGAAATGTGCAAAGACCTGGAGTTAGAAAACCAAACAGGAAGAACACGCTTGGCATTTCTCAAGCTGAAAGAACTGAGGAAAAAAAATTAAGCCTTGAGTTGCAATATTGAAAGATTCTATGGGTAAAATATTGAATGATGTAGGAAGCATCAAAAGAAGATGGAAGGAATACACAGAGTCACTGTACCAAAAAGAACTGGTCGATCTTCATCCATTTCAGGAGGTGGCATATGTTCAAGAACCAATGGTATTGAAGGAAGAAGTCAAAGCTGCACTGAAAGAATTGGCGAAGAACAAAGCTCCAGGAATTGATGGAATACCCATTGAGATGGTTCACCAAATGGATGCCCCTCTGGAGGCACACTCACTTGGTTATGCCAAGAAATTAGGGAGACAGCTACCTGGCCAACTGACTGGAAGAGATCCATATTTGTACCCATTCCAAAGAAAGGTGATCCCACAGAATGTGGAAATTATCAAACAATATCATTTATATCACATGCAAGTAAAATCTTACTGAAGATAATTAAAATAATGGTTACAGCAGTATATTGACATACAACTTCCAGAAATGCAAGCTGGATTCAGAAGAGGACGTGAAACAAGGGATATCATTGCTGATGTCAGATGGAACTGAATACCAGAAAGATGTTTATTTGTGTTTTATTGACTATGCAAAAGCATTTGATTGTGTGGATCATAACAAATTGTGGATAACATTGAGAAGAATGAGAATTCCAGAACACTTAATTGTACTCATGAGGAACCTGTACATAGACCAGGAGGCTGTCATTTGAACAGAAAAAGGGAACACTACATGGTTAAAATCAAGAAGGGAATGTGTCAGGGTTGTATCCATACTTATTCAATCTGTATGCTGAGCAAATAATCTGAGTAGGTGAACTATATGAAGAAGAACATGGCATTAGGATTGGAGGAAGAATCATTAACAACCTGTGATACGCTGACAACACAACTTTGCTTGCTGAAAGTGAGGATGACTTGAGGTACTTACTGATGAAGATTGAAGAATACAGTCTGCAGTATGGATTACATCGCAATATTAAGAAAACAAAAATCCTCACAACTGGTCCTATAAGCAACATTACAATAAATGGAGAAAAGATTGAAATTGTCAAAGACTTCACAGTACTTGAGTCTACAATTGACACCAATGGAAGCAGCAGTCAAGACATCAGACAATGTATAGCACTGGACAAATAGGCAGTAATTGACCTCTTTCAAGTGCTGAAGAGCAAAGATGTCTCCTTGAGAACGAAGGTGCACCTGACACAAGCCATGGTATTTTCAATCGCCTCATATGTATGTGAGAGCTGGACAATGAATAAGGAAGACTGAAGAAGAATTGATACTTTTGAGCTGTGGTGTTGGTGAAGAATGATGAAAGTACCATGGACTGCTAAAAGAACTAACAGGTCTGTCCTGGAGGAAGTGCAGCCAGAATGCTCCTTGGAGGTGTGAATGGCCAGACTTCGTCTCACCTACTTTGGTCATGTTGTCAGAAGGGACTATTCCCTGGAGAAGGATGTCATGCTTGGTAAGGTGGAGGGTCAACGAAAGAGGGGAGGGCCCTCAATGAAATGGATTGACACGGTGGCAGTGGTGATGGGCTCAAATATAGCAAGAATCAGGGAGCTGGCTCATGACCAGGCGGTGTTTCGTTCTGCCATGCATAGGGTTGCTATGAGTTGGAGATGACTCGATGGCACCTAACAACAACAACAACATGTTGGAGTGAATCACCCAAGATTTTTTCTTTGTTTTGATTAGATGTATCTGAGTAAGCAGTATACTGTGCTTCTATTCACTAGTTGGCAGCACTTATGCACTCACCACTTGTCTCCTTTCCAGTCATCAGCCTCCCATATGTCCAAGCTATACTTGTCGAGCGGAGCCTATTCTTAGCTCCAAACTGGAGATCCTGGATAGAATGGGAGGGAAAATGTGGAACAAAATCCAAAAACACAATAAAGACCAGAATTATTGGTCAGATGGAGTCTGGTGGGACCTCCAATACTATGGCCCTGGGATACACTTCAGGCTGGAATAAAACTCACTCCAAGGGGCTGGCTCTTACTCAGCCCACTAGTAAATAAGATGTACATGCAGACCAGTCAACTCAGGGTGACGCACCCACATACTCTGTGGGAGATGCATCTCGTGGAGCAATCAACCATGGGGTACCAGAGGAGCAGCATTTGCATGGAGGAAATGCAGAGGTGGGGGGTGGGGGGGTGGTTACTGGGCAGGGAGGGGAGAGAGTGGGTTAGGGTTGGGGAAGGTAATTGGGGAGTGAAACCAAATGTGCACAATATGTTGAATGTAAAACAAACTCTGCTCTGTAAACTTGCACCTGAAGCACAATTAAAAAAAAAAAAAAAAAGACTCCTCTTGGAGCCTTCTGCCTTCTTGTTCTCATCTGTACTGGTTGCCTACTGCCCAGTTGTTATCTCGAAACTTCCCATCACCAAGATCCTGAGGATTCTTTTCACCTCATTTGTTGTTATATGCCGTCGAGTCGGCCCCAACTCACAGCAACCCCTCCTTGGGTTTCCAAGGCAGTATCACTACGGAAGTAGGATTGCCCAACCTTCCTTCCGAGGAGTGGCTGGTGGGTTAGAACCACCAGCCTTCTGGTTAGCAGTCAAGTGCCTTAGGCACTATGCTACCAGAGCTCCTTCACCTCATTTATGTGTGTTAAATCTTCAGTTCCCTAGATCCAATGTCTTTCTATCTTGGTTTCTTCTTGTTTATTCACAGAGCACATCATTTAGTCTTCCTGAATAAAAATGCCGTCATTTCGCCTTCACATCTGAGTAATAATTTGTCTATGCAGTGGCATCACTAGGGAAGTGCAGGGGTATGCATGGACCATACTAGATAAACTGTCAGAGGGGGTGACAACAAAATGACTGTCTATAAAATTTTGGGGCAGTGTTTCAGCAGAAATTTATTATTTTTTATAAAAATATTCCTGTAGTTAAATATAATGACAAATGCATTTTTTGTACGCCCAGCTTACATGTATCAATATATCTACTGGGCTAAAACTCTAAATCTTGGATTAAGCAATCTACTTCCATAGAGATACTGCCTTGGAAACCCAAGGAGGGGTCGCTATGAGTCGGAAACAACTCAACGGCAGTGAGTTTGGTAGTTTTTTTAGAGTTTTAAGGTAATGGTCCTTTTTTGTTCCCCACAAAATAGACTTTATTTTTATAGTAGCTTTAGATTTACAGAAAAATTGTGCACAACGTGCAGAATTCCTATTGACTCCCCTTTCCCCAGCATATTGTTTCTCCAATTAACAGCTTGCATTCTTCTAGTACATTTGTTACAACTGATGAATAGATACATTATTATTAATTAAACTCTATAGTTGACATTAGGATTCACTATGTTGTATTGTCCTACAGGTTTTGACAAATGCTTAATGTTATGTGTCTGTGATCACAGTATCATACAGAATAGTTTTAATATCCTGAAAATGCCCTGTGTTCCACCTAGTCATCCCTCCTCCCCGCTCCTGAACCCTGGCAACCACTGATCTTTTGCCTTTCTTTATAGTTCTGCCTTTCCCAGAAGAATCTTAAATGCTTACTACTAACTTTAAAAAAAAAAAAAAAAGTTTGGAAAAGCTATATACTGTGCGATTGGAATAATGACATTCTGGAAGACATTGTTCCATTTTTTTTCCCCCACACTCCACTGTTGCTAAGTTTTGTTTGGTCTTGCTTCTAAGTCCTGAATTGCTTCTACCTCCTTAATTCTTGTTATGGTTTTGTTTGTTTATATACTGGTTGTGGGCAACAGTGTCTTTGTCTCTGGTTGAAAGGTTTCACAAATATCTGATGATCTTTTGTTGTCCATTCATGTTTTTAAAATAAGGCACTATAAAGTTGATTAGAAGATTTGAGTATGTGTGCTGGGCTTTAATGGTGAGATTCACTGTGGCATGATTGAGCAGAGGTCTGACAAATTGAGGGGGGTACCTCTGACAGTTGGCATCTTGAGGCATTTGCTCTTAGGCTACTCACATTCTTCAGAGAAGAAACTTTCAAACTTCTGATTGGTGGTGGTGGTGGAGGAGCTATTAGCATTTTGGCTTTCAGCTTTCTGGGCACCAAGAAACTCAGGACAGTGGGTGAAGGATCATCATCCACTGTATGGATTTCCTCCTCATATCACTCTTTATAGCATGGTGCTTTGCTTTGCCTATCACTATGCCTGTTTCTGAATTGGTAGCTGTCTTTTTCATTTCTCCACTGACTAAACCTCTAATCTCCTGTTTAGTGTGTGGGAGTGAAATTAGTATATCGAAGGAAATGGAGTCAGGTACTTCTGCATAGAAAAAGATGTTGGAGGAAAGAATATTCAACAGTTAAACATGGCAATTTGAACATATGGTACTTCTGTTGCCTGCAGAAATGGCGAAAATGCCAGCTACCCTGAGGGAGTGAGTAATTGGACCTGTGGACTCGGGACCATGGTGATAGGGGACTTCAAGTTCAATTGGTATAACACACTACACAAAAACATTGTTCTACGTCCTACTTTGGTGAATAGCAGCAAGGGTCTTAAAAGCTTACAGGTGGACATCTAGATGCAATGATGGGTCTCTGCTCATCTAGAGCAATGAAGAATGAAGAAAACCAAAGACTCTTGGAAACAATTAGTCCAATGGACTAGTAGACTATGTGATCCTCAGCCTATATGACCATGTGATCAAAAGAACTAGATGATGCCTGGCTACCATTGTCAACTACTTGGAGGGGGATTGGTGCAGGAGATCCTGGATAGAGTGGGAGACAATGTGGAACAAGACTCAAAGCCATTTAAAAAAAAAAAAAAAAGAGGACCAGGTTTGCTAGTCTGATAGAGCCCGATGAGACCCATGAGACTATGGCCCCTAGTTACCCTTGAAGTCTGGAACTGACTTCACTCCTATGGCTTCCAGCCAAATAGACAAGCATATGGGGTGAACATCTGCATCAGGTAGATAGACTCCTTGGAGTGATTAAAGTGATCAGCCGGAGAACAGAAGGGCAGTGTTTGGACAGGGAGATAGCTTGCTGGGTGGAAGTGCATGGGAGGAATGGACACAGGGAAGAGGTAACTACAGGGAGGAAGTGGGAAGAGAGATGTTATATGGAAATATAAATAAAGCTAACTTTTTTATGAACCCTTTTGTATATACAGTACTGATTTCTCAGTGAAGGCAAACATGGGTATATGGATGGATAGATAGGTGGACAGGCTAAACAATTAGGTATGTCTATGAAATGGGGAGTGTATCCAAGATCATATATAGGGTTGGCAGACAATGGTCCTATAAGTTTATGTGAAT
>NW_006921645.1:11268455-11271304 GCF_000298275.1 Orycteropus afer afer | reverse complement strand
ATTTTGAGTTTCATCCCACATTGTTCTCCCACTCTATTCAGGATCTCCTACATAGATCCCCCTCCAAATGGTTGACAGTGGTAGCCGGGCACCATCTAGTTCTTCTGGTCTCACAGTCATATAGGCTGAAGATCGCATGGTGTACCAGTTGCTTGCACTAATTGTTTTCATGAATCTTTGTTTTTCTTCATTCTGCTTTGCTCTGGACAAGGAGAGACCCATCGTTGCATCTAGATGGCTGCTTGCAAGCTTTTAAGATCCCAGTCACTACCTGCCAAAGTAGGACTTGGAACAATGTTTTGTGTACTATGTTATGCCAATTGAGTTTAATGTCCCCTGTGACTATGGTCCTGAGCCCACAGGTCCAACTATTCACTCCTTCTGGGTAGCTGGCTGTGGCCAAGGAGTTACTACAACCTTGTCTTTTGTCAGCTCTACTATATACCTAGGAATTCTTACAGAACATACCAATACACTTGTAGAAACACTGTCTGCCAACCCTATATGTGGTCTTGGGCACACTGCCCCCTGCATAGACATACCTAATAGTTCAGTCTGGCCACCGATCTATCCACCCATATATCCATGTTTGCCTTCACTGACAATGCAGTACTGTATGTGCAAAATGGTTCATCTTTGTTGTCTGTACCTCCCATGCACCTCTCTATGTCTTCCTGTTCCTCAATGCCACCATGTTAATCACTCACATTTGGTACATTGCCCTTCTCTTCACCCAAATCAATACTTGTCCCTACCTATCTAATAACAGTGTTCCCTCCTCTCCCCTCCCATCCCTGGTAACCAACAAAGAAAATTTCCTTCCATAGATAAACCTTTCCTTGACTTTTTACAATAACGGACTAATACAATATTTATCCTTCTGTCATTGACTTATTTCACTCAGCATAATGTCCTCCAAGTTCATCCACATTATGCACTGTTTTGCAGATTCTATGTTATTCTTTAGGATTGCAAAGTATTACATTGTGTGTATGTACCATAGCTTGGTTATCCACTTTTCTGTTGATGGGCACCTAGGCTGTTTCCAATATTTTGGCTATTGTAAATAGTGCTATGATGAGCATGGGTGTACATATGTCTGTTCCTGTCCTGGCTCTCACTTCTTTAGGATATATACCTAGTAATGCAATGGCTGGGTCAAATGGTATTTCTAATTCCAGCTTTTGAAGGAATCGCCATACTGCTTTCCACAGCGGTTGTATAATTTTACAGTCCCACCAGCAGTGTATGAGAGTCCCAATCTCCCTGCATCCTCACCAGCTTTTGTTGTTTTCTGTCTTGTTGAACTTTGCTACTAGTGCTGGAGCAAGATGGCATCTCATTGTTTTGATTTGCATCTCTTAATGGGTAACGATTGTGAGCATTTCTTCATATGTTCATTGGCTGCCTGAATATCCTCTTTGGTGAAGTGTCCATTAATGTCTTCTGCCCATTTTTTAATTGGATTCTTTGTCTTTTTGTTGTTGAGGTATTGGAGTTTTCTATAAATTCTAGAGATAAGTCCCGTGTCAGGTATGTCATTCCCGAATATTTTTTTTCCCAATCTGTAGGTTCTCTTTTAACTCTTTTGGAGAAGTCTTTGGAAGCACATAAGAATTTAATTTTGAGAAGGTGCCATTCATCTAGTTTCTCTTCTGCTGTCTGTGCATTTTAGGTTATGCTTGATAGTCTATATATGCCATATATTAGGGCCCCTAAATTTGCCCCTAGTTTTTCCTTGAGGAACTTTATAGTTTTAGGCTTCACATTTAAGTCTTTGATCCATCTGGAGTTTGTTTTTGTGTATGATGTGAGGTACGGATCTTGTTTGATTTTTCTGCAAATGGATATCCAGTTTTGCCAGCATCATTAAACAGACAATCTCTTTCCCATTTAAAGGATTTTGGCCCTCTGTCAAAGATCAGCTGACCATAGGTCGATGGATCTATTCCTGGGTTCTCAATTCTATTCCATTGGTCTATGTGTCTGTCATTACACCAATACTGTGGCTGTATAGTAGGTTTTGAGATCCAGCAGTTGAGACCTCCTACTTTGTTCTTTTTATTTTTATTTTATTTTTAAAATTTTTATTGTGATTTGGGTGAAAATTTACAGAGCAAATTCACTTTCCATACAGCAGTTCACATACACTGTCTCATGACATTGGGGTACAATTTACCCCAATGCAACAGCTCCCCTCCTACTTCCTCCCGATAGTTACCTCTTCCCTGTGTCCATAACTCCATGTACTCCTGCCCCCTGACCTGCCTCCCTGTGCATAAACAGCCCTTCTTTCTCCCATGATTGATCTCTCCCAGGAGTGTATCTACCTCAGGTAAATGTTCAACTCATATGCCTGTCTTTTGTTTGGCTGGAAGCCACACGTGTGGTTTCAATTCCAGACCTGAAGGGTATCTAGGGGCCATAGTCTCAGTGGTTTCACCAGGGTCTATCAGACCAGCAAACTTGGTCCCCCCCCTCCTTTTAAGTTTTGCTCCATGTTGTTCTCCCTCTCTATCCAGGATCTCCTACATAGATCCCCTTCTGAGTGGTTGATAGTGGTAGCTGGGCACCATCTAGTTCTTCTGGTCTCATAGTCATATAGGCTGCAGATTGCATGGTTTACCAGTTGCTAGGACTAATTGTTTCCAAGAATCTTTGATTTTCTTCATTCTTCTTTGCTCTGGATGAGGAGAGACCCATTATTGCATTTAGATGGCCGCTTGCAAGCTTTTGAGATCCTCCTACTTTGTTTTTCTTCTTCAGTAGTGCTTTGCTTATGCATGGTCTCTTTCTTTTCCATATAAAGTTAGTGATTGTTTTTCCATATCCTTAAAGAATGTTGATGG
>NW_006921645.1:11246920-11248130 GCF_000298275.1 Orycteropus afer afer | reverse complement strand
AAATTCTTCTGCTAGTTGGGGTTTAGTCCAAATCTGCATCCTTTCCTTCAAGGCTCAGGGGTCCAAGATTATTTTCTGTGTCTGTATTAATTGGTTTCCCTTTTCTTTGTTGAAGAGCGTCTGTGCAATCCTTCTGCCTAGTCCGCCATCTTGCCCCGCCTCCTCTTTCTCATATTTTTAATGACCTCTTACTTTCTTCATGGATGATACTGTTGATGTCATCCCACAATTCTTCTGGTTTTTGGTCATTGGTGTTCAATGCATCAAATCTATTCTTTAGATGGCCTATAAATTCAAGAGATATATATTCAAGGTCATATTTTGGCTCTTGTGGACTTTTCTTTTTTTTAAGTTTGCACCATTGATTCCTTATTATACCATTAGTTCTTTCCACAAGGCCAGAAGATTGAAGATGATAAGGGCAATATAATCTCTGAAAAAGAGGGAAAATTCAGCATATTTCCTGTGTGACTTGAACAGTAAAATTAGTTCCTCTATTGCTACAGAGGATTTTAGTTGCTTCTCAAGTGGGGATGATGTTTTGAAGAATTTTCTTAGCTACAAAGTTTACCATTGTGTGTTGACAAAGAAAAGTTTCCACCCAGTGTGAAAGCCTAAAAATCATCACTGATTCATATTTGTAACAATTAGATGGTGGGAGTTGAATAAAATCAAGTTGCCATTCAAGCATAAGGATACGTGGTGAGAGTGCTTAAAGCATTCAACTGCTAACCAAAAAGTTGGTGGTTTGAACCCACCAGCTGCTCCACAGGAGAAAGATGGGCAGTCTTTTCATAAAGATTCATAAAGCCTTGGAAACCCTATGGGGCAGTTCTATTCTGTTTCATATGGCTGCTATGAGTCAGAATTGACTTGAAGGCAAAGGATATTTCCTAGGGGGACTTTAAAATGTTTTCCTGGGTTATGACAAGGACAAATGGGACAATGAGATGTGACATGTTTAGTGGCTTCAGGAAATTTTCCTCACTAGTATTTCCTTAAAATTTCAATCATCTTATCTCATCTTGTGGACTTTTCTTAATTATCTTCAGCTTCCAAGTTGAACTTGCATATGAGCAGTTGATGGTCTGTTCCACAATCAGCTGCTGGCCTTGTTTTGGCTGAAGATATTGAGCTTTTCCATAGTCTTCATAACTGCATTGCCCTCAAGTCAGATTCAACTCATAGCGACCCCTCCTTGGGTTTCCGA
>NW_006921645.1:11235965-11245680 GCF_000298275.1 Orycteropus afer afer | reverse complement strand
TTCCATATAATTTTCTGTGCTGAGCTCACTATGTTTGTGAATCATGTTATCATTTCCTTTGTTGCTATTGTTTTAGTATTTGCTAAATATTTGTGTTGTCCTCTTTTTTATTGTGATGTGAAGGTTTATCACTTTTCTTTGAGGTTACCCTGTGATTTATAATTTTCTCCCTGAGTTTAGAATAGTCCATTCTATCTTGCAACTCTCTTGACTTCCTCACATTTAGAAGTTCTGTAACTACAATATTCTTCCCTTCTTTTTGGCTTATAGTTGTCCTCATTTGCCAGTTGATGTCTCTGGTTCCCCGTTTACAATCTCATAAGCTTATTTTACTTTGGATATGTCCATAGGTATGTTGGTTTCTGGGATATGTCATCTTGTGTGTTAATATTCTGTTGTTGTTTGCTATTATTGGTTCTCTGTTCAAAGGACTCTCTTTAGTATCTCTTGTAGGGTTGGTATGGTCTTAGCAAATTCCCTTAATTTCTGCTTATCTGGAAATGTCCTAATTTCACCATATTTGAGGGACAATTCTGCCAGGTATATAATTCTTGTTTGGAAATTTTTCTCCTTTAGGGCTTTATATATACCATCCCATTGCCTTCTCACCTGCATGGTTTCTGCTGAAAAATCAGAACTTATTCTTATTGGTTGTCCTTTGTAAGTTACTTTTCATTTTTCTTGTGCTGCTTTCAGGATTCTTTCTTTGTCTTTGGTTTTCATTAATTTGATGACGATATGTGTTGATGATTTTCTTTTGGAGTCTATCCTGTTTGGGGTTTGTTGGACTTCCTGAATGGATATGATCTTTCATCATACCAGGGAAGTTCTCTTCCAACAAATCTTGAACAATTTTCTCAGTGGTTTTATTTTTCTCTTCCTGTTCTGGAATTCCAATGACATGTAAGTTATTCCTTTTGATGGTATCCCACATGAACCCTAGGCTCTCCTCATTTTGTTTTGATCTTTTTTCTGAGTGATCCCTTTCCAAAGAAGTATTCAGGTATTTGTCTTCAATCTCATTAATTCCGTCTTCCATTGATTCAATTCTACTCCTTTACCCTTTCAATGTGTTATCTATTTCTGAAAACTTAGTATTAATTTTCTGGATTTCTAGCTGTAGATTTTGTATCATTTCTTATTTATTTTGTCATTTTGTTCTTGTATTTTCTTCCAAAATTATTCTAGTGTTTTGTCTGTGCTTTCCTTAATGTTTTTAGTGTTTTCCTTGATCTGTCTCTCAATCCTTTGATGGTGCCTAAATATAATTCTTTTGAATTCCTTATCAGGGAGTTCCAGATATTCCTCAAGGATGTGTTCTGGGTCTGTATCTATCCTGCTCCCTTGTTTCTACCACTTTATCTTGCTTCTTTGGGTGGACTGTGATGGTCTTTTTCTCTGAGACATTGTGACATTGTTGTATTTAGATCTCTGTTAATGGTTTATGAAGAGCAGTTAAGGATAAGTCAGGATTTTCTTGGTGTTTGTTTATTATTAGCCAGTTGGTAGAGAAGGAAGTGGTGGCTCTCACTCAGTAAGTGAAGCTACAGAAAGTGCAGGTGTAGTTGTGTCATATGGACACTGTTGCTGTCTTCCACTCAGTTAGATGAAAACAACCATAGAATAACTATCAAAAAATTAAAAGCAAGTGGACAAAAAACACAATGTAAACACAAAAGACCAATAACCAAAAAAAGAAAGGAAAAAAAAACCCCACAATATCTGGGGAGAGGGCAATAAGAGAAAAAGGTAGAGAAGGAGAATAATGAAGAAAAAAAAATGTGAAAAATGCAAAAAACAAAAAAAAAACAAGGAACGGGGTTAACCATGCAAAGAAAAAAAAAAATGGGAACCAGGAACAGAGAAGAGAGAAAAAGCTGAAAACTAAAACCTGGGAAGGGATGAATAAAGAAGAATAATAAAAAGGACAATAATAATAATTTTAAAACAGACAAAAACAAACAAACAAAAAAAAAACAAGGAACGGGGTTAACCATGCAAAGAAAAAAAAAAATGGGAACCAGGAACAGAGAAGAGAGAAAAAGCTGAAAACTAAAACCTGGGAAGGGATGAATAAAGAAGAATAATAAAAAGGACAATAATAATAATTTTAAAACAGACAAAAACAAACAAACAAAAAAATCTGGGCACGGCAGGGCACCCAGGCTCCATCTGACCTGCCTGGGATGGAGTTCCTGCTGGCCCAGAAGGTTGGCAGGAGTGAGGGATGGCCCCAACTCTGTTCACCAAGAGGGTACAGGGTATAAGAGTAACAAGGGGAATATCCCACCTTTCCAGTTGTTGGCTTCCAGAATGTACTTGTGGCTCCTGGCAAGTGGAGCTTATTCTTAAGTCCCTGAAATCTGACAGAACATTGTCACTTTAAATATCCAAAATGGTTAAACTGCTTGTAAACATTCAATATGGCTGTGCCCTCCAGACAGGCAAAAGTCCACAGCTCAGCCCGCCTTCCTCTTCACTGCTTCTCCTTTTATTCACCAGCCACCAGTGCAGTCCTCCATTCATCCCTTGGCTAGCAGGGCTGATGTTTAGGTTAATTCCGAGGTCTAATACCACTAAGCAATATCCAAGGTGTCAGTGCCATCAAGGTCACTGCCAGACCACAGCTCTGTATGTCTCCTTTTTTTGGTACTTTCATGCACGTTCTTCTACTAATTGGAGTTTAGGCTGTTTCTATATCCTTCCCTTCAAAGCTCAGGGATCCAGGATTATCTTCTGTATCTGTGTTAATTGGTTCCCCTTTTCTTTGTTGAAGAGGGTCTGGGCAGTCTTTCTGCCTATTCTGCCATCTTACCAGAACCTAAGGTGGTAAATCTTTATGGAAGGAGATTGCCCTATCTTCATTCCATGGAATGGCTGGTGAGTTTGAACTGCCAACCTTCTAGTTAAGAGTCATATGTCTTAGACACCACACCACCAGAGCTCCTTAAACAGTAACAGAAGTTGTCATCAATTTCTGAAGAACAACATTTGTTTCATGATATACAAGGGTTGAGAAATCCTACAACCTGTGTAATCTTCCTGAAACATTCTTCAGAAAAGAATCCTAACCAACTGAGAGATAAATCAATTATAAATGTAAGGTAATGGCTAAGTAGCTCCTATCAAGTATGGATGCATGACCAAATTTAGACCAGTGACACATAAGAAGGGGCAAAGCAACCCAGAAAAGAAGCCAGAGATAATGTAGTTGTAAGGAAATGGAGCCAGAGTCCTTGAATTAAGTTAATCTGAAACCCTGTGCTTCTATACTTCTAGTTCCGTGAGCTAATGACATCCTTATTATTTAAATTAGTTGGACTTTGTCTGTTTTTCGTAGCCAAAAGAAGAGACCAAACTAAAATTACCTTGATTTCAAATAACTGCACCTGCCCTGTATCTAGCAGAATCTCCTCAGAGATTTTTACATATGGCTACTCCCTATTGTTAGTCTCAGTATTTTTATTTTAATTTGGACACATGATTTCAATTTCTGAGCCTTAGGCCCAGATGGTATGATATTTCATGGGAATCTCCATTTATGGTGTTTTTTTTAACATCCAAAAGTGAATGTTTATTTGTTAAATTCCATCATTTTTCCCTTTATGATTTCTCCTTTAATATCAGCTTAGAGAGTAGTTGTTACCCAGACTTTGCATAAACATCCACTTATATTTCCTATAATGGTTTCATTTCCAATATTTATGTTTTTATTTAAAAAGTTAACAGATATTGAAGGTGTCATATATACATTTTTGTCTAGTTTAAATTATTTATATGAATGCATGAATTTTTAATTTAAAATACTAATAAAAGAATATTTTCTATGTGAAATTTATTTTAGTTCTTTTTCCCAAATAGTTAACCAGTTGTCCCAACATTTATGGATTTTTAAATTAATAGGTAGTGAGTTCTAGGTAACAAACTCAAATAGTTTAACATTTTGGTGAAACTGAAATATCAAACCTTAATTTATATATATTGTTGCTGTTGTTATGTGCCGTGAAGTTGAACCCAAGTCATAGCCACCCCTCTTTGGGTTTCTGAGGCA
Source organism: Orycteropus afer afer (assembly GCF_000298275.1). NCBI lineage: Eukaryota > Metazoa > Chordata > Mammalia > Tubulidentata > Orycteropodidae > Orycteropus > Orycteropus afer. Next base: position 11,241,629 of record NW_006921645.1, on the reverse strand, counting down.
GTATCACTATGGAAGTAGATTGCCCAACCTTCTTTCCAGGGAGTAGCTGATAGGTTTGAACTGCCACCCTTCTGGTTAGCCGTCAAGTAAGTGCCTTAGGCACTATACTACCTGAGCTCCAAATTTATATATATATATATATATATATCTTTCCTTTATTTACTAAAATATATGAAACGTATTTCATCTCTTATATGAGCTCCAAACAATTGAGAGTCTTAGAGCATATCTTAGGTCAAGTTTGTTGTTGTTGTTATGTGCCGTCAAGTCAGGCCCGACTCATAGTGACCCCTCCTTGGGTTTCCGAGGCAGTATCACTAAGGAAGTAGATTGCCCCATCCCCCTTCTGAGGAGTGGCTGATGGGTTTGAACCACCAGCCTTTTGGTTAGCAGTCAAGTGCCTTAGGCACTACGCTACCAGAGCTCCCAAGTTTGGATTCATCTAAAAAGAGCAAATGTCTGGCATGAACAACAACAACAACAGAAGGGTGAAATTATGACCTCTATGCCACCTATTTATAATTCCAAATCTACTACCTTTTTCAGATTAACATTAAATGTTTGCTTAGAATTGTAGTTTTAAGAATTATGTATAAGGAGCTCACATAGTGGGTAAGACATTTGTCTGCTAACCAGAAGGTCAGCAGTTCAAACTCACCAGCTGCTCCACAGAAGATGAGGCAATCTACTTCTGTAAAGATTTATAGCCTTGGAAACCCAATGGGAACTCACTATGAGTTGGAATTGACTCCTAGGTAACGGATTTGTTTTGTTTTATGTGAGTCTTAGCTGTAGGAACACCACGTTCGTTTGGGAAGCTCTGACATACAAAGCAGTGTTTCTTAAACTACAGTCTCAGGATCATCTGCATCAGAATCACCTTAGGATGCTTGATAAAACACACATTCCTGGCTCTAACCAAGATCTACCAAAATAGAAATTCTTTAGATGAGACCTATGAATTTGCATTCTAAATATGCTTCCAAACAGAAATTATGCTTAAGTTTTAGGCAATTGTATTTATGCACATTTGGTAAGTTTTCTAAATTTGATGAGCCAGGCACTGTTTCTCATGCCTCCTTAGACTTTGGAAAGAAGGAACACTTGAGGGACTTGGGTTGAATTAACCCAGTTTAGGAATAGCCAAAAGAGTAAATTAAGACCCCTCTATCTAGACTGCTAGAAGCTTTGGTGGCATAGTACCTAAGGCATTTGACTGATAACCAGAAGGCTGGTGGTTCAAACCCACTAGCCATCCCTCGGAAGGAAGATGGGGCAATCTACTTTTGTAGTGATACTGCCTTGGAAACCCACGGAGGGGTTGCTATGAGTCTAAATCGACTCGACGGCAATGAGTTTGGTTTTTTGATCTAGACTGCTATAAGAACCCAGAAAGAGCTCTTGTGGTGTAGTGGTTAATATATTTGGCTGTTAACTAAAAGGTTGATGGTTCAAACCCACCAGCTGCTCTGAAGAAAAAAGATGAGGCAGTCTGCTCCTGTAAAGATTTACAGCTTTGGAAACTCAATGGGGGCTGCTATGAGTTGGAATTGACTCGGTGGCAGTGAATTTGGGTTTTTTTTTTTGGGGGGGGGTTATCTAGACTGAGTGAGGAGCACTGGTACCACAGTGGGTAAGGCATTTGACTGCTAACCAGAAGGTAGGTGATTCAAAACCACCAGCCGCTCCTTGGTAGGAAAATGAGGTAATCTACTTTCTTAAATATGTACAGCCTTGTTGTTGTTACGTGCAGCCGAGTTGGACCCTACTCATAGTGACCCCTCCTTGGGTTTCTGAGGCAGTATCACTACAGAAGTAGATTGCCCAACTTTCCTTCTGAGGAGTGGCTAGTGGGTTTGAACTGCCAACCTTCTGGTTAGCAGTCAAGTGCCTTAGGCATTGTGCCACCAGAGCTCCTATTTACAGCCTTAGAAACCCAATAAAGGTTCCTACGAATCGGAATTGACTCAATAGCAGTGAGTTTGTCTTTTTACTCTAGACTCAGAGGACTGGGCTGTTAACCAAAAGGTCAGTGGTTTCAACCCACCAGCAGCTCCATGGGAGAAAGATGAGGCCTGCTTCTGTAAATATTTACAGCCTTTGGCAACCCTATGGGGCAGTTGTACTCTTTCCTAAAGGGTTGCTATGAGTCAGAATTGACTCGATGGCAGTGGGTTTGGTTTTATCTAGACTGGGCAGAACAAGATAGAAACGTGGGAAGAAAAACATTTTCTACGTATTCAAGGATTTAGATTCAAGAGATTGAGTGAGGAAAAGATGTTTGTTGTGTTCTGTTTTCAGGGTGAAAGACTAACTTGATATGTTATTATTGTATGGTACTCATTGTGCACATTAAAACAATGGAAACTTAATGAAATGGAAACGTGTAAGATTTATTCTGAGGAATTATTCTATATGCATATAATGAGACCACTTTGATTCCAGAAAAAGCAAATGGCTTGAAGAAGGTAGTTACAATGAAGCTTATAAAGAGTAGAGGGAGAAATACAGAAGATCAACCACTGGCTAATCTTAACCTGATTGGTTGAACTCTGCCCTCCCCCTTTTAGGGTGATTAACTGATTTCAGGTCATAGGGTGGTCTCTGGCCCTCTACCCAGCCATACCTTTTGAAATTCAAATTCAATAAGCCTGGTTTCAAACCAGAAATAAAAGATTAGTTGTTGTTAAGTGCCGTCGAGTCGTTTCCTACTCATAGCGACCCCATGCACAGCAGAACGAAACATAGGGTAAAAGAAAAGCTGCTGGCAGGATTAATTTTTGTCAGGAATTTCTTTACAGTGAATATTTGGTTTCGTGGGTAAGAAAATCCTAAAATCAAAGCAAGCTGTCAGTTCCTAATTTGTTCTCTGACACTTGTCTGTTAAGTTTGATTAGAACATCATTCAGCATAATTTTAAATGAGAACAGAATAGAGGAATGGTAGGAGTGTATAGCAGTGATTTGAAAACCTTAATATGCAAAAGAAATGCAGTATCCCCAGAGATTCTGATACCGAAGGTTTGGGGTGGTGCCCAGAAATATTAATTTTAAGCAAACACTCCAGGATATTCTTATGCAGCTAAACCCCGGAATACAGTCAGAAAAACATTTGGGTTGTAACTGCTCGAATGTCCTAACCTAGTTTTCTGGCTCTCTGGCTAGAATATCAAAGAAACACTTATAAAAGGGCTACACTACCCATTTCATGAGTCCCACGTGAAGCACTAGCAAGGATGGAAGAATCAGCGGCATGAAGTGCAGACGGGACATTTCTGAAAGTCTGGTAGGCTCCCTGGAGAGGCAAAGTAACACCCTGGGTGTCTTGACTTTAACGAAAAACACTCAGTTTGCCAGTTAAGTGTTCGATGTGCACTCTAACCTCTAGGGGGAGCGCAAGGATTTCCACACACAAATTCTTTTCCTTGGAGGAAATCTGATACAGGTCAAGGACAATTTGGGGCTTTATTACTAAGGGTGGAGCTAAGAATGGAAGGGGTTAAGAGGTTAAAAGCATTTGCTTACGCAAGGGAACCCCTTTCCAACTGGCTCCTATTTAAACCTTTGGATTTTAAAAAGCGGATCACTGAGGTAGTCCAGGCTGGATTCGCCAAGGCTTACGGAGACAGGAGTGTTCTGGTAGTGCTGTGGTTAAAGCACTAGGCTGCTAACGAAAAGATTGGCGGTTCAAACCCACCACTTGCTCTGTGGGAGAAAGATGAGGCAGTATGCTTCTGTGAAGATTTACTCCTTAAAAATCCTGTGGGGGGAAGTTCTTCTCTGCCCAACGGGGTCGCTGTGAGTTGGAATCTACTCGATGGCAGTGGGTTGGGTTTGGTTTACAAGAAAGGGCTTTCTTGTTCTTGATTTCTTTTTCCTTTTTTTTTGCCCCCACCCTCCTCAGGATAAGATCAAGGAGTAACCCTGAAGCAAAATACTTGAGAGGCCTGCTTTTTACCTAGGCCTTGATCTTGAAGTTCTGCCTGATTTAGCAGAAGAGTAGAGCCAGAATTGGGCCAGATTCCCAGCCTGGAAAAGATTAAATAATGTCCTTATCCTCCATTCATATATTTTTTCTCAGGTTGTCCATCTAGCCAATGGTGGACTATTTGGGATCTAGGATCCAAAATCTCTCTTTCACACACACAATTAACCTCTGATAAATGGCTGAATATATACTCATATACATTCTGACTTATAAAGTATGTATCTCAATACTAAAGTCGCTTTATTTAATCTGCTAGACCTAGAGAATAGATTGAATAATATCTCCTTGTCCACAAATTTTATCTAAGACTCTCTAGAATGTGCCATAAAAACAGAAAAACTGAATGACCTGAAGAGCAATCCAACTATTAGAACTATTCTGTGGGTGCATACAAACTCAATGAGATGCAGAGCAGTGAAAAGTGAAGAAGAACTAGCACATGCCGGTCCTAGCAAGAAAGACTGCATGTCCCCTTTACAGATGAGAAAAATGACAGTCAGAAAGGTCCAATAACTTGTCCAAGGTAAAATGGCTGGAATGGCAGAACCAGATGTTTGAGATCTGACTTTAGAATTTTAACAAAAAAATTTTTTTTTAAATCATTTTAAAGTAATATGTTTTAAGCAACAATGGGATCATAATGTGTACTTTGTGGCCTACTGTGTGCAAAGTATGTCATGAACATTCTCCAGTTTCATAACCTTCAAATTCATCATTTTTTTCATAAAGATTATATATGCTTCTTGAAAAAAGATGGCAACTTGAGAAAACATGGTTGATTCCTTTCCCTCCCAATTCCAAAAAACAGTGACCAAAGAAATGTAAAGAAAGGAAAAATCTTTATCAGCACTGAAGATAGAGAAGACAGGCATCTAAATAAACATTCTGAAGAATTTTGCTAGATTTAGAACAGATAGTAGTAGCTTAAAAGGAGTTCTGGCAGTGCAGTGGTTAAAGCATTTGGTGTTAACCAAAATAGTTTGAACCCACCAGCAGCTTCACAGAAAAAAGATGAGGCAATTTGCATCTGTAAAGATCTATAGCCTTTGAAACAATGAAGGTCGCTATGAGTCAGAGTTGACTCCATGGCAGTGAGTTTGTTTTTTGGTTTTGGTATTACAAAGAGTATCCAGGTAGGTATGCTAGATTTAGCAAATAAAAATACAGATCACTCAGTTAAGTTTGTACTTCATATAAACAATCATTGTTATTTTTTTTAAATATCAGTATGACCCATCCAATATTTAGTACGTGCCAGTTGTCATCAAGTTGGCCACAATTCATGGCAACCTAATGTGTGTCAGAGTAGAACTGTACTTCATAGAGTTTTCCATGGTGATTTTTGGAAGTAGATCATCAGGTCTTTCTTCCAAGATGCCTCTGAGTGGACTCCAACTTCCAACCTTTCGGTTAGCAGCTGAGCATGTTAACCATTTACACCACCCTGGGACTTCTATTTGGTAGATACTTCTACTAAAATATTATTCATTGTTTATCTGAAATTCAAATTTAACTTGGTATCCTGAATTTTATCTGGCAACCCTACCCCAAAGCCCATTTGCAGCTTCCCTGAAGGGACTACAAGGCCTGAATGGAAGGGAGGAGGTACTAGAGCTCAGGCTTGAAGGGACAAGGGCTGGAATTAAAGGAGGATATGAGGCTCCTAGGACCTCTGGT
>NW_006921645.1:11225185-11235835 GCF_000298275.1 Orycteropus afer afer | reverse complement strand
GGAAGGAAGGTTGGGCAATCCTACTTCCGTAGTGATACTGCCTTGGAAACCCAAGGAGGGGTCGCTATGAGTTGGGGCTTCTCGATGGCAAATAGCAACAACAATGAGGCTCCTGGGAAAGGCTGCATCTGGAGGTCTAATTAGTTGCTGAGGATCCTGGGGGTTGTAGTGATCTTAATTTCCAGCAACACTAAGTAATATTAGTAAGGCATTTGGCTGCTAACCAGAAGGTTGGCAGTTCAAACCTACCAGCTGTTTCACAGCAGGAAGATGAGGCAATCCACTTCAGTAAAGATTTACAGCCTTGGAAACCCAATGGGGGCTGCTATGAGTCAAAATCAACTTGATGGCAGTGGGTTTTGTTTGGCAGGTTTAAGTTATATTAAGTTGCACAAAGCCCAGAGTGGGAAATGGGCTCTTCCAAACACTGCTGGTTGATGGATAAATTAATGCAATTTTTCTAGAAGATAATTTGGCTATATATTTCAAAAGCTTTTAAACATGTATACACTCTGACCTAGCAATAGCTTTTGTAGAAATGTATTCTAAAAAAATAGAATATTCTTTCCTGTGTTGTTTGTAACAGCAAAAAAACTGACACAAATTGAATGATCGACGATAGGGGAATGTTAAAGTTATGTTACATCCATATTAGGAAATACTGTGCAGTCGCTGAAAATTATTCCATAGCACCATATATTTTAAGTTAAAAAAAATAAAGGGCAATTTACAAAACTGCATTAAGGTATGATTGCATTCGTGTACGCATATATGAATATGTAAATTTACATGTATTTTTATGCACTGAAGAATATCTGAAAAGGTATATAACAAAATGTAGACAGCGGTTTTCTCTAAATAATCACAATATGCATAGTTTTTTAAAATATATGTATCTATTTTCTAATTTAAAAAAATTAATTTCATTATTTAGGTAAAATTTACAAAGCTATTTAAAAAATTTTTGATTGGGGACCATATGTTTTTGATTTGTTATAAAATGAGATTACATTTAGAAAATGGGTTTTAATATTAAGGAGGATCTGGTTGAGATAAATGAACATTGAACTTCCATTCAGTGCCAGGCCCTGGCTGCAAAACTAGAGATAAACATAAATCAGACATACTCTGTGCCCTCCCAGAGTCTAAAAGCCATATTCTTTGCTTGACTCAGTCTTGTTGGCTCTGGAACCTAATTTATCAGCCCCTTCAAGAACTGACCATCTCTCATGCTAACCAAACTCACAAGGGCTCATGAACAAACTAGAGCAATGTATTAATTTGTAATGAAAATCATTAAGGTACATAGGCCAGTATAATATTCCAAGCATGACTACCAAATTCTTTCCCTTTGGAGTGATCTACATAGGGAACCAAATTATGATTAGAATGGTGCTTGCTGACTACCAAAAATTAAAAAAAAAAAAACCTCACTGCTGTCAAGTCGGATCCAACTCAGAGAGACCCCTCCTTGGGTTTCCCAGGCAGTATCACTACCAAAGTAGATTGCCCAATCTTCCTTCCCAGGAGTGGCTGGTGGGCTTGAAATGCCAGTCTTCTGGTTAGCAGTCAAACCACCAGATCTCCTGCCTTAGAGCCACTCCATTTCTTTAAAGTAATTTTTGCCTACTTATTCTCTTAAATTTTATTTTCAGATAGGTGGGAAAGTGGGAGAAAGGAGAGTAAAAGGCCAAGTGGACTGGCACAGAGTGAGGAGTCAGCCGCAGGGATCCAGGTGAGGAGAGGGAACCCAGGCCACGCCCCACAAGAAGCAAGGCAGGAAAGCAGCAGAAAGGAGAGTAAAAGACAAGGGGGACAGGGACAGAGCAAGGAGACAGTTGCAAGGATCCAGGTAAGGGGAGGTTGGAGAGGTTTCCAACAGCTAAGGGAGACAAACTTGTCTGATGGTTTGTCCTGCTGTGGTGACATGTTGCTGTGAGTCTTGAGGTTGTGCCACTGGTGTTTCAAACCCAGTGGGGTGCACATGGTGCACAGGTATCAGCCCAGTTTGCAGACTGAAACAGACGAAGGAAAAGAAAGAGGCCATCCGCTTCTCAAAGAATTGGCCAGAGAAAACTTTATGAATAGCAGAGAAACACTGACACATTACTGTACAACTTTATGAATAATCTGGAAACATTGTCCAATACAGAGGAGGAGGATGAGTCACTTAGGTTAGAAGGCTCTCAAAACAGGACTGGGAAAGAGCTGCATCATCAGAGTAAAACCAGCTTTACTCACATGGATAAGGTAAAGCTTTTGAGACCTCCATTTGCTGACATGGCACCACTCAAATTAAGGAGAAACACTGATGCCAATGGAAGCAGCAGTCAGGACATTAGACCACGTGTAGCACTGAGCAGGTTGGCCATGAAGGAACTCTTTCAAGTGCTGAGGAGCAAGGATGTCTCCCTGAGGACTAAGGTATGCCTGACACAAGACATGATATTTTCAATCACCTCGTATGCATGTGAGACCTGGACAATTAATAAGGAAGACTGAAGAAGAGTTGATGCTTTTGAGTTGTGGTGCTGGCAAAGAATGCTGAAAGTACCATGAACTGCTAAAAGAACTAACAGATTTGTCCTGGAGGAAGTGCATCCGAAATGCTCCTTGGAAGTGAGAATGGCCAGACTTCGTCTCACCTACTTTGGTCATGTTGTCAGAAGGGATCATTCCCTGGAGAAGGATGTCATGCTTGGTAAGGTGGAAGGTCGATGAAAGAGGGGAAGGCCTTCAACGAGATGGATTGACACGGTGGCTGTGACAATGGGTGCAAGTATGGCAAAGATCATAGAGCTGGCACGGGATGGGGCCGTGTTTTGTTCTCCTGTGCATGGGGTTGCTATGAGTTGGAAATGACTCTACAGCACCTAACAACAACATACATTATTTCAGATAGTTTCTGATCTTAATTCCTTATTTTCCCATTCTTAAAGGACATCTTATTTTGGAAACATATGCAACAAACTATTTATTAAATGCAGTATTTTTAATTAGAAAAAAATATTTCGTATCTGGGAGAAGTTAAGCAACCCTGGTGGCACAGTGGGTAAGCACTCAGTTGTTAACCCATAGGTCAGTAGTTTAAATCCACCAATCATTTCTAGGGAGAAAGATGTGGCAGTCTGCTTCCATAAAGATTTACAGCCTTGGAAACCCATTGGGGTCACTATGAGTCTGAATTGAGTCTATGGCAGTGAGTTTTTTTGTTTTTGTTGTTTTGTTTTTTCAATATATACAAGGTGGGAGATACTGGGCATAGTTCTCTTGAGGGGGTCACATGTAGTTTCCCCTCAGGTTGCCACCTTACCTACTCAGAATTTTCATGATTGAAGCCACACACTCTACCAAATATTCTGAATTCTAAAGACTGTGGTGTACCCACTGTGGGATTCCCCATGCAGTTGTTAGGTGTCAGTGAGTCTGCTCCAACTCATAGTGACCCTATGTACAACAGAAGGAAACACTGCCTGTTGCTGCACCATCCTCACAATCCTTGCTACGCTTGAGCCCACTATTGAGCTTCTTAGAACAACATCAAAGTAAGGGCATGCTTTGAGCACACAAACGGGACAGCACACACACACACACACTCACCTATTTGGAAGAAATTAAACATTTGACAGTTTTTTCAAAAAGACATTGAACTAGTCATCATGAAGATTACAAAACAAACAAATCACAGAACTTTGCTGATCTTCCTGATACTTCCTTTAAGATTTAGCAGGGTGTTTGTTTGTTTGTTTTTTAATTCCAGGTATGAATGTTTGCTGTTGTTAGGTGCCATTAAGTTGTTTTTCAACTCATAGAGACCCCATGTGACAGAGTAGAACTGCCCCCACAGGGTTTCCTAAGGAGCTCTGGTAGCATAGTGGCTAAGACACTTGCCTGCTAACCAGACGGCTGGCGGTTCAAACCCACCAGCCACTCCTTGGAAGGAAGGTTGGGCAATCCTACTTCCGTAGTGATACTGCCTCGGAAACCCAAGGAGGGGTCGCTATGAGTCGGGGCCGACTCGACGGCACATAACAACAACAATCTTTACAGGAGTAGATTGTTAGGTCTTTCTCCCACAGAGCTGCCAGATGAGTTTGAATTGCCAATCTTTGGTTAGCTGCTGAGTGCTTAACCACTGCACCACCATGTTTTAAAACCACAGCAGGGCTGCACACGTGCATCAGTGTTTGTTGTTGTTGTTGTTAGATACCATTGAGTCAGCTCTAATAGCAACACCATGTACAACAGAATGAAAACACTGCCCAGTCCTGAGCTAGCCTCACAATCCTTGCTATACTTGAGCCCACTCTTGCAGCCAGTGTCAATCCATTTCATTGAGGGCCTTCTCCTTTTTTGCTGACCCTCCACTTTATGAAACATGATATCCTAGTCCAGGGAATGATCTCTTCTTTCAAAATGACCAAAGTAGGTGAGACGAAGTCTGGCCATTCTCGTTTCCAAGGAGCATTCCAGCTGTACTTCTTCCAGGACAGATTTGGTTGTTCTTCTGGCAGTCCATGGTATACTTTCAGTATTCTTCACCAACTCAAAAGCATCAACTCTTCTCCAGTCTTCCTTATTCACTGTCCAGCTTTCACATGCATATGAGACAATTGAAAATACCATGGCTTGGGTCAGGCACACCTTAGTCTTCAAAGAGAAATCTTTGTTCTTAAGCACTTTAAAGAGATCTTTTGCAGCAGATTTCCCCAGTGCAATGCATCATCTGATTTCTTGACTGCTGCTTCCACTGGTGTTGACTATGGAACCAAGCAATAAGAAATCTTTGATAACCTCAATCTTTTCTCCACTCATCATGAGGCTGATTATAGGTCTACTTGTGAGGATTTTTGTTTTCTTTATGTTGAGGTGTAATCTATACTGCAGACTGTTGTCTTTAATCTTCATCAGTAAGTGCTTCAAGTCATCTTCACTTTCAGCAAGCAAGGTTGTGTGGTCTGCATATTGCAGGATGTTGATGAGTTTTCCTCAAATCCTGATGCCACTTTCTTCCTGATATAGTCCAGCTTCTCAGATTATTTGCTCAGCACACAGATTGAATAAGTATGGGGAAAGGATACAACCCTGACATATACTCCCTTCCTGATTTTAAACCATGCAGTATCCTCTATTCCATTTGAATGACAGCCTCCCGGTCTATGTACAGGTTCCTCATGAGCACAATTAAATGTTCTGGAATTGCCATTCCTATCAATGTTATCCATAATTTATGATCCACACAGTTGAATGTTTTTGCATAGTCAATAAAACACAAGTAAACATCTTTCTGGTATTCTTTGCTTTCAGCCAAGATTCATCTGACATTAGCAACGATATCTCTTGTTCCATGTCCTCTTCTGAAACCAGCTCGCATATCAGGAAGTTCCCCATTAATATATTGCTACAATCATTTTTGAATTATCTTCAGCAAGCTTTTACTTGCATGTGATATTAATGATATTGTTTGATAATTTCCATGTTCTATTGGATCACAGTTCTTTGGAATGTGTACAAATATGGATCTCTTCCAGTCAGTTGGCCAGGTAGCTGTCTTCCAAACTTCTTGCCATAGATAAGTGCCTCCTGCATGGCATCCATTTGTTGAAACATCTCAGTGGGTATTCCAACAATTCCTGGAGCCTTTTTTTTTTTTTTGCCATTTCCTTCAGTGCAGCTTTGACTTCTTCCTTCAATACCACTGGTTCTTGATCATATGCCACCTCCTGAAATAGCAGAACATCGGCCAATTCTTTTCTGTACAGTGACTCTGTGTATTCCTTCTGTCTTCTTTTGATGCTTCCCGCATCATTCAATATTTTGTCCATAGAATCTTTTGATATTGCAACTCAAGGTTTGAATTTTTTCTTCAGTTCTTTCATCTTGAGAAATGGTGATCATGTTCTTCCCTTTTGGTTATCTAACTCCAGGTCTTTGGACATTTCATTATAGTAACTGGCTTTGTCTGCTCGAGCTGCTCTTTGAAATCTTCTGTTCAACTCTTTTATCCTGTCATTTCTTCCATTTGCTTTAGCTACTCTCCATTCAAGAGCATGTTTCAGACCTCTTCTGACATCCACTTTGGTCTTTTCTTCCTTTCCTGTCTTTTTAATTGGCCATTTGCTTCCTTCACATATGATATTCTTGATGTCATCCTACAATTCCTCTGGTTTTTGGTCACTGGTGTTCAATGTGTCAAATCTCTTCTTCAGATGGTCTCTAAATTCAAGTGGAATATAATCTAGGTCATATTTTGGCTCTCGTGGACTTCTTTTCATTGTCTTCAACTTCAGCTTGAACTTGCATATGAGCAGTTGATGGTCTGTTCCATAGTCACCTCCTGGCCTTGTTTTGACTGAAAACACAGTTACCACTCATCTGTCAGTTTGTTGTATTGTCATGGCTGGTGTGTTTCTGTGAGGCTGGAGGCTATGCCACCAGTATTTCAAATACCCATCAGGGTCATCCATGGTGGACAGGTTTCAGTGGAAATTTTGGACTAAGAAAAACTCGGAAAAGGAAGGGGCCATCCACTTCTCAAAGAATTGGCCAGTGAAAATCTTCTGAGTACCAGTGAAACACTCTCTGATATATTACTGGAAAACTTGATGAATAGCCCTGAAACATTGTCTGATATAGTGCCAGAAGATGAGTCCCGCAGGTTGGAAGACACTCAACATACAACTGGGGAAGAGCTGCCTCCTCAGAGTAGAGTCAACCTTAATGATGTGGATGGAGTAAAGCTTTCTGGACTTCCACTTGCTGATGTGGCAAGACTCAAAATAGGGGAAAACAGCTGTAAACATCTATTAATAATCAGAACGTGGAATGTATGAAGTACAAATCTAGGAAAATTGGAAGCTGTTAAAATGAAAAGGAATGCATAAAGATTGATATCCTAGGCATTAGTGAGCTGAATCAGACTGTTTTTGGCCACTTGAATCAGACAACCATATGAACTACGATGCCGGGAATAACAAATTGAAGAGGAGTCGCGCATTTGTGTCACAAAAAAATGTTTCAAGATCTATCCTGCAGTGCAATGCTATCAGTGATAAGATAACATCCATATGCCTACAAGGAAGATCAATTAATACTACTATTATTTAAATTTATGCACCAATCACCAAAACCAGATGGGGAAACTGAAAATTTTTACCAGATTCTGCAGTCTGAAATTGATCAAACACACTTTCAAGATGTGTTGATTATTACTTATGATTGGAATGTGAAAGCTGGAAATAAAGAAGAATCACCTGTAGTTGGAAAATATGGCCTTGGTGATAGAAATGACACTGGTAATTGTATGACAGAATTTTGCAAGACCAACGACTTATTCATTGCAAATACCTTTCTCAACAACATAAATGGCAGCTATACACATGGGCCTCACCAAGTGGATTACACAGAAATCAGATTGACTATATGTGTGGAAAGAGGCACTGGAGAAGTTCAATATCTTCAACTGACTATGGAACAGACCATCAATTGCTTATAAGCAAGTTCAGTTTTCAGTGTTTAGAGTCTCTAAACTTAGTACAACCTTAAATGATATCCTTAGATATTGATTCTAATAGAAATTTTTAAAATAACTTTTAACACTAAAACCATGTTGTAATAGTTGGAGCTGTGTGTCAACTTGGCTGGAACCCAGTTCTGTGTGGTTGTTCCCATGATGGGATCGGATGACTACGTTCTGAGTGGCCAATCTGCCCAAGGGGAGTTTCCCTAGGGGTGTGGCCTGCTTCCAGGATATCCAAGGACATCCTGGGAAGAGAGACATTCTTCTGTGGATCGGGACCCTGGTGTGCTGACTATGAGTCTGAATTGAGTCAATGGCAGATTTGATGCACTGAACATCAATGACCGAAAACCAGAATAATTATGGGATGACATCAAGAACATCATCCATGAAGAAAGCAAGAGGTCATTAAAAAGACAAGAAAGAAAGAAAAGACCAAACTGGATGTCAGAAGAGACTCTGAAGCTTGCCCTTAGGTGGAGAATAGCCAAAGCAGATGGAAGAACTGACAAGATAAAAGAGCTGAACAGAAGATTTCAAAGAGTGGCTACAGCAGACAAAGTCAATTACTATAATGAAATGTGCAAAGACCTGGAGTTAGAAAACCAAAAGGGAAGAACATGCACGGCATATCTCAAGCTGAAAGAACTGAGGAAAAAATTTAAGCCCCTAGCTGCCCTTCAGGTCTGGAATTGAACCCACACCTGTGGTTTCTAGCCAAACAAAACACAGGCATATGAGTTGAACATTTACCTGAGGTAGATACACTCCTTGGAGAGAACAATCATGGGAGAAAGAAGGGCTGCTTATGCACAGGGAGACAGCTCAGGGGGCAGGAGTGCATGGAGGGATGGACACAGAGAAGAGGTAACTATCAGAAGGAAGTGGGATGGGAGCTGTTGCATTGTGGTAAATTGTGGTCAATGTCATGAGACAAAGTGTATGTGTACTGCTGTATGGAAAGTGAATTTGCTCTGTAAATTTTCAGCCAAATCACAGTTTAAAAAATAAAAAAAAAGGAGAAGGAATCATTAACAACCTGTGATACGCTGATGACACAACTTCACTTGCTGAAAGTGAGGATGACTTGAAGCACTTGAAGCACAGTCTGCAGTATGAATTACAGCTCAATAAAAAGAAAACAAAAATCCTCACAACTGGACCTATAAGCAGCATCACGATAAATGGAGAAAAGACTGAGGTTGTCAAAGACTTCATATTACTTGGTTCTACAATCAATGCCAATGGAAGCAGCAGTCAGGACATCAGACGATGTACTGCACTGGGGAAGTCGGCTGCAAAATACCTCTCTCAAGTGCTGAAAAGCAAAGATGTCTCCTTGAGGACTAGGGTGTACCTGACACAAGCCATATTTTCAACTGCCTCCTACGCATGTGAGAGCTAGACAATGAATAAGGAAGACCAAAGAAGAGTTGATGCTTTTGAGTTGTGGTGCTGGTGAAGAATGCTGAAAGTACCATGGATTGCTAAAAGAACTAACAAATCTGTCCTGGAGGAAGTATAGACAGAATGCTCCTTGGAAGTGAGAATGGCCAGACTTTGTCTCACCTACTTTGGTCATGTTATCACATGGGACCATTCCCTGGAGAAGGAAGTCATGCTTGGTAAGGTAGAGGGTAGACAAAAGAGGGGAAGGCCTCAATGAGATGGATTGACACAGAGGCTGCAGCAATGGGCTCAAGTATAGCAGGGATCTGGCGCTGGACTGGGAGGTATTTTGCTCTGCTGTGCATAGGGTTGCTATGAGTTGAAGACACTCAACAGCACCTAACAACAACAACAACAACATTGTAAATTTAAAGGAAGTCTGGTGATGTAGTGCCTAAGGCATTTTGACTGTTAACCAGAAAGTTGGCGGTTCAAACCTACCAGCCACTCTACCAAAGGAAAACTGGTCAATCTACTTCCATAAAGATTTACTGCCTCGGACCCAATGGGGGTCTCTATGAGTAGGAGTCAATTCCATGGCAGTGAGTTTAGTTTCTTTTTTATTGTAAATTTAAGGAGCTCTGGTGGCACAGTGCCTAAGGCATTTGAATGCTTATCAAAAGGTTGGCAGTTCAAGCCCACTAGCCACTCCATGTAAGGAAGATGGGATAATCTACTTCCATGAAGATTTACTGACTTGGAAACCCAATGGGGTGTCACTATGAGTTGGAATTGACTAGATGGCAGGCTTTTTTTTTTTTTTTTTTTTTTTTTTTTTTTTTTTTACAACTGGGCATGGGAAAATTCCCAATGCACAAGGCTGATGCCTGATTTTACTTCTTTCTTCATACCAACCAAGGTTAGATGATCACAAACAGAACTCTTCTCTACTTCCCAGGATTGTTGTGAGGATTAAATAACAAAAGCACTCTGTCAAGTGTAAAATGCTACGTTAATATTAGGAACTGATATCATTCCATGTTTATGCTGGAGATAGCAATGATGAACTAAACAGACAGCTGGGCAGATGTGCCAGGCAGGAAGCACATGACTCTTGAATATAGGCTGAATTCCCTTTTGCTGAGCTACACCTGCCAGACTGGAAACCCCTGGTGCTTCAGTCATGAATGAGCATGTCCTGTCCACGGCCTCCAGGGATTTTCCCCAGTCTGGCCTTTGGCTCCACCCTGCAGTACTGGCCTAGGGCCAAGTCTGGGCTAACTTCCCCTCGCCAGCTTGCCTCATACTGCCTTTCCGGTACCATCAGGCCTCAAGCCAGAGTCTCAAGTTATGCATGATACTCTTTCCTTCCCTCCTAGGGTTGGGATTTTCCCTTCCCTCTTCTTCCCTTTTATGTCATTCCCATTCCTATTCTCTGCTTCTCACTTGCTCCAGGGCTATGAAGTCAAGAAGCTGAGAAAAAAGGGAAAGGAGAAATTTTCACATTGAACATTCCTCTGAATCCAGTCTTAGCTGCTCCCCACTTTTGTGGAGTCCTTGCTAACTTGTTTCCATGTTGTTATTGTTAGTTGTTGATGACTGGGCTCCAACTCATGGCAACCTTATGTGTGACAGAAGGAAGCTTGCCTGTTGTTGTTGTTGTTATGTGCCGTCGAGTCGGCCCCGACTCACAGCGACCCCTCCTTGGGTTTCCGAGGCAGTATCACTACGGAAGTAGGATT
>NW_006921645.1:11190577-11225085 GCF_000298275.1 Orycteropus afer afer | reverse complement strand
GGAAGTAGGATTGCCCAACCTTCCTTCCGAGGAGTGGCTGGTGGGTTTGAACCGCCAGCCTTCTGGTTAGCAGTCAAGTGCTTTAGCCACTATGGCAACCTTATGTGTGACAGAAGGAAGCTTGCCTAGTCCTGTGCTATCTTCATGATCTTTGATATGTTTGCTGGCTATTGTGTTAACTACCTCATTGAGGGTTTTCCTCATTTTTGCTGCTCCTCTCTGCTAATTTCTTTGTAAGTTAATGTCTTAAAACTAGAAGATAATGTATTTAACCTCAGGGATGCTTGTAGTCTGGAATTACTTGTGCTATATAAGGTTGGGCAATTTACTTCCATAGTGATATCGCCTCAGAAACCCAAGGAGGGGTTGCTATGAGTCAGGTCTGACTTGACGGCACATAACAACAACATCATATATTCTCATGCCTCACTAGCACTATGGGTTTGAGGGTAAACTGACTAGCAAGGAAGTGAAGGATGAAAACTAACAGGGGAGGAGATTGATATATATGGTTAGGGAGAAGGAGCAGTGCAGGGAAGGAAAATGGATTGAGATAAAATGCTCCCATGATAAAAGCTAGGTTTCTAGGAACAAATCTAATAATTTATCATAGTTTGTGGCAGGCTTGGGGAAGAGAAATGACCCTCCAACCTTCTGACTGTACACTCATCACTAATCTTCTTTAACCTTGGCAGGAATGTCTACATGTCTTATGTAGGACTATCACTTGGTACTTAAGGTGAACAAAGTTGAGGGTTGGGATTTGGGAAATATCAAGGGGAAGAATTCACAGATACAGTTCCAAGATCTGCTCTATGCAGAGAAAGGGAAGTCAAGGTACTGGGCTAGTGGGTGCATCACCTGTGTGAATCATAGATACTGAAAAACACTAAGAATGATGGAGGGCACTGAGTGGAGAGGATTTCTAGGTGTCGAAATTCTTGGTGAATGTATAGGAGTGCCCAGGAAGTTGCTAAATGTTAAGGATGAAGACAGGTAGGAGACAGTATAGTTGATGATGTAGCCTCAAAGAAGAAGGGACTTTTGTATGATTATTTTGGGAAAATAATGTTCTGGAAGTAGCAAAAGGAGCAAGGAAAAGGTTTATTTGCTCATTGTGCTTTCCATCCTAAATTCCATTTCTTATCTTGAACAACAGAACTACCATCACCCAGGTCTCCCCCTAAACCTGAAAATCCTTATTTCTTCTTTTCCTCATTACCTACAACTAATCTAACCAAATGCTTAATAATGCCCAAATTCATCCCTGAAGTGTGTATGTAGGGAGAGAGGTATGTGTGAGAGAGTAAAGGTCTTACATTTTGTGTTGTAACGGAATAGGATATGATAGACAAATTGGCCTCAGAGTTCTGAATGGTATCCTGCAATAATAGTTGTTTTAGTGCTTAAGATACTGTAGGTCTGAGTTTTATACAGGACTGTGCTTTCTATTAAGGGTTGTTACATTTTTGGTTTACTTTAGGGAGGCTCAATGCTTTTTATTTATTTATAAATGCCTCTTTTTACAAATTCCATTTTTGTCCTAGTGATTTAGCACCTCCTTCAGCAAGAAAGCTAAGGAGCTCTGGCAGTGCAGTGGTTAAGGCATTTAGCTGCTAACCCAAAGAGTCAGTAGTTCAAAACCACCAGCAGCTCTAAGGGAGAAAGATGAGGCAATCTGCTTCTGTAAAGATTTATAGCCTTGGAAACCCCATGGGACAGTTCTACTTTATCCTATAGGGTCACTATGAGTTGGAATAGATTCTATGGCAGTGGGTTTTTTTTTTTTTTTTTTTTTGGTTTCCAGCAAGAAATGAGTCCTAGGGGCACAGTGGTTAAAGCACTTGGCAGCTCAAAAGGTCAGCTGTTCAAACCCACCAGCTGCTCCATGAGAGAAAGATATGAGAGTCTGCATCTGTAAGATTACAGCCTTGGAAATCCTAGGGGGGCAGTTCTGTTCTGTCCTATAGGGTTGCTATTAGTTAGAACAGATTCCACAATAGTAGGGTGGGTTTGGGTTCAGCAAGAGAGATTTAGGGTGAATTGCACCAGGTCCAGAATCCAGAAACACAATTGACACCAATCAAATGATGGAGGAAAATGGACCTTGGCCATCTGCCTGTCAGGAATGAAAAACAGGATTCATCTCATAGGCCAACTCTAATAATATAGCAGTGGTTCTCTGGAGCACTATGTTGAAAAAGATTCTGAGCCTTACATTCTTGAGAACAGGCTTTGAAAGAGAGTGTGGTGCAGTTAATTACTTGGTATGGCTTTTCTAGCTATATAGTCTTTGTAACTCCAACTGGATAACTGGGTCAAAAAACAAAACAAAACTCACTGCCATCCAGTAGTGATTCTGACTCATAGTGACCCCCATTGGGTTTCCGTGGCTGAAAATCTTTATGGAAATAGATCGCCCCATCTTCCTTCAGTGGAGTGGCTGGTAGGTTTGAACCACTGACCTTCTGGTTAGCAGCCAAATACCTTATTTATTATGCCACCAGAGCTCCTTACGTTTACTAGGTTGTTGTTGTAATGTGCCGTCGAGTCGGCCCCGACTCACAGCGACCCCTCCTTGGGTTTCCGAGGCAGTATCACTACGGAAGTAGGATTGCCCAACCTTCCTTCCAAGGAGTGGCTGGTGGGTTTGAACCGCCAACCTTCTGGTTAGCAGTCAAGTGCTTTAGCTGCTATGCTACCAGAGCTCCTTGTTTACTAGGTGGGACAATGCAAATAAGGTGTGTAGAACACTGATGTTGAGATTCGTTAGTTTTGTCACTCTGCAGGCTTAAAATGAGCCTTCCTAGAGGCAGAAGGGCGATCTCACTGCTACCAAGACAGAAGAGCAGGAGGTGAAGTGAAGTGTGTTGTTGGACCCAAGATCCCTGAGCTGGACCTCCATGGCTGAAGACACACCCAGCAGAGAGACGCCTGGCTGAGAGATGCCCAGCTGAGAGACAGCAGCGGAGGAACCAAGAGGCAGGAGACTGAGCTTTCCGGCCCATGGAGTGAAAAGCTGAGTGCCCTTGGTCAGGAGGCTTGCTGGCGGATTGAGGTGCACACACGTATCCCTATCAGCAGAGCTAAAAGAGCTTTATAACTTGCCCAAGCAGGGTTGAGGCCAGGCTAAGAGTCCAAGGGCCAGACAGGCAAGCTGGAGCGCAAAGCAGAGGGGAGACTGTCCTGATTGAAGAACTATATCCTGAACCTAAATTGTAGCCCGTTACTTCTCTAATAAACCCCATAATTGTGAGTTTTGTCTGTGAGTTCTGTGTGGCTATTGCAACGAATCATTGAACCTAGCAGAAAGGGAGTGAGTCCATGGGAGGGAAGGCTGGTGTCAGAATTAGTAAAAAGGTTGTGAGTGGCGGCATGTCTCACCTCATAGGAGTAAGCCTTGGGCTATTGATGGTGACTCTGTTTCCCCTTTGTGAGATCAGAGGAGGTCAGAAGATTCTGTCTCCATGCCCTTTATGCAGAGAGTAACACAACTGATAACACTATTGATTGGTAACGTCTTCCATGGGAGTCAGACCACATGCTTAAGGGTGCTGTCCCTTGCCTGGGTAGCTTATTTGCAGATGGAAAATAAGTTGCCTGGTCTCCAGCAAGTAAGAGAACCCCTAGACTGATACATAGAAAGAAGTTAGGCTTCTCTGTGTCACTGAAACTCAGGACCTGTGTGTCAAGTCTTGGTCAGGTCCTAATCAAAGAGTTAAAAAAACACTGAATGTGAGAGCAGGAAAAGCCTGTTTATCACCATTAATAGTTGCTAAGTTCCTCATATGAATTGGTTGGCCAGTTCAGATAGGTCTGAACTTTGGAGCCACATTTCTCAAGCTAGTCTTGCTACCTTCAATATGCCCCAACAAGTAAGGAAAGAAAACCATAGGATCAGTTTGATCTGCACAGATTTCTCCTGTAACAATGTGAATCAAGGGGATATGAGGGTCTTTTTTTTTTTAATTGTGATTTGGGTGAAAGTTTAGAGCAAATTCTTTTTCCATATAGCAGTACACATGCAAAAACGGCAAGGAGGCCACATGTTCTGACCTCCTCTAATCTCACAAGAGGAAGACAGGATTACCAGCAGTAACCCAAGGCCTATTACTACCAGGCCAAACATGCTGCCTCCCTCCAGCCCTTTCACCAACCGTTCCTCCCAAAGCACCCACCACCTCTCTCCTGGGTTTGATAATTTGCTGCAGTGGCCACACAGAACTCACAGATTACGGGGTTTATTAGGGAAGCACCAGGCTACAACTCAAGTTCAGGAAGAACGCTCAGTCTCTCTCCCAGCCCACCGTCCCTCAGCCAAGAGTCTCTCACAGTCTCTTTCCCAGCAGTGCTGGTCCCTCGGTGTCTCACTCAGTGATGCATGTCTCTTGCGTCTCTTTCCCAACAGCACGTGTCTCTTTCAGGGGTGCATGTCTCTTTCAGCAGCACGTCTTCCTCCACCAGCAGTCAGAGAGGGTTCTTGCCTCCGGGAGGCTTCCTTTTAAGCCCAGCAGGGTGGTCAAATTAGCCAATCATAGCATCAGAACTCTAAGCACCTGAGAGAGAGTGGTCACCTCCCAGAACATTGTTTTGTGCCACTCCCAACAGAAATACTCCAGGTGGACACCTTCAGCAATCAGGAGCTCCTCAGTTGCTCATAGCAAATCCCACCTTGGAGTTTACAAAGACTTATGGGTAGAAAAGCCACACAAAGTAATTTACTACACTGCAACACATTTTGTCTCATGACGCTGACTGCAATTCCTCACAATGTAACAGCTCTCTTCCTCCCTGTAGTCACCTCTTCCCTGTGTTCTTTCTTCACATGCACTCCCACCCTCACCCCCAGCTATCTCCCTGTGCAAACATTGCCCTTCTGTTCTCCTATGATTGATTGCTCCAAGGAGTGTATCTACCTGATGTAATCTTCATCCTATATGTCTGTCTATTGTTTGACTGGAAGCCACAGGAGTAAGTTTAGTTCCAAACCTGAATGGTAACTAGGTGCCATAGTCTCAGGAGTCACCAGGAGTCAGCCATAGAGTCACCAGGCTCTATCAGACCAGCAAACCTGGTCTTTATTTATTTATTTTTTTATGATTTTGAGTTTTGTTCCACATTGTTCTCCCACTCTACCCAGGATCTACTGCACTGATCCCCCTCTAAGTGGTTGACAGTGGTAGCCAGACACCATCTAGTTCTTTTGGTCTTCTGGTCATATAAGCTGAGGATCACATGGTCTACTAGTCCCTTGGACTAATTGTTTCCACACGTGTATGGTTTGCTTCATTCTTCTTTGCTCTGAATGAAGAGAGACCAATCGCTGCATTTAGATGGCTGCTTGCAAACTCTTGGGACCCCAGTCACTAGTCACTAAAGTAGGATGTAGAACAATGTTTTTGTGTAGTACATTATGCCAATTGACCTTGATGTGCCCTGCAACCATGGTCCCAAGCCCACAGGTCCAGCTGCTTGCTCCCTCAGGATAGCTGGCTGTGGCCAAGAAGCCAACACAACCATGCCCCTTGTCAGCTCTACTATACACCCAGACATTCTTATAGCACATACAAATACGTTTGCAGAAACATCATCAGCCAACCCTATACATTGTCATGGGCACACTCCGCCCCTGCGTAGACATACCTGATCGATCAGCCTGTCCACCCATTTATCCACCTGTAGATCAATGCTTGTCATCACTGACAACGCGGTACTGTACATGCAAAAGGGTTCATCTTTGTTGTCTGGACCTCACACGTATCTCTCTATGCTTTCTTCTTCCTCAATGCCATTGTGTTCATCACTCACTTTTGGTACACTGCCCTTCCCTGCACAAGGGGGTATGAGTTTTCAACAATGAACCAGCCCCAATCCTGCTTCTAAAAGCCATGAAAAATACTTTTCATATGGGTCATAAATCTCCATTTTGTATGCCCATAAGAACCACTGACTCCTTCTCTTACCCTTAATCAACAGAAAGTCTCTTCCTTGAAGACGTGCTATGTAAAAGGCAAACTCTTGTATATGGTGGTGACTTGAGTTGAAGTCTGGTCTTTTGTGAGGAGACCAGGAGCTGGAAGGGGAGATAAAAGAGAATTTCTTGAGTTTCAAGTTTATCTATACAGCTAACAGTGGTTGTTGCTATGTACCGTCGAGTAGGACCCGACTCCTTGGGTTTCTGAGGCAGTATCACTACGGAAGTAGATTGCCTCATCTTCCTTCCCAGGGGTGGTTGGTGGGTTTGAACCGCCAGCCCTCTGGTTAGCAGTCAAATGCCTTATGCACTATGCTACCAGGGCTAAGGGTTAGGGAAGAATATTCAGCTTCTGCTGGCCTGGTGGCACGAGGGAGTTTGGGGAGACTTTGTTGTAGAGGTGAGGGTCTATGGGTGGCGTTTGCTGCTCTCCTGTGTGAATGGGTCAGGGAATATTCCTCATTTTGTGTGTGTGTTGTGAAGGAGGGTGAGAATGCTGAATGGCTTGCCCTTGTATCTAGAGTCTCAGAGGAGGGTCTGAGAGGCCTATAACAGACCTGTGAACAAAAGTAAGAACAACTGCCCTTCTACCCCCAAATCCTCCATTTCCAGGGAATTTATGTTCCCAGATCAGTGAAGGAACCCTCCGTTAAGTAAGAAAGCTCCAGAGAGAACCCTATCTGGATTTGGCCCACCGCTAAGTCCTTTCCAAAGCCCGGGGGTCTGCTGTGGCAAGAAGGATTCCACCCCACCTCGCAGTGTCACCTCGGGGAGGAGGAGCCAGGTGGGTCTTTGCAGCTCCTGGAAGGGCTGCCAGGTTCGGGGCTTCAGGGTTTCCCCGAGGGAAGAGCAGAGCACTCCCGGACTAGGCCCGCGGGGTCCAGTACCTCGGGGCTCGGGGGTGAGGAGCCGCTCTCGTGCCAATTTCGGGCTCCCGTGGGTGGGGGAGTTGGTGCCCGGAGGCGGGCGGGCCGTCAGATGCCCGGCCCGTCGCCTACCTCCCCGCCCCCCGGCTTCCTGCGGAGGACGCGGCCGCCATGTTGTTGTGGGGCTGAGGCGGCGCTGGCAGAGCCCGAGCAGCTGTGACAGGCTGCGCAACAGGTTCGCTGTCGGCGGTCTGCCGAGGAACCCGGCGGCAGCGGCTACCAAGTAAGGTCTCTCTGCATCTTCCTGCACCCGCGCTGGTGGTGTCGAGGAGCGCGGGGTCGCGCCGTGACGTGCAGAAGGCGCGACGTGGGCGCCAGGTGGGTACAGCCGCTCGCTCAGGCTGCCGCAGGGCGCGGGGCAGGTGCGGGCGCCTTCGTACCCGCCGCCCGGGAGGCTTCGCGGGCTGGGTTGGGAAGTGGCTGGGCGCCGCTAATGAAGGGGACGAGTCCTCGGAACCTGGAGCTGATTCCGAACTAGGCCCCTGGCGGGCTTGGCCGCGCCGGGCGGAAACCTCCGGCGCCTGGTTCCTGCCCCCGCGGTGGGGCCAGGGCGGACACCGAGGTGGCCAGTGCTGGGTTGCTCCTTCCTTGGCAGCCGAGCTCCGGCGCCCGATCGCGGTCTCGCCTGGCAGGTGGCGGACGCCGCCGAGGGTGGAGGGCAGCGTGGCCCCCTTCCTTTCGGGGTGCGAGCAGAAGAGAACGCTTACGGGCACCCGCACGCTGTTGGGAACCCATTTTATTTTCGCGGAGTTGATTTTCCTTCTTGGTAATGTTTGGTGCGGAATGTCAGGTGAGCCGCATCCCAGTGCGTCAAAGTAGCCCGAGTCACGAGAGGATAGTGGGCTGATGCTTGGCGTCCACAGCTCACATTAAACCAAGTTGGAAAATACTAAAATTTGACGTTAACCTTATTGATTTCCAGGGTATACGGGATGCACGGAGAGGTGTAATTTTTTAGCCTGAAGTAAAGTTTATTGCTTATTAAAAAAAGACGCCAGCATGTGCGTAGTGAATGGGGAAATCGAAGCTGAAACTACAGATGGGTTTACATTCTGTAGAAATCTGCTGTATTTGAATATATTCATAATGTGCTTCATCGCTAAATGATTGCGGATGGCGAATAGGTTTCACTTGAAACTTGTATCACTTGTGCGTTAGGAACACAGTTGATGGAGCCAGCAGTTTTCTGATAAGAATTGAAGCTAGAGCAATGATTGTTGCTTTGCTAAATGCTTCTATTTGATTTTACTAGTGTTTTACTTGATTTCCAAGAAACAGGCAAGGTGTAACTTGAAATTTTGTATTGTGTTAGACAGCTTAATTTAGGTAGCATAGACTCTTAAGCTTCTTAAGCCTCTCAAGAGAATTACCTCCCTCCCTGTACTGGTTTGCTCTATTGTTAATCAATGATAAAATCTAAAAGAAACTTAGAAATACCACATAAAACCTTTACACAAATCGATAATGTTCCCCCTCAAACATTAAAGGCAGCAACTCTGATGTGCATACATTTAGGCTTCTTTGGCTATGCCTGTGATTCTCTTGTAATTTAAAAAGTAAAGTACAAATCGTTTTTAAAAGCATAATTTAAAAACAGAATGTCATGTTTTTGAATGGCTTAAAAAAAGGGTGTGCATTGCTGCCATTTTAATGTAGTATTGGTAAGCAACTGAAAAGCTTGCATTTTTCCCCCTTTTAATGCATGTAGTTATTCCTTTTGGTCACCTTTGTAATGAAAGAAAAAATGAACTGAGAAAACTGGACCCTTTCTGGATTATTGAGCACGGAAGTACCGGTGTTAACTTCATCTTAAGGCTAAAATCCTCATCTCTGCTGAATATACAGGAATGTGCTGAACATATTCTAGGGATTGGATTTGTGTATTTTTTAAATTTGCATTTTCAGAAATATAGAATAACATAAGGAACCTCTCTGTACATCCATCACCCCAATTCAGTAGTTTTCAAGATGTTCTTTATCCATGCTGTTTTTTTCTTTCCTATTTTTATTTCTTTTGTAGTCATTTCACTCTACATACTCAGTATATCTTAAACAAATAAAAAAGGAAAACATGTCTTACATAACCACAAACATTTTTAGTTTTAATGTCTTTTTAATATATTGAGCTTCACAAATTTCCATCTTTCTAGTAAGATAAAACATTTATCAGCCACTTTCTTCAAGTATAACTTCTTCAGTATTGTTATCACGGCTGTACTTTATTGAGCACTTAACTACAGGCAGACCTTGGAGATATTATGGACAGGATTCCAGATCATGGCAATAAAGCGAATATTGCACTAGTGAGCCACTTGAAGTTTTTTGTTTCCCAGTGCATATAAAAGTTATGTTTACATTATACTGTAGTCTATTAAGAGTGCAATAAAACAAAACAAAACAAAAAACCAAACCCACTGCCATTAAGTCAATTCTGACTCATAGTGATCTTGTAGGACAGAATGGAACTGCCCCATAGGATTTCCAAGGCTGTGAATCTTCCTAGAAGCAGACTGTTCCATCTTTCTCCCACGGAGTGGCTGGTCAACCTTTTGGTTAGCAAGCTCAGTGCTTTAACCACAGAGACACTAGAGCTCCTTATTAAGAGTGCAGTTTTTATGGGAAAGTTTGGAATACTGTGTGAGTTACCAAAATGTGACAAAGAGACACAAAGTGAGCATGTTGTTGTTACGTGCCAAGTTGGCACCGACTCATAGTGAGCCCTCCTTGGGTTTCGGAGGCAGTATCATTACGGAAGTAGATTGCCCAACCTTCCTTCCATTGCCCAACCTTCCTTCCCTGCCAGCCTTTTGGCTATCAGTCAAGTGCCTTAGGCACTATGCTACCAGAGCTGTTGGAAAAGTGGTATTGATAGACTTGATTAATGCAAACCTTCAATTTGTAAAACAAACAAACAAACAAACAAAACCTCATTATCTCCAAAGTGCAATAAAACAAAGCACAATAATATGAGGTATACCTGTACATGCTAATGCTAAGTGCTTTAATTGTTTATAGCTCACAAAGACCTTTGTGAGTAGATAAGGCTTCCCATTAAATGGTTAAAGGAAATGAGTTAACTGACTGGAAGTTAACTGGCTACTTCAGGTCTCCCAGATACAGGAGCCGGGTTTGGGTTTCAAACTGAGGTCATTCTAAAAACTGCAGGGCCAGGTCCTTCTAGTAACTTTAGGGCCATTGCCCTGCTTAATTTCTTCGTAAGAAATTTAAAATAAAGTTATATCAGCTTTCAATAAGTATTTGTTAAGTTAATGAATGAAAGTTCGTATTAATTCATTGGTGATAAATAACTAGCATTTTTATAGACTATATTTAATTGTAAAACATTTTTATTAACATAGCTCCAGAAATGATTCAGAATAAACAAATTGCATTACTAAAAATGTGGTATATTTATTACCATGTATCAGTGCTTTATTTATTACCATGTAACAGTGCTTTAGCTTTTTTTTTTTTTTTTAATGTTGGTCTTTTCAGTACCCTATTGATTCATGAAAAAATGTGATTGTAGAAAACTTTTTTTTTGGAAGAAAGAGTAAAACATAGTAGAGTTTTTTTTTTTTTTTTTTTTTTGGTGTGTGTGTGTGTTAATTTTTAAAGGCAAGATTTCAAGGTGAAGTAGAAGAATAAGATATGTCAGATATACTGTATTTTCTACTTGGGTTCATATGGATTTTATACTGTTCTACAGACTACAGAGACTCATGTTAGAGTCCCATTGAGTAAGGTGTACATATAAATCTCCCTGAGAAGGAGGAACTGAACTGGTCTTAAAGGATATGAAGGCATAGAGGAAGTAGGGGGAGGGAGGAGGAAACCGAACAGAAATAGGACAGTGAATAGGTCAAGAAATAGTATTATTTTCACAACACTATGGGTTGGATCCCATAGTGCTGACTCTACAGCAGTGGGTTGGGTTGGTTGAGTTTTTAGTTAAGAGGGCAGCAGATTTCATGTGCAGAATTACAGTATTTTAAGAAATACATTTAAGAAATAATTTCACAACTATATCAGGATACTGAGTTTACTTAACTCAATTTATTTACTGTGGAGCCATTGCAAAAGTAGCAGTCTGTTCAGCAGTGGCTGTAGTAGATAGTGAGGGGTATATTACCAGACAGGACATTTAATTTGTTCTATTTAAGCAGTCGTTTTATTATTTTCTAGGTTGTTTTCTTCAGTGATGCTTTGTTGTATTAGAAAAAGTATACCCACTGCCATTGAGTCAATTCTGACTTCTTGTTGTTATGTGCCATCAAGTCAGCCCTGACTCATAGCGACCCCTCCTTGGGTTTCCGAGGCAGTATCACTACGGAAGTAGATTGCCCAACCTTCCTTCCGAGGAGTGACTGGTGGATTTGAACCGCCAGTCTTCTGATTAGCAGTCAAGTGCCTTAGGCACTATGCTACCAGAGCTCCCTTCTGACTCGTAGTGACCCTAAAAAGTGTTCTTAATAAACATTTTATTTACTTTCATCGTAAGCATAAGGAGTTCTGGTGGTGTGGTGGGTAAGGCATTTGGCTGCTAACCAGAAGGTCGGCAGTTCAAACCCACTACATGCTTTGCAGGAGGAAGATTAGGCAATCTACTTCAGTAAAGATTTACAGCCTTGGAAACCCAGTGAGGGTTGCTATGAGACAGAATTGACTCAATGGCAGTGGGTTTTATAGCAGATAAGGCTATAAGCTGTCCAGTCAGACCTCCTGCTGCCAGTTCCAACACCAGATGGCTATATGACCTTGGGCAAGTTACTTTAATTCTCTAAGCTTCTGTTTCCTCATCTGTAAAATAGGGATAATAATAGTAGCTATCTCATGGTATTGTTGTATGTAATATAAAATGATTAGCACAATGACTGTTCCTCAGTATAAGCTCAATAAGGTTCCCTATTATTATTATTTCAACCTGCTACAATAAGAAACCTCAAACTAAACTAGCTCAGTCAATTTTTTGTCTTTATTTTTATCCCTTGACTAGAATAAGAAATTATTTTTGATGCTAATTTAAAATTTTTCCATCAAAATAATACATATAAAAAAATCTGGAAAATGGACCAGAGAACTGACCCACAATTCCATTACCCAACACAGAATCTGCCTTTACAGTTCCCCTAATTTCTTAAATTGGGGGGAAAATAAATATAAATATTATGACATAAACACATATATATTTGAAAGGAAGAAAACATTCTATATCTGCAAAGAAACTGTTGCTTTAGGTTATCACTTTGAAGTGTTTGAATCCAAGTGCTTAAATGACTTATACTTTTCCGTTTAAGGAGTTCTTGACTAGTGAGAGGCTGATACTGGAAAACAGTGGTCAACAGATGTCCAGATAGATAAGGACCAAACAGTGGCCATTAGGAGGACATTAACCTTTGCTTTATTATCTCTCTCTCTCTCTCTCTTTTTTTCTGTCATCTGCTTTAACTTTTTTTTTCTAATACTTCCAACCACCATTTTTTCTCTTTAAAATATTCTGCCCAGTAGAATTTATTCATAACAGTATTTAATTGATTCTTTCATTCAGTCATTTAACAAATATTGAGTGTCAGAAGGAAGGTTGGGCAATCTACTTCGGTAGTGATACTGCCTTGGAAACCCAAGGAGGGGTCGCTATGAATCGGGTCTGACTCCACGGCAATGAGTTTGATTTGTTTTTTTTGGTCTAGTTTTAGAAGAAATAACAACCAAAACGCTTCTTAGAATCGAAGAAGGGGAGAGACTTCATCTTGCTTACTTTGGACACATTGTCAGGAAAGACCAATCTTTCTAGGAAAGGACATCGTATTTGGTAAAAAAAGAAGGTCAGCAAAAATGAGGAAAACCCTCAATGAGATGGATTGACACAACAGCCTTAACAATGGACTTAAACATATTAAAGATCATGGAGATGGTGTAGGATGAGCAACGTTTCGTTCGGTTACACATAAGGTCACCGTGAATCAGAGCCACTGAATGCCAAATAACAGCAGCAACTATATGCCAGGAAGCACTTAGCATATAAACAGTGAACAAAATGCACAAAACCCCCTGCCCTTGTGGTCCTTATATTTAAGAAGGGGGAAGATAGACAATAAAATATCTAGAAGTTAAAGTTTGATGTGTGATGGAGAAAAGTAAGGCAAAGAATGGAGGTAGTAAGTGTAGGGAGTAATTGAGAGATATATATTTGCCTTATTCAAAATTGTCAAGGAATTCAAGATTGAGAAGAGATTACTTTGCACATTTCATAAGTAAATGGTAGGCTTAATGTAAAATAAGAAACTAACATTATTTCACAAGACTCTATTTAACATTAATGTTTATCATTTTAGTGTTATTATTTGGTTTGTATCCAGTAGATCTTGAATATTTCTATTTTCTAGTCACCTAAGCTAGGGGGAAAAAAAAATTCCTCAGGCACAAAATAATTAGCCCAGAGAAGGGATTTTTCAGATGGTTTAGAATAGTGCATTAATTGATTTTTCTTTGTGTATTTTTTCCTTAAAAGTGCTGTATTATGTTTGTTTTAAAATTCTATTGTCTTTTTATTTATAACATTTTTATTATTTTGAGTAGTATATGTTCCTTGTAGAAAAATGGAAAGCCACAGAGAAATTTAAATTGTGTGCCATCGAGTTGATTCTGATTCATAGTGACCCTATAGGACAAATTAGAACTGTCAGTTACTATGGAAATAGACTGCTACATCTTTCTCTTGCAGAGGGGCTGGTGAGTTTGAACCACCAACCTTTCAGTTAGCAGCTGAGTGTATAACCATTGTGCCACCAGGGCTCCTTGAAGAAAATAGTGATTATTAATAACCATATTACCCAAATATAACCATATTAATATCTTAGTAGATTGCTCTCTTGAACTTTTCCTTGCAAAGAAATGGAATTATACTATGCATTCTGTGTAACCTACTTTTTCACTTACTAACATTTATTTTAAAAAAGCCATGGTTTTATTTTATTATATGTTTATCTACAATATAATTTTTATTGGTTAAAAAATAATGCCCTGCAGCTGCATATTAATAATAATATGTAATATTTATTGAACATATATTGTATACTAGTTACTTGTTGGTCCCTGGTGGTATAAACAGTAAATGTGATCAGCTGCTGACTGAAATGTTGGCGGTATGAGCCCACCCAGAAGTGCCTTGGAAAAGAAGGCATGGTGATCTACTTCTGAAAAAAAACAGCCGTTGAAAACCCCGTGGTGCCTTCTTCTCTGAGATAGGTAAGGGCTCATCATGAGTGGAAATTGACTCTGAGGCAATTGGTTGGTAGTTACTTTTTGAGACACTACATATTTTTAGGAGCCCTGGTGGCACAGTAGTTAAAGGCTTGACTGCTAAGCAAAAGATTGATAGTTTGAACCCACCAGCTCCTCCCCAGGAGAAAAAGACCCAGACATCTGCTTCTGTAAAGATTATAGTCTTGAGACGCTATGGGACAATTCTACTCTGACCTATAGGGTCACTACGAGTGCAGTCGACTTGATAGCAATAGATTTGTTTTTAGTTTGGTTCTACATATTTTAACTCATTTAGTTTTCAGTCAGTAAGAGCTGTTCCATTTATAATTTATTTTACAATTGAGAAAATCGAGCAAGGACAGAGCAATTTCTCTGGGGTACATAGCCAGTATAGTGGTAGACCTATTATATGTACTTAGTCTCATTCTAGGACCTATGCTCATAATCATTATTGTTTCTCAGTATTGCTTCTGGAACATTAGTTTGCAGTTTTTTGTTACTCCAAATTATGTTTTTCCTGTTCTTGTTAATCATAGCTATGTTCACATCTCTAATTTCTTTAGAATAATTTTCTAGAAGTAGAATTATTGGCGAAAGGAATAAGTACTTCTTAAGGCCCTTGTAAACTTCTTGTGTTCTAGAAAGGTCTTTTAGTACAAAAGTGTCTCCCACCAAGTGAAACCAGTCCTATTTTCCCACCTCTTTGGCAACATTGGCTTTTTTATTTTTTAATTTCCTAGATTGATAGATAAAGAATATCTTTTTAATTTTTTTTCTATGAGTATTAATAAGGTTATACTTATTTCATTTTTCTTTGAGAAATTTCAGCTTTGCCTGTTTCTCACTTTATTGACATGTTCATCTGTTTATTTATTTATTTTTCCATGTAGGTACAGTTTTCGCCAAGTTTCTTTCTTCATTTTGTTTATAGATTTTTTTATGATAATGATAATAGCTAACATTTACGTAGCATTAGGGTTGCTATAGGTGTTCTGGTGGCATAGTGGTTAAAGCATTCAGCTGCTAACCAAAGAGCAGCAGTTTGACCCACCAGTGGCTCTGTGGGAAAAAGTTGAGGCAGTATGCTTCCATAAAGATTTACAGCCTTGGAAACCCTTTGGGGCAATTCCACTCTGTCCTGTAGGGTTGCTATTAGTTGAAATCAACTCATTAGTAGTAGATTTGGTTTGGTTTGGGTTTAGGGTTGCTGTGAGTCACAGTCAACTTGATGGCTTCAGGTTATAGCTCCATTGAAGGAGTCCTGGAAGCACAATGCTTAAAGTGTTTGCATGTTAACTGAAAAGTTGGTGGTTTGAACCCACCAGCTGCTCCACAGGAGAAAAGACCTGGTGGTCTGCTCCCATAAAGACTACAGCCTTGGAAACACTATGGAGCATCAGTTTTCTGTCCTATAGGGTCACTATGAGTCAGAATTGACTTGATCACACTGAAACAACAGCTTAGCTCTCATGCATAGCACTGTTGTAAGTGCTTTACGTTTATCAACTCATTGAATTCTTGAAACAGCCCTATGAGGTAGATGCTGTTATTACCTCATACAGACTTCTTTCGGTGCCTATAGCCATTTTCATTCTTAATTTGTACAGATGTCATTTCCTAGCCTGACCGGATGCTGCCTGCTGTTTACCCTATTGCTCAGTTTAGGAGTCATTTCCTCTGATACTGCTCACCTAACTCTTTCTAGTTCCCTATGATAAAGTCATGGGAGCTCTGGTAGCATAGTGCCTGAGGCACTTGACTGCTCACCAGAAGGCTGGCGGTTCAAACCCACCAGCCACTCCTCAGAAGGAAGGTTGGGCAATCCTACTTCCGTAGTAATACTGCCTCGGAAACCCAAGGAGGGGTTGCTATGAGTCGGGGCCGACTCGACGGCAAACAACAACAACAACAATGAGAAAGTCAGGTGTTGTTCATCTTCTATTCTTTCTTAATACCTGTAACACTTACTATATTTGTTGTTGTTATGTGCTGCCAAGTCTGTGCCTCATTGCGACCCTATGTACCACAGAGCAAAACTGCCTGGTCCTGCCCCATCTTCACAATCTTTGCTGTGTTTGAATCCATCATTGCAGCCACTGTGTCAGTCCATCTCATTGGGGGTCTTCCTCTTTTTCACTGACCCTCTACTTTACAAAGCATGATGTTTTTCTCCAGGGACTGGTCCCTCAGGATAACATGTTCAAAGTATGTGAGATAAAGTCTCACCATTCTTAGCATTCTGGCTGTAGTTGTTCCAAGATAGATTTTTCATTCTTCTGGCAGTCTGTGGTATGTTGAATATTCTTCACCAACACTATACTTCAAAAGTATCACTTCTTACATTTTCTTATTTGTTGTCCAGCTTTTACATACATATGAGGTGACTGAAAATACCATGACTTGGTTCAGGTGCACCTTAGTCTTCAAGGTGACATCTCTGCTTTCTTAACAATTTAAAGAGGTCTTTTATAGCAGATTTGCCCAGTGCAATATGTTGTTTGTTTTCTTGACTGCTGCTTCCATGGGCATTGATTGTGCACCCAACTAAAATGAAATCCTTGACAACTTCAGTCTTTTCTCTGTGTATTATGATGTTAGTTATTGGTCTAGTTGAGAGAACTTTTATTTTCTTTAATGTTGAGGTATAATCCATACTGAAGGCTATAGTCTTTGATCCTCATCAGTAAGTGCTTCAAGTCCTCTTTGCTTTCAGCAAGCAGTGTCATGTCAGCTGTGTATTGCAAATTATTAATGAGTCTTCCTCCAATCCTCGTGCCACATCCTTCTTCATATAGTCCACTTTCTTGAATTGTTTGCTCAGTGTACACACTTAGTAAGTATGCTGAAAGGAGATAACTTTGATGCATACTTTCCTGATTTTTAACTACACAATATCCCCTTGTTTTGTTTGAATGATTGCCTCTTGGTCTATGTATAGGTTCTGCATGAGTACAATGAAATGTGCAATTCTCATTTTTGCAATGTTAACCATGATTTTTTATGATCTACATAGTCAAATGCCTTTGCATAGTCAGTAAAGCAAAGGTAAACAACTTTCTGATATTCTCTGCTTTCAGCCAAGATCCATCTGACATCAGCAATAATATCCCTCATTCCATGTTCTCTTTTGAATCTAATTTGAATTTCTGGCAGTTCCCTGTCTGTGTACTGCAACCATTTTTTAATAACCTTAAGAAAAATGTTACTTGCATATGTTATTTCATTTTTTAAAATTTTTATTGTGATTTGGGTGAAAGTCCACAGAGCAAACTCATCTTCACACAGCAGGCCACACACACCTTGTCTCAGGATATCGACCATAATTTCCCACAGTGCAACAGTTCTCCTCTCACTTCCCCCCCGATAGTCACCTTTTCCCTGTGTCCCTCCCTCCCATGCACTCCTGCCCCCCCCCCAAGCTCTCTCCCTGTGCATGCACAGCCCCTCAATTCTCCCATGACTGAAGGAGTGTATCCACCCAATGCAAATGTTCAGCCCATATGCCTGTCTCCTGTTTGGCTGGAAGCCGCAGGAGTGGGTTCAATTCTAGACCTGAAGGGCAGCCAGAGTACTTGCATGTGCTTTAATTATTGTTTGGTATTGACCATGTTTTGTTTGATCAGCTTTCTTTGGAATGGGCACATATATGGATCTCTCCCAGTTGGTTGGCCAGGTAGCTGTCTTCCAAATTTCTTGACATAGATGAGCGAGTCCTTTCAGCATTACATCTGCTTTTGAAACATCTCAGTATTATGTCAATTTCTGGAGTCTTGTTTTTTGCCACAGTGTTCACTGCAGGTTGGACTTCTTCCTTCAGTACCATCAGTTCTTGATCATATGCTACCTCCTAAGATGGTTGAGTATTGACCAATTCTTTTTCTGGGACAATAACTGTATCCCTTCCACAGTCTTCGGTAGTGATACTGCCTCGGAAACCCAAGGAGGGGTCGCTATGAGTCAGGTCTGACTCAACGGCACATAACAGCAGCAACAACAACAACAGCATCATTTGATATTTTCCTGTAGAATTCTTCAATATTACAACTCGAGGCATGAATTTTTTCTTTGATTCTTTCAGCTTGAGAAATACTGAGCATGTTCTTTCATTTGGTTTTCTAACTCCAGACCTTTGCACATATCAATATTTTACTTTGTCTTGAGCTGCCTGTTGAAAATTTCAGTTCATCTCTTTTTCTTCATCATTCCTTCATTCACTTTAGCTACTCCGCATTGGAGAGCAAGATTCAAAATCTATGCTTACATTCATTTTGGTCTTTGGTCTATCTTTTTAATGACCTTTTACTTTCTTCATGTATGATGTCCTGCAACTCATCTGGTCTTCTGTCATTCTTGTTCAGTGTGTTAAATTTATTCTTGAAATGGTCTGTTAATTCAGGTGGGTTGTACTTTGGCTCTTGTGGATTTCTTTTAATTTTCTTCGGCTTCAATTTGAGCTTGCATTTGAACAATAGATGGTCTGCTCCACAGTCAGCTCCTTACCTTGTTCTGACTGATGATATTAATCTTCTTCATCTCTTTCCACAAAGGAAGCCAGTATGATTCCTGACTATTCTGTCTGGCCAGACCCACATGTATTGTCACTGTTTAAGTTGTGGATAGAAGATATTTCCAGTGAATAGGTTATTGGTCTTGCAAAATTCTGTCATGTTCTTTCTGTAGCCAACACCATATTTTCTGACTACTGATTCTTCCTTTTTCTAACTTTCACATTCCAATTACTAGACTGCAGAAGTTGGTAAAAATCTTCAATTTCTTCATCTTTGGTGTTCTCGCTTGGTATGTAAATTTGAATAATAGTTGTATTAGCTAGTCTTTCTTGTAAGCATATGGTATTATCCTATCCCTGACAGCATTGTACTTCAGAATAGATCTCAAAATGTGCTAATTGACAGTGAATGCAGTGCTGTTCTTCTTCAGTTTGTCCTTCCTGGCATAGTCTTAATTCGAAATGGCCATACCAGTCCATTTCAGGTCATTAATGCCTAGGATGTTGATCTTTATGTGTTCCATTTCATTTTTGATGATTTCTAATTTTCCTCAATCCATACTTCAAACATTCCACAGTCTAATTAGTAATGGATGTTTGAAGCTGTTTTGTCTCATTTTGAGTTGTACCACATAAGCAAATGAAGGTCCCAAAAGTTTTACTGCATCCATGTCATTAAGGTCACCTCTGCCTTGAGGAGGCAGCTCTACCTTAGCCATATTTTGAGTGCCTTCCAGCCTGAGGGGCTAATCTTTTGGCATTATATAGTCAGTGTTCCGCTGTTACTCATAAGGTGTTAGGGTTAATGTTGTGTGTCAATGCTAGGCTATCATGCTCAGTTGTTTGACAGTTATGATGTAGTTTGTCAGTTGTATTATGATGTAGTCTTCCTTCGTGATAAGATCTGCTATCAATAGCCAGTCAGCTGAAAGAGCGTTTCCTTGGGGGTGTGGCCTGCATCCAGTGTATATCGAGTTCTGGCAAAGCTCTCTGGTTTTTTGCTTGATCTGGATCCTGCATCTGGCTCGTTCGTTATCATCTGCCCTCCAGTTCTTTGGACTTGATCCAGTGGTCTTCTGTATTGCCTACCAATCTTGGATTCATTAGCTTCTGTAGCCAGCTGCCTGTCATCTGATCTGCTGATCTTGGGTTCATCAGCTCCCGCAGCTACGTGAGTCAGGAGTAGCCTCCACCCTGATGTTGGAACCATGGACTTGTAACTTGCTACAATAGTGTGAGCCATTTCTTTGACATAAATCTCTCTCTATATATGTATATAAGCTTCATTTGTTTTGCTTCTCTAGAGAGCTCAGCCTTAGACAAGGTTCTCACTGGCCAGTTTTTATAGAAGTAGATCACCAGGTCCTTCTTCCTAGTATCTTTTAGTCTGGAAGCTCCACTGAAACCTGTCCACCATGGGTGACCCTGCTGGTATTTAAAATACTGGTAGCATAGCTTCTAGAATCACAGCAACATGCAAGCCACCCATGTATGTATGATAAACTGGTGAACTTATAGAATCTAATTTTTGGTTTCATTCCTTTTCATTATTCCCTGGTTTTATACATCTCATAAATGTTTTATACATCTTGTGATTCAGAAAATATTTGTTGATTTTAGTTAAAGATGCTCATTGTGATGTTGAGTATGTTGAGAAGAGAGTCAACCTTTCAAATATGTTGTTAGTTGCTTGCCTTCTGGTAACCCATATATTACAGAAGAAAATGTTACGCAGTCATGCTCCATCTTCACGATTGTTGATATGTGCTAGTCTGTTGTTGCAGTCACTGCATTTTGAGTGCCTTACAACCTAGGAGCCTTATCTTCTAGCATTATGTCAGACAGTATTCTGTTAGGATTCATTGGCTAATTTTCTGAACTATAACGCCAGGCCTTTCTTCCTAGTCTGTCTTAGTCTGGGGTTCCACTGAAATCTGTCCACTGTGCATGAATAAGGGACACTGTACCTTTCTTCTCTTTTCTGAAACAGCTAAAATTGAATTTTGAAATGTATTTTCATCATTCCCAAAGGGCCTGTGAAAGATGTGGCCTCCTTTAAAGTGTAGTTTCTCTAGGGCCAGCCAGCTGTATAGTGGATGACTGGCTGTTGTTGTTAGGTGCTGTTGAGTTGTCTCCGACTCATAGTGACCCTATGCACAGCAGAATGAAGTACTGCCAAGTCCTGCATCAGCTCCACGATCCCCACTATACTTTAGCCCATTGCTGCAGCCACTGTGTCAGTCCATCTCGTTGAGGGCTTTATCCTCCCTCGTCGACCCTCCACTTTACTAAGCATGACATCCTTCTCCAGGGAACGGTCCCTTCTGCAACATGACCAAAGTAGGTGAGACAAAGTCTGGCCATTCTTGCTTCCAAGGAGCATTCCAGCTGCACTTCCTCCCGGCCAGATTTGTTAGACTTTTTAGCAGTCCGT
The DNA here is from genome assembly GCF_000298275.1 of Orycteropus afer afer. Classification (NCBI taxonomy): domain Eukaryota; kingdom Metazoa; phylum Chordata; class Mammalia; order Tubulidentata; family Orycteropodidae; genus Orycteropus; species Orycteropus afer. The sequence continues at coordinate 11,203,978 of NW_006921645.1, read as the reverse complement.
GGCACTTTCAGCATTCTTTGCCAGCACCACAGCCCAAAAGAATCAACTTTTCTTTGTTTTTCCTTATTCATTGTCTAGCTCTCACATGCATAAGAGGCAATTGAAAATACCATGGCACACCTCAGTCCTCAAGAAGACATCTTTGCTCTTCAGCACTTGAAAGAGATCCTTTGCAGTGGATTTGCCCAGTGCTACATGTCGTCTGATGCCCTGATGGCTGCTTCCATTGGCATCGATTGTAGAACCAAGCAATGTGAAGTCTTTGACAACTTCAATCTTTTCTCTATCGTGATGCTTCTTATAGGTCCAGTTGTGCGGATTTTTGTTTTCTTTATATTGAGATGTAATCCATACTGCAGACTGTATTCTTCAATCTTCATCAGTAAGTACTTCATGTCATCCTCACTTTCAGCAAGCAAAGTTGCGTTGACAATGTATCACAGGTTGTTAATGATTCTTCCTCCAATCCTGATGCCATGCTCTTCTTCATATAGTCTAGCTTCTCAAATTATTTGCTCAGCATACAGATTGAAAAAGTGTGGTGAAAGGATCCAACCCTGACACATTCCCTTCTTGATTTTAAACCATGCAGTGTCTCCTTGTTCTGTACGAACAGCAGCGTCCTTGTCTATGTACAGGTTCCTCATGAGTACAATTAAGTGTTCTGGAATTCCCATTCTTCTCAATGTTACCCATAATTTGTTATGATCCACATAATCAAATGCTTTTCCATAGTCAATAAAACACAAACATCTTTCTGGTGTTCTTTGCTTTGAGCCAAGATCCATCTGATATCAGCAATGAGCTCCCTTGTTCCATGTCCTCTTCTGAATCCAGCTTGCATTTCTGGAAGTTGTCTGTCAATATCCTGCTGCAACCATTTTTGAATTATCTTCAGTAATATTTTACTTACGTGTGATATTACTGATATTGTTTGATAATTTCCACATTTTGTGGGATCACCTTTCTTTGGAATGGGTACAAATATGGATCTCTTCCAGTCAGTTGGCCAGGTGGCTGTGTTCTAAATTTCTTGGCATAGACAAATGCTTCCAGTGCAGCATCCGTTTGTTGAAATGTGTCCATTGACACATTCTGTCAATTCCTGGAGCTTGGTTCTTTTCCAATTCCTATAGTGCAGCTTTGACTTCTTCCTTCAATACCATTGATTCTTGATCATATACCACTTCCTGAAATAACTGAACATCGACCAGTTCTTTTTGGTACAGTGACTCTGTGTATTTCTTCCATCTTCTTTTGATGCTTCCTGCATCATTCAATATTTTGCCCATGGAATCTTTCAATATTGCAACTTGAGGCTTAATTTTTTTCCTCAGTTCTTTCAGATTGAGAAATGCCAAGTGTGTTCTTCCCTTTTTGTATTCTAACTCCAGGTCTTTACACATTTTATTATAGTAATTGACTTTGCTCGAGCTGCTCTTTGAAATTTTCTGCTCAGCTGTTTTATCTTGTCATTTCTTCCATTTGCTTTAGCTACTCTTCACTCAAGGGCAAGTTTTAGAGTCTCTTCTGACATTCATTTTGGTCTTTTCTTCCTTTCCTGTCTTTTTAATGATCTCTTGCTTTCTTCATGGATGATGTTCTTGATGTCATCCCACAAATCTTCTGGTTTTCGTTCACTGGTGTTCAGCGCATCAAATCTATTCTTTAAATGGTCTCTAAATTCAGGAGGGATATATTCAAGGTCATATTTTGGCTTTCGTGGACTTGTTTTAATTGTCTTCAACTTCAAGTTGAACTTACATATGAGCAGTTGATGGTCTGTTTGATGGTCTGTTCCACAATCAGCTCCTGACCTTGTTTTGGCTGAAGCTTTTCCATCTCCTCTTGGCACAGATGTAGTCAGTTTGATTCCTGTGTACTCCATCTAGTGAAGTCCACGTGCATAGCCATTTGTATTGTTGATAAAAGGTGTTTGCAGTGAGTAAGTTGTTGGTCTTGCGAAATTCTGTCATGCGATCTCCAGCGTTATCTCTGTCACCAAGGCCAAATTTTCCAACTACCAGTGATTCTTCTTTGTTTCCAACTTTTGCATTCCAGTCACCAGTGATAATTAACACATCTTGATTGCATGTTTGGTCAATTTCAGACTGCAGAAGTTGATAAAAATCTTCAATTTCCTCATCTTTGGCTTTGATGGTTGGTGCGTAAATTTGAATAATAGTAGTATCAATTGGTTTTCCTTGTGTTGTTGTTATGTGGTGTCTAGTCATCTCCAACTCATAGCAACCCCTACTTGGGTTTCTGAGGCAGTATCACTACAGAGGTAGATCGTCCAGTCTTCCTTCCTAGGTGTGGCTTGTAGGCGTATGGATATTATCCTATCACTGACAGCATTGTACTTCAGGACAGACCTTGAAACATTCTTTGTGATGATGAATGCCATGCCCTTCCTCTTCAAATTGTCATTCCAGGCATAGTAGATCATATGGTTGTCCAGTTTAGAATGGTCAAAACTGGTCCATTTCAGCTCACTAATGCCTAGGATTTTAATCTTTATGCGTTCCATTTCATTTCTGACAACTTCCAATTTTCCTAGATCATACTTAATACATTCCATGTTCCTATTATTAATGGATGTTTGCAGCTATTTCTCCTCAATTTGAGTTGTGCCACATCAGCAAATGGAGGTCCCGAGAGCTTTACTTTATCCATATCATTAAGGTTGGTTCTACTCTGAGGGGGCAGCTCTCTTCCAGTCATATTGTTGAGTGCCTTCTGACTTAAGTAAGGGGTTTGTCTTCCTGCACTGTATCAGATAGTATTTCTGGGGTATTCATAAAGTTGCCTAGTAATATATCAGACAGTGTTTCTCTGCTATTCATAAGGTTTTCCCTGGCCAATTCTTTGAGAAGTGGATGGCCTCTTCCTTCTTCATAGTCTTGTCTCAGTCTGCAAGCTTCATTGAAACCTGTGCACTATATGCAACCTTGTTGGTGTTTGGAACACCAGTGGCACATCCTCAAGCCTTGCAGCAACACACAAGCCAGGCACCAGGCCTTATATCCTTCCAGATGATCATGGTAGTGATACTAATGACAGCAAGATGAAACTACAGGCAAAGACCTGTAGTGTAGGGCTTGTCATGTAGAAAGTGTTCAATGATTGCCTGCCATTATTATTTTCATAATGATAAATATGTATTTTATACTGTATTGTGTTGTTGTTGTTGTTGTTGTTATGTGCCGTCGACTCATAGCGACCCCTCCTTCGGTTTCTGAGGCAGTATCACTATGGAAGTAGGATTGCCCAACCTTCCTTCCGAGGAGTGGCTGGTGGGTTTGAACCGCCAGCCTTCTGGTTAGCAGTCAAGTACTTTAGCCACTATGCTACCAGAGCTCCTATACTGTATTGTAGACTAAATTATAAGAACATAAGCTATTTCTATATTATGACATGGTCTAGCTGAACTTGATGTCTTTTTAACAGGTTTATTGAGGTATAATTTTTGTACTGTGTGACCTTGATTTTAAATGACAGCATAATACTAAAACAGAACAACAACAACAAACCAAACCTGTTGCTATCAAGTTGATTCCTACTCACAGTGACCCTATAGGACAGAGTAGAATTGTCCCATAGAGCTTCCAAGACTGTAATCTTTACAGAAGCAGACCACCATTTCTTTCTCCCACATAGTGCCTTGTGGGTTCAGTTAGCAGCCAAGTACTTTAACCACTACACCACCAGGGCTCTTTAGTGTAATATTAGGCTGAGTGTATTCCCCCATCGTTGGACATTTATATTATTTTCACCTTTTTTCCTATCATAATTAATACTAGAGTGAATATCTTTGTAAGGAAGGCATTTTCACATTTACTATTATTTCCTTATGACATTCTCTGAAGTGAAAATTTCTGACTTAGGGGATCTGAACGTTGCTAGGATTCTTTTTCATTTTTTTTTTTCTTTAATTGTGATTTGGGTGAAAGTTTACAGTGCAAATTCACTTTTCATACAGCAGCTCACATACACTTTGTCTTATGACATTGACTACAATTTACCCCAATGCAACAGCTCCCCTCCTGTGGTAGTTCAGTTTGTGTGTCAACTTGGCTGGGCCTGGTTGAATGGCTGGGCAGCTGGATGTAGTATTCCCCGTGATGAGACTGGTAATCAACTCCATGGTAGAATCTACTGTGAGCAGCTGAGTAGCTGTCTAAAGGATGTGGTCTGCTTCCTGTATGTAAGCAGAAGCCTTGGGAAATGGTCTTTAGCTTGTGGCACGTTCGGACCCTGCACATAGCCCTGTCATTCATTGTTCAGCAGCCTGCCATGCTCTGCCGACCTGGGGACTTAAAATGGACTTGAATTAATGGCCTGCCACGTGGTTTGGTAACATCGGGACTGTGCCATTTTATTTGTTGACCTTGGGCTGGTTAGCCTCAGCAGCCAGTAGCTGCCTGAGTGAAGACAAGCCTCTAGCCCCAGTGGGCCAGGAGCAGGAGGCAGAGCTGAAGCCCAAGGTTGAGGGGCTTTTACCTAGCCCCTAGAGCCTGGCACTTTGAACTTGGACTTAAAGCCTCCAAACTGTGAGAGAATAAACTCCTGTTTGTTAAGGCCATCCCATTTGTGGTATGTTCCTGTCAGAGTGGCACTGGGTAACCAGAACACCTCCCACTTCTCTCCATAGTTAACCTCTTCCTTGTGTCCTCCTCTCTCGTGCACTCCTGCCCCCATGCATACACAGCCCTTCTATTCTCCCGATTGGTCTCTCCAAGGAATGTATATACCTAATGTAAATGTTCAGCTCATGTGCCTGTTTTTTGTTTGGCTGGAAGCCACAGGGGTGAGTTCTATTCCAGACCTAAAGGGCCATAGTCTCAGTGGCTCCATCAGGCTCTATCAGACCAGCAGACCTGGTCCTTTTTTTTTTTGTAATTTTGAGTTTTGTTCTACATTGTTCTCCCACTCTACCCAGGATCTCCTACATAGATCCATAGATCCCCTTCTGAGTGGTTGACAGTGGCAGCTGGGCACCATCCAGTTCTTCTGGTCTTATAGTCATATAGGTTTAGGATTGCATGGTGTACCAGTCGCTTTGACTAATTGTTTCCATGTGTCTTTGGTTTTCTTCATTCTTCTTTGCTCTGGATGAGGAGAGACCCATTGTTGCATCTAGATTGCCGCTTGCAAGTTTTTAAGATCCTAGTCTCGCTATTCATAGTGTTAGGATTCTTGGTATGTATTTTGAAATTGTCTTCTGAAGAGCTATACCAATTTGTGTTCCCATGGGTTATGTATGCAAGCATCTATTTCCTCTCACCTTTGCTAACCCTGGGTATTAGCTAAAGTTTTTTTTTTGTTGTTGTTGTTGTTATTTTTAAATAAGCTTATAAACAGGAACAAAACAAAACTCTGCATTTTTTTATTATGTTGTTGTTGAGTCCTGTTGACTCAATTCCAATTCATAGTGATCCCATGTGACAGAGTAGAACTGCCCCATAAGGTGTTCTTGGCTGTCATCTACAGAAACAGGTCATCAGACCTTTTTCCAGCAGAGCGGCTATATGGATTTGAACTGCTGATCTTTCAGTTAGCAGCTGAGTGCTAACTGCACAACCAGTGTGCATTCCTGATTCTTAGTGGTTGCTATTAATAGTTTTATTTCCTCTTTTGGTAAATTGTCTATGAGGTCTTAGTGTTTTTGTTACCTATTTTAAGAGCTTTCTAGATGTCAAAAATATTAACTGTTTATCATATTTGTTTTAATTTTTCCCCATTTTGCTTTTAATTTTGTTTTCACAGGAGTTTTAGATATTTATAAGATGAATCTGTTTATTTTTTGTGTTTTCTTCACTGGCTTCAAAACTTAGAATGTTATCTTTGTTTGAAAGAGGTAATAATTTTACTCACAGGGGAAGCATCTATCTGAATTTTGTATTCAAGCCTGGTGTTATGTATTGAATTATGTCCCCCAAAGTGTGTGTTCTAAATCCTAACCCCTATACCTGGAGTTGGAGCTCTGGTGGCGCAGTACCTAAGGCATTTGACTGCTAACCAGAAGTTTGGTTCAGACTCACCGGCTACTCTGCGGGAGGAAGATGGGGCAATGGGGCAACCTACTTCTGTAAAAATTTACTCCCATGGGCTTGACTTGATGCAGTGAATTTTGTTTTGGTTTGGTATACCTGTAGTTATAAGTCCCTTTGGGAATGGGTTTTCTTTCTTATGTTAATTGACAGTGTCAGAGTAGATGTATTTTAAGTCAGTCTCTTTTGAGATATAAAAAAAGATTAAATAAGCAAGTGAGCAAGTAGTGATGGGGAATGGTAGATACCTCACCACATGAATGTCACCAAGGAGTCGAGGAATAGAAGCTGAAGAGGAAGGGACCTTCCCCCAGAGCTGACCTTGAGAGAAAGCCCTCCCATAGAGTCAGTGCCCTGATTTTGGGCTTCTGGAGCCTGAGTAGTGAGAAAATAAATTTCTTTTTGTTAAAGTCACCCACTTGTGTTATATCTGTTATAGCAGCACCAGATAACTAAGAAAGCAGGTAGATAGTTTTATTTTAATGCTGTAAAAATGTTCAAATATATAATAGAGCAAAAAGGGGGTAAGGTTATGATAACTTCTTAGCCAAAACCAAGTACCTTGAGGGAGTGAGTTACTGGGCCTGCAGGCTCAGGACCATGGTCATGAGGAACATCAAGTTCAATTGATGTAAGATAGTACACAAAAACTTTTACATGTGGTATAGTGCCTAAGATTCTTGACTGCTAACCAGAAGGCTGGTGGTTCAAACCCACCAGCCACTCCTCGGAAGGAAGGTTGGGCAATATATTTCTGTAGTGAATACCACCTTGGAAACCCAAGGAGGGGTCGCTATGAGTTGGATTTGACTCCACAGCAGTGGTTGTGTTCTTTTTTGTATTACATCCTACTTAGGTGAGTAACAACTGGGGTCTTAAAAGCTTGCAAGTGGCCATCTAAAATGCAACTGTTGGTCTTTCCTCATCCGGAGCAAAGAAGAGTGAAGAAAATCAACATGCATGGGAACAATTAGCCCAAGAGACTAGTGAACCATGGGAACCTCAGTCTACATGACCCTGAGACCAAAAGAACTAGATGGTACTCGACTACACTGCCAGCCACTCAGGAAGGGATCAAAATAGGATATTCTGGAAAGAGTGGGAGAAAAATGTGGAACAAAACTCAAAATCATAAAAAAAAACCAGGCTTACTGGTCTGATAGAGACTGGAGAAATTCCCAAGATTATAGCCCCTAGTCAAACTCCCATGGCTTAACCTTCAGCCAAACAGTAGACAGGTTTAGGAGCTTAACAGTTACACAAGGGAGGAGCATTCCTTAGAACAGTCAGCCAGAGGAGATCAGAAGAGCAGCTTTTGGGCAGGGAGAAAGCTCAGAAGGCAGGAATGCATAGGAAAGAAGGACTCAATGAAGATATGACTATAGGGGGAAGTAAGAGTAGAGCTTTTATGATGTAGGTGTTATAATCATCAGTGTCATAAAACAAAATGTGTACGAACTGTTGAGTGGAAAACAAATTTGCTATATAAACTTTTACCCAAATCACAGTAAAAAGTTAAAAAGAAAAAGATTTACGTCCTTGGAAATACTATAAGGCAGTTCTACTCTGTCCTGTAGGGTGGTAGTAGTGAGTTTTGGGGTTTTATAGGCCACGAAATTGAAACTCAAGTTATGTCATGCTTAACTCCACAAAATTAAAATTAAAGCAACTGTGCTAGGATTCAAATTCAAGTTAGTTTGATTTATTTTCAAAATTCAAGTTCCTATCAAATGCAACTGAAAGAATACTCATCTCTCAAAGTCAGTGGGGCCGATGTGGTTGACTGCTAGGCCCTAGATATATGAAGATGAAGAGACATGTACAGGCACTCACAGTCTGATGGAGGTTGGGAACTAATGAGCACAAAAGTTATAATAATAGATGGCATATAGTCTAATGGAGATTTAGACAAGATCACATGGGAATGTACCAAAGGAATCTTTCAACAGTGGAAGTGCCACTGAGAAGGTAGATTGTTCTACAGGTAGGCTCAGAGAGAGGAGGCATGGCAACAAGATGAGGTGGAGGTGGTGATGGGAGGTATTCCAAGGCTAAAATGGTTGACGGTGGACTGACCCTGAAATAGCTTGTATGCCATATGAAGGAGATTCCAAAAAAAAAAACCAAACACACTGCCATCGAGGCGGTATCACTATGGAAGTAGCTTGCCCAACCTTCTTCCGAGGACAGTTTTATTGATACATAATTCACATATCATAAAATTTACCCTTTTAAAGTTTCTACTTCAATGTTCTTTAGTATATTTACAAAGTTGAATGGTGAAAGTGCAACCATCACCACTCTCTAATTTTGGAACATTTCCATCAACCCAGGAAGAAATCGGAATCCATTTGCAGTAACTGCCCATGGCCCCCTCATTCTAGCCCTTGGCAACCACTCTACTTTGTCTCTATGGACTTGCTTATTCTGGACATTTCACATAAATGGAATGGTACTATATGTGGCCTTTTGTGTCTGACTTCTCTCAGTATGATGTTTTTGAGGTTCATCCATGTTGTAGACTGTATTAGTACCTCATTACTTTTTTTTTTTTTTTTAAATAATGTGTTTTAGGTGAAGATTTACATAGCATTTTAGGTTCCCATTCAACAATTTCAACACGTATTATTCAGTAATATTAGTTACATTCTTTATAATACATGAACATTCTCATTGTTTCCTTCTGGTTATTCCATTTCTATTAATCTAGTTTTCCTGACCTCTTACATTCTCATCTTTGTTTTGTTGACCATTTGGTCTCATAAGTACCTCATTAATTTTTATAGTAAAATATTCCATTATATGAATATACCACAATTCTTAAGGTCATTCCTCAGTTGATGGGTTGGTTCCATTTTTTTTTTTTTTTTGCTATTATGGATATGCTGTTGTGAGCATTCATGTACAGATTTTTATGTGGACATATGTTTTCATTTCCTTTATACTTTATACCTATATAAATATATATAAATAGGAGTTCTGGTAGCATAGTGCCTAAGACACTTGACCGCTAAGTAGAAGGCTGGTGGTTCAAACCCACCAGCCACTCCTCGGAAGGAAGGTTGGGCAGTCCTGCTTCTGTAGTGATACTGCCTCGGAAACCCAAGGAGAGGTCACTATGAGTCGGGGCCGACTCGAAGGCACATAACAACAGTAATCTAAATGAGTTAAGAATTATTGAAATTTAGTCCTCATAGACTAAAGTTAACTTATTTCTAGAGCTCACCGAGGACACTAGTTTTCTTCTCAAATCTGTTAGCTACACAAGCTTTGGCAGCATTGAAAGATTCTTGCTGTGCATGCCTACACTCTGATGGATACTATTTTCAGTCCATCATTGGTGTTGAATTGAGTTGCTTGTGATCTAATTGCTTCTATTCTTGAATTAATATAATTTTAGAATTAATGTTGTATTTTATTTTTCTTGACCAGTTTGCTTTTGTATAATCGTAGCATTGCAATAATTCTTCATTACATTGTTATTTTTCCACTGAAAAAATGGGACCAAGTGGATGATTAGATCTTTTGTCTCACAGGGGACAGACAGTTTGAGAGTGAATGGATTACATAGTTAGGAAGGGTTTTTCCCACTCCATCTTATAAATGTATGTATATATTTTTAAAGATCATTAATATATGTTATAATTAAGGTTCTTAACTATGGAATCTGTAAATTCCCTGAAAAGTCCATAGATTGGCTTTTGGGAAAGTCTGAAACCCTTGAAATTGTATGCCAGATTTTGTGCATTTTTTTTTCAAGGAACAGAACCATAGGTTATATCAGATTTTTAAAAAAGAAGTCCATGAACCCCAGAAATTATAGAATTCAGATTGGCAAAGAGAATTTGTAAAGTTGTATTTTGACATACTTTAGGGAAGTGAGGAGTGCTGGTGGTGCAGTGCCTAGGGCATTTGACTGCTAACCAGAAGGCTGGCAGTTCAGACCCACCAGCCACTCTGTGGAAGGAAGACCAGGCAGTCTACTTCCATAAATATTTACCGCCTTGGAAACCCAATGGGGATTGCAGTGAGTTGGAATCAATTCGATGGTAGTGGGTTTGGTTTTTGGGAAGTGAGACCTTCTCTCTTTTTTTGGCCTTTCAGTGATAGATATTGTCTGGGTACGTATTTGTTTTAAGGAGCTCTGGTGGCATAGTGGATAAGGCACTTGACTGCTAACTGGAAGGTCAGCAGTTCAAATGCACCAGCTGCTCAGTGGAAGGAAGACTGGGCGATTTACTTCTGTAAAGATTTATAGCCTTGGAAACCCAGTGGGGGTCTCTTTGAGTTGGAAATGACTCAATGGCAGTAAGCTTGGTTTTTTGGTTTGTATTTGTTTTAGTGGAATTAATTCCTTGATAGAATATCTCTATTTTATTCTTTCCTAATAATTTTTATCCCTGTCACAACTTGGAGTTTGCTTTAAAAATTCTCATTCAACATTTATTATTATTTTAAATTTGCTCATTTGGATGAGTGGGAAGTTTTATTTAAGAATATTATTTTTGCTGCAATGATAGTATGCTTTACTTATAGTAATAAAACTATTACGGTAATTTTTTTAAACTTCAAATTTGCCTGCTAAAGCAGGAAAATGAAAGAATGCTTTTCTTTTCTTTGGCTACTAGTTTCATTTTCTTTCCTCTTTTGTTCTGTTAGTGGTTTGGTTGAGGTTGGAAGGTATCAATCATGGATAGAAGTTATTCACCTGCAAGCCCAGTTGGAGTGTAACATCAGGTTAGATGCCAGTTCTTTTACGTCTCTGCAGTAGGGTGTATGTGTAGGAGTGTAGTCTTTAGCACTGGCTATAACAAGGCTCAAGATGAGAAGAAACAGCTGCAAACAGCCATTAATAATTGGAACATGGAATATGTGAAGTATGAATCTAGGAAAATTTGAAGTTGTCAAAAATGAAATGGAATGCATAAAGATCAATATACTAGGCACTAGTGAGCTGAAATGGACTGGTTTGGGCCATTTTTAATAGACAACCACATGAGCTACTACGATGGGAATGACAAATTGAAGAGAAATCGTGTGGCATTCATCTTCACAAAGAATGTATCAAGATCTGTCCTGAAGTACAATGCTGTCAGTGATAGGATAATATCCATATGCCTACAAGGAAGATCAATTAATACTACTATTATTCAAATTTATGTACCAACCACCAGCCAAAGATGAGGAAATTGAAGATTTTCACAAACCTCTGCAATCTGAAATTGACCAATTATGGCCATCAAGCTGTGTTGATTATCATTGGTGATTAGAATGCAAAAGTTGGAAACAAAGAATAATCGCTGTTAGTTGGAAAATACAGCTTTGGTGATAGAAATAACGCTGGAGATCACATGATAGAATTTTGCAAGACCAACAACTTACTCATTGCAAATACTGTTTTTCAACAACACAAACAGCAGCTATGCACGTGGACTTTGCCAGATGGTGTACATAGGAATCAGATTGACTACATCTGTGGCAGGAGGCAATGGAAAAGCTCAATATTTTCAGCCAGAACAAGGCCAGGAGCTGATTGTGGAACAGACCATCAACTGCTCATATGCAAGTTCAACTTGAAGACAATTAAAACAAGCCCACGAGAGCCAAAACATGATCTTGAATATATCCCTCCTGAATTTGGAGAGACCATCTAAAGAATAGATTTGGTGAACTGAACACCAGTGACTGAAAACCAGAGGAATTGTGGGATGACATCAAGAACATCATCCATGAAGAAAGCAGAAAATCATTAAAAAGACAGGAAAGGAAGAGCAGACCAAAATGGATGTCAGTAGAGACTCTGAAACTTGCCCTTGAACGAAGAGTAAATAAAGCAAAGGGAAGAAATGACAAGATAAAAGAGCTGAACAGAATATTTCTAAGAGCAGCTTGAGAAGACAAAGTCGATTATTTATAATGAAATATGTGAAGACCTGGAGTTAGAAAACCAAAAGGGAAGAGCACACTCAGCATTTCTCAAGCTGAAAGAAATGAAGAAATTTAAACCTTGAGTTGCAATATTGAAAGATTCTGTGGGTAATATATTGAATAATGCAGGGAGCATCAAAAGAAGATGAAGGAATATACAGAGCCACTGTACTAAAAAGAATTACTCAGTGTTCAGCTGTTTTAGGAGATGGCATATGATCAAAAATCAATAGTATTGAAGGAAGAAGTCGAAGCTTCATTGCAGGAATTGGCAGAGAGCAAGGCTTAAGAAATTGACGGGATACCCATTGAGATGTTTCCACAAACGGATGCCATGCTGGAGGCGCTCACTTGTCTATGCCAAGTATTTAGAAGACAGCTACCTGGCCAACTGACTGGAAGAGATCCATATTTGTATTCATTCCAAAGAAAGGTGATCCCACAAAATGTAGAAATTATTAAACAATATCAGTACTATCACACGCAGGTAAAATCTTGCTGAAGATAATTCCAAAACTGTTGCAGCAAAAGGCAACCCCTCCTTGGGTTTCCGAGGCAGTATCACTACGGAAGTAGGATTGCTCAACCTTCCTTCTGAGGAGTGGCTGGTGGGTTTGAACTGCCAGCCTTCTGGTTAGCAGTCAAGTGCCTTAGGCACTATACCACCAGGGCTCCCATGCCTAACCCCAGCCATGGTATTTTCAGTTGCCTCGTATGCATGTGAAAACTGGACAGTGAACAAGAAACACTGAAGGAGAGTTGATGCTTTTGAGTTGTGGTGTTCACAAAGAATACTGAAAGTACCACGGACTGCCAAAAGAACTAATAAATCTGTCCTGGAAGACATGCAGCCAGAATGCTCCTTGGATGCGAGAATGGCCAGACTCTGTCTCTCCTACATTTTGGTCATGTTGTCAGAAGGGACCATTCCCTGGAGAAGGATATCATGCTTGATAAAGTGAAAGGTCAACAAAGAAAGGGCAAGGCCCTCAATGAAATGGATTGGCATAGTGGCTGCAATACTGGGTTTGGGTGTAGCAAGTATCATGAGGCTAGTGCAGGTTTGGGCACTGTTTTCGTTCTGTTGTCACTATGAATCTGAGTTGACTCAGTGGCACCTAACAACAATAACGTTCTGTGATGATAGGTGGTTTTAATTTTTTTTAAATTAAACTTTACTTTTCCTTTTAATTTACCTTAGGGATTCTAGTTTGACCTCATTTTTATTTTTCTAACCTTGTCTTTATTTCTACTTTTATACTACTTTTGTCTATAGTTAACTGTTGTTGTTGTTATTTGCCATTGAGTTGGACCCGACTCATAGCGACCCCTCCTTGGGTTTCCGAGGCAATCTATGCAAGTAGATTGCCCAACTAGTTTTCAATTTTATTGGTTGACTTTATTTTATTTATTTATTTAT
>NW_006921645.1:11158195-11163846 GCF_000298275.1 Orycteropus afer afer | reverse complement strand
GTCGTGGAGTCGGATCCCCCTCATAGCGACCCGTCCTTGGGATTCTGAGGCAGTATCACTATGGAAGGAGATTGCCCAATCTTCCTTCCGAAAAGTGGCTGGTGGATTTGAACCACCAGCCTTTGGATTAGCAGTCAAATGCCTTGGGCACTATGCTACCAGAGAAAGTTGATCCCATAGGAACCACAACCACACCAACAACATACACAACACCAACACTAAGACGTGCTAAACAGGCAGGGCCCGGTAGCAGCCGTTTTTGTATAGAGACCTATATTTATATGCTTATACAAAGAATGTTAATTGCAGTATTTGTGGTAACATCAAAAAAGCTGACTATAGAACAATGAAGTATAATTTCATTATTGTAAAAATAATATTTGCTAGTTTATGAATAGCAAATATACCTGGGAGACTATATTGAAACTGTTAACTGTTGTCATCTTGATAATAGACTTTCACTTTTTTTTCTCTATTTCTGTAATGTTAGAATATTCCCTTGTCAGATGGTGTTCTCATTGTGATTTTGATTTGCATCTTCCTACAGGCTGGAGGTTCAAACCCACCAGCCACTCCTTGGAAGGACGATTGGGCAGTCTGCTTCCATAGTAATACTGCCTCGGAAATCCAGGGAGGGGTTGCTATGAGTTGGATCCAACTCAACAGCAGTGAGTTTGGTTTTTGGTTTAATGACCGTAAGAGGAGCCTCGGTGGCATAGTGGTTAAGCACTTAGCTGTTAATAGAAAGATTGGCAGTTCAAACTCACCAGCTGCTCTGCAGATGTGGCTCTCCATGATAGAAAGAGTGGAGTCTAAAATCCATAGCATGACAATTATTCTTAAATTGTGCGACTTTGGCGAGTTATAACTTCATCTCTTTGAAGGGGATGGAATTCAGTGTGTTACTGTTTGACCTTTTAAAAAAAATAATTAAAATCTTATTTAAAACACTATGTAAAACAAAAAGAGCAGAGCTGTTTTCATTGAAACTGCTATCCTGTTCCAACCTTCCACTCCTGTTCCCCACCCCACCTCTGTGATTTATCCTTGAAACTTGTAGAACTACAAGGAGCATGGGTTAAAACTACTGGATTTCTTAAGATCCTATTTAATTTTTAAGACCAAATGAGTTTGCCCATCAACAGATGAATTGATAACCAAACTATAGTACATACATGCAGTGAAATGCTGTGCAACATTAAAGAATAATGAAGAATCAGCAAATCACCTCATAACGTGGATGAACTTGGATGATATTATGCTGAGTAAAATAAGTCTATCACCGAAGGACAGATAATATACACTATTATTGCAAAAAGTCAAGGAAAGGTTTATACAAGGAAAGAAATTTTCTTTATTGGATACCAGGGATGGGAGAGGAAGAGAGGGAGGGAAAATAGATGGATAATTAAGAGATAAATTTGACATGGGTGATGGGATTTGGAGGAAAAAAAAATGTATATACATACATACATACATTTATAGGAGCTCTTGTAGCGTAGTGCCTAAGGCACTTGACTGCTAACTAGAAGGCTGGGGTTCAAACCCACCAGCCACTCCTTGGAAGGAAGGTTGGGCAATCTACTTCCTTAGTGATACTGCCTCGGAAACCCAAGGAGGGGTCATTATGAGTCGGGTCTGACTCGATAGCACATAACATACATACACACACACACACACACACATATGGAAATAAGATTACACATTAGTTTTTGAAGCTAGATTATGGGTGTGTGGGGGTTCATTGTACTAGTTTTGTTTCTGTTTCAAATGTTTTATAGTACATTTTTGAAATTTAAAATAAAAATGTGTTCTTTCAAATCACATCCCTCTCAAGTGATATTGTTGTTGACTAGAAGTAGCTCTATTGTTATACTGTTTTTCATTTTTCATGTTTTTAATTTTACTGTATTTTCATTTTTTTAGCCAGTTCTCCTCTTAAATTCAAAGAGCCCATGTGGCACAGCGATCAAGCTCTCAGCTGCTAACCCAAAAGTTGGTGGTTCATACTCACCAGCCACTCCATAGGAGAAAGAGATGGTGGTTTGCTTCTGTAAAGATTTGCAGCCTTGGAAACCCTATGGCCCAGTTCTCCTCTGTCCTGCAGGGTTGCTATGAATTAGAATCAACTGATGGCCATGGATTTTAGTGTCTTAGATTCAGAAACTTTTCATTTCTTTGTTACAGGGCCTATCCACACACCTATACATGATGCCTTTCCCTCAGGGAGCACCAGGAGTTCACTCACTTTCCCACTTACCTCTTGTTTGACAATTCTTACACAAATATCACTTCCTTTGTGGCATGTACTGTACTTTGATTTACCTCCTAAGTAGTGTTAGTTCTGTTCTCTGGGTTCTTATCTAAACCAAACACTCATTGCCATCAAGTCAGTTCCAGCTCACAGTGACCCTGGTTGGGTTTCCAGGGCTATAAATCTTTATGGAAGCAGACTACCTCATCTTCCTTCTATGGAGTGGCTGGTGGGTTTGAACCACTGACCTTTTGGTTAGCAGCCAAATGCCTTAACCACTACACTACCAGAGCTCCTTCTGTGTTCTTAGAGCATTCTTCAAATCCTTTTACTTTAGTACCTGTTCATGTTTGATAAATAAATAAATGAAAGAAAGTGGATGGACAGGGAGCTGGTGGGGGAGGTATCTGCACTCTGTAGATTTTGTCTTACTGTAGAAACTATTTAAGGAAAAAAAACAGTTTCGGTCCAGTCATTCTCATATTGTCATATAAAACTGACCTTGATCTCCTTGGGAACCAGATGAAGCACAATTTTTTTCCTAACTAATCAGCAAGTACATTTTGAGAGTTGACTGTGTGTACCTAGCACACGTTAAGAGTGGAGGAGGTACTGGAGAAAGTTTTATGCAATATACCTTCAGGAATTTGATTATCTCACTTTTGAATGTCAGAACCTTCAGCCAAATTTATTTGAACTAACCAACGTTTAACCAACATGATTCAAAGTATAATGGAAAAACCCAAGCGTTCCTCCACACTCCCAGTAAGAAACATTCAGAATTCAATGGGAAATAAACCTTTATCTCTGAAAGTTCACCTAAAAGAAGAAAAAAGAAAAACAAACTAAATTACAGAAAGGATAGTTTTAGGAGAGACAGTTGGCTTTTGTAGTTGTAGATCTGATGCCTGGAAGATTTCAGGGAAATCATTTGGAACCTACTTGGCTTTCTTCCCAGGTTTTTTTTTTTTTTTTCCCCCAGTGCATTCATTTAATGTTGCCTCCCTTGCTTTGTTTTCCTTTTTCTTCATAATGTCTCAGTTATATTATTTACTTATCCAGGTCAGGTCATTTGTTCAGCAAATGTTTATTAAGCTGTCGTCCTATCCCGCCCCCCACTCCCCCGGTGTGATCTGGTTTAGGTACTAGGCATACAGGGGTAAGTAAAAAATGGTCTTTGACCAGGAGAGATGTGAAACAGGTAGACAAGTAAAAAATAATTGAAATACAGTGTGATAAGTGAAGTTATTGTAGGGTGACCAAGTGTTTTGGTCATACCTAAGTGATATGACTAACTACCTGGCAGAATAGAAGTCTCTCAAAGAAGAGATGACATTTGAGTTGGGAATTGAAGAATGAGAGGCAAGTGTGGTAGCCATGGCAGAGGCAACAGCTCATGTAAAGGAATTAAAAAAAAAAAAGACAACTGGAACGAGTATCAGAGTAGAACTGTTCCATGAGGTTTTCTTGACTATAATCTTTACAGAAGCAGAAGCCAGAACTTTCTTCCATGGTGCCACTGGGTAGGTTTGAACTGCCATCCTTTAGTACCATGCCCATTGCTGTTGAGTTGATTCAGGCTCATAGTGACCCCGTAAGGCACAGTAGAACTGCCCCATAGGGTTTCCAAAGCTGTAATATTTGTGGAAGCAGACCGCCACATCTGTCTCTTGCATAATGACTGGTAGGTTCGAATTGGTGACCTTTTGGTTAGCAATTGAGTGCTTTACCACTGTGCTACCAAGACTCCTTCAGCCTTTAGTAGATGAGTACAAGTCGTTTGTGTCACCCAGGGACCTTATAGAGGAATGTTGTTGTTGTTGTTATTTGCCATTGAGTCGGCCCGACTCATAGCGGCCCCTCCTTGGGTTTCCAAGGCAGTATCACTATGGAAGTAGGATTGCCCAACCTTCCTTCCGAGGAGTGGCTGGTGGATTTGAACCGCCAGCATAGGGGAGTGAAAAAAGTAAGACTGTTTTAGAAAGAAATTGTGGTGTATTCAGCACAACCTTTTTGAGTAGAAAGTGTCTAGTAGTAAAGTAGATCGGGTTAAGACTCTGAAGGGCCTCATATTTTATGCTAAGAAGTTTCAGCTTTGACTTATGATCATTGGGAGAGTTTAAACTGAGAAGGGGCTACTAGGAAAAAAATAACTAGCTCTGTGGAAGGGTCTTAAGGCAGGAAACTATTTTAGGAGGTTGTTGCCCTCATTTATGTAGTGACTGACTGGTCACAGTCTCCCGTGTCTCTCAGCAGTGGGCCTGGGAGTCTGTAAAAATAGTAAATGTACCAGGTGATACAATCAGGCAAATCTGGGAAACTGTTTTAAAAAACAGAGCACTGGACTTACACGTAGAAGATGCATTTCTGGGACCAGTTTTACTAGAGGGTCAGCTAAAAAGAGGAAGACCCTCAATGAGATGAATTGACACAGTGGCTGCAAAAATATACTCAAACACAGCATCTGCTGTGAGGATGGAGCAGGACCAGTCAGTTGTTTCATTCTGTTGCACATAGGGTCTCTCTGAGTTGGGACCAACTGGATGGCACCTAACAACAACAACAACAGCAACTGTATGAGCTTTACAAGTCCCTTAGTTTTCACATCTTTAAAATTGAGGGTTTGGGATGAAATAATTACTGTGATTCTTTCCTTCTATAATTGTGTGCAACTCAGTTGCGTTTTTACTTATAGTGGCTACAGTTAATTTTGGGGAGGGTAGGTTTATTGACCCTTTGTAGAAGATTTCCTCCTCCTGTTCTCTCTCTCTCAGTATTTTCCACATTCTCCAAATTATGATTTCTCTAAATTGTATTTGCATTATATTTAATCAAAGTAGTCTTTTTTGCCTTCTGCCTGCTATCTATATACTAAGGATATTGTGTTGGTTCCTAGAAAGGGAATAATGCCAGTTCTTAATTTATAATGAGCAGGAAAATCTCCACTTGAATATTCTAAAACTGTAGGTAATTATATTTTTATGCACAGTATGAGATTGTCCATCATTAAATGTTACTGCCTCTAAGGAGTAGAGAAATGGGTGCTGACTTTAATCACACATTTGTGAAGCAAGCATCAAGGATGTAACTGGGGAAATTTTTCTTTTGAGAGGGTTATTCCAAAAGATAAGAAACAACTATTGTTAGCTGCTGTCAAGTAGATTCCCAACTCATGGTGACCCTTATGTAAAACAGGATGAAATGCTGCTTGGTTCTATGCCGTTTGCATGATTGGTTGTGTCTTGGACTATTGTGCTATGGATTGTTGTGATCCATAGGATTCTCATTAGTGGATTTTTTGGATATAGATTGCTAGGCCTTTATTCCTTGTCCGTAGTTAGGAAGGTCCACTGAAATCTGTTTGGCATCATGTTGTTGTTATGTGCCGTCGAGTCGG
>NW_006921645.1:11151133-11158095 GCF_000298275.1 Orycteropus afer afer | reverse complement strand
CCTTCCTTCCGAGGAGTGGCTGGTGGGTTTGAACCGCCAGCCGTCTGGTTAGCAGGCAAGTGTCTTAGCCACTATGCTACCAGAGCTCCCACTCATAGCAATACTCAACTCTCCACTGACAGTCAGGTGGTTGCTGCATGAGGTGTATTTGCTGGGAATCGCACCTGGGTCTTGCACACGGGAAGTAAGAATGGTAACACTGAACCACCAATGTCTGCAAGGAACAATTGACACTCCCTGATTTATATTACAGGGCTCTGGTGGTGCTGTGGTTAAAACATTGGGCTGCTAACCAAAAGGTGGTGAACCCACCAGCCGCTCCATGGGAGAAAATGAAGCAGTCTGCTTCTGCAAAGATTTACAGCCTTGGAAACCCTATAGGGAAGTTCTGCTCTGTCCCATAGGGTTGCTATGAGTTGGAATTTATTCCATCGTGCTGGTTTTTTTTTGTAATTTGTATTATAGGCGCTCTGGTTCAGCACTCAGCTGCTAACTGAAAGATGTGACAGTCTGCTTGCATAAAGATTACAATCTTGGAAACTCTGTGGTAGGCAGTTCTGCTCTATTCTGTAGGGTCACTATGAGTTGGAATCAATTCGAAGGCAGCGCGTTGGTTTGGAATTTATCCTATATAGTGCCTGTGTCCATGGAAGCAGCAGTGGTTACAGCACTTGGCTTCTAACTGAAAGATCTGTGGTTTGAACCCATCAGTCACTCCATGGAAGGAAAGTGTGTCAGTTTGCTCCCATAAAGATTACAGCCTTGGAAATCCTATGGGGGCAGTTCTACTCTGTCCTATAGGGTTGTTGTGAGTTCAATAGACTCAAGAGCAGTGGATTTTGTTTTTTGTAATTTATGTGTAATATGCGGGGCTACTGATCAAAAGGTTGGCAGTTTAAATCCAGGTAGAGGCACCTCAGAGGCCAGGCCAATGATCTACTTTAGAAAATTAGCCCTTGAAAATCCTGTGGAGCACAGTTATGACACACATAGGGTTGACATGAGTCTAAATAACTTAACAACTTGAAAAAAAAAAATTACGTGTGTGATTGATGTAGACCTGTGTGTTGGGAGGCATTTTTTGGCTTATTTCTCTTCTTCCAACATTCCTGATTTCAGGAATCTGTGACCCATTCATCATTCATTATTATTCTCATTTTAAAATAGAAGAGACAGATGAAGACCATGAGAAGTTCATTTGCTTTAGAATTAGATAGGCTTGTTACGGTGTTTAACACTGTGTGTCAATTTGGCTGGGCTGTGATTTTGAGTGGCTTGGCAGCTGGATGTGGTTATTCCTCATGATGATATTGGATGTGGTATAATCAGCTCCATAGTGGAATCTACTGTGACAAGTTAACCATTTGCCTTTGGCATGTGGCCTGCTTCCAGTATATATGGAGAAACTTTGGGAAAGGTCTCTAGTTTTTTGGATCCTGTATTTGTCCAAGTCTTCTATCTCTAGTTCCTGGACTTGAACTTGCCGTGTTGCCTGCCGATCATGGGATTGTTGCTGGACTTGGATTAGTGGCCTGATGTGTTGCCTGCTAATATTGGGATTGTGCCATTTCACTTGCCAGTCTTGGGTTTGTTAGCCTCAGCAGCCGGCAGCTGTGTGAGTTAGGGTATTCCTTCATTTCCAATGGGCTTGGAACAAGAGGCAGAGCTGAAGCCCAAGGTCGAGGGGCCTTCACACAGCCACTAGAGCCAGCACTCTGAATTTGGACTTACAGCCTCATGAATTTTAAAAGAATAAATTCATGTCTGTTAAAGCTATCCACTCTTGGTATTTCTCTTATAGCAGCACCAGGGAACTAAGACACTTGTGATTGGATCATGGCTTTATCAGACATACCAAGGATCATGAAGAAATGGTTAACAACTACGCTGCTGTTGTTAGTTGCTGTCCAGTTGCCAAAATGTGGCTTGGCCTGTGTCATCTTCATGATTGTTGATATGTTTGAGTCCATTGTGTCAGTCCACCTCATTGAAAGTTTCCCTTGTTTTCGCTGACCCACTGCTTTACCAGCCCTGATAATCCTATTCTAGTGATTGGTCTTTCCTGATGACGTGTCCAAAGTAAATGAGCCAGAGTCTTGGCATCCTTGCTACTAAGGAGCATTCTGGTTGTATTTTTTTTTTTTTTTTAAGATTGATTTGTTTATTCTTCTGGTAGTCCACAGTATATTCAGTATTTTTTGCCACACCATAGTTAAAATACTTCAGTTCTTTTTCTGTCTTTCCTTTTCATTGTCTAGCTTTCACATACATATAAGGTGATTGAAAAGACCATGGCTTGGGTCAGGTACACCTTAGTCATCAAAATGACATCTTTGTTTTTCAAAACCTTTAAGATGTTTTTGGAGCAGATTTGCCCAAAGTAATGTGTCATTTGATTTCTTGACTGCTGCTTCCAGGGATGCAGGCATTTATAATAACAGTTATGTATGTATGTAATATGGTTGGAACCAGTTAAGTAAAATTACAATTTGTTGGAGCCAACAAGTAGAATTGTTCAGTGTGAGGTAATTATTACACATTGGGGCAAAGAGCATTAAGGTAAGTGCAACAGTGAAGAGATGATATGCCAGTGAAAAAAGGTTATTGGTTCCAACAGATTATTCAGATGCTACCACAATCATTCATATATTATACCTACATAGGTGTTATTATATGATGTCCATGTGCATGGGTGGCTAAATCCCATGTGCCCAGGTGAAGAAGAAGGTTCTATAATACCAGTATCTTCAGCTTCACTCAAAAAGATTTGCTTTCTGCTGGTTGGTTATATTATTTGGTTTATTCTGTGGTTTTATCTCAGGGTTCACTATATGATATTCTGTTACCTTCACAGAATACATGATGACCAACCAGAGGTCTTAGACAGATAATCTGTAAATTTTAGCTATGGTTAAAGCTTTGTGATCATGTGATCTTTTTCTTTATCTGTCTTCCGTAAGCCAGTGCTTTCTGTTTTTCTAGCCATCTTTGGGGAGTTCTGGTAGCGTAGTGCCTAAGGCACTTGACTACTAACCAGAAGGCTGGCGGTTCAAACTCACCAGCCACTCCTCGGAAGGAAGATGGGGCAATTACTTCCGTAGTGATACTGCCTTGGAAACCCAAGGAGGGTCGCTATGAGTCAGATCTGACTCGATGGCAAATAACAAGAACAACAGAACAAGCCATCTTTGGTACATATACTTCTAATACAGTGTTATACAACATCTTATATGTAGTGCTTTGGGCAGATTTTCTACCATATTTTAAAATTGCTTGTCAGTCATGGAGACCTAATAAAATAGGGATGTAAGGATTACTGCATTAAAAAAAACCAGACTGACTGCCATGGAGTCAGATCCAACTCATAGCAACACCTCCTTGGTTTCTGAGGTGGTATCATTGTGGAAGTAGATTGCCCAGTCTTCCTTCTGAGGAATGGCTGGTGAATTTGAATCACCAGCCTTCTGGTAACTGTAAGTAAAGTTTCTCTGCTGGCATATAGCTAATTTTGGATTAACAGTACTTGTGACAATTTAAAATTGGGGAAGTAAAAATGTTATACTTGTTTGTAGGACTTCTGTAATTAATTGAGGAAGCTGGAGTCAAACCTGATTTATGAGACTTCCTTCTGTGTTCACTGTTTAAGCTGATGACACCACAGTTTTCTTAGTTTGCAAACTATAATTCTGAGAATCTTCTCTTTGATTTCTTTTACTCTTTTCCCCCCTATATCCAGAGTCATTAAGTTCTTACTGTTTTAAACCCTTCACTATTTCTCCACTTTATCCTTCTCTGTTCCTGCTGCCATTGTTCTAGGTGAGGTATTCACCTCTTCCCTGATTAATCTTCCTTCAATCATGTCCTTTTCTTCGCAACAGTTTGTTCTCTTTCTTAAATGAAACCTGACCATGTCCCCCTCCGTAAAACCTTAAAAAAACTCCTTGTCATAGGGTTCCAGTAAGATGATGAAATAGGCAGACAAGCTACACAGACCCTGTTCAACAAAGAAAAGAGAAACCAATTGACAGAGATACAGAAGATAATGCTGGAGCCCTGAGCTTTGAAAGGAAGTATACAGAGGTAGATTAGGCACCAACTAGTGGAAAAACCTGAATGCAAACAGTGAGTTTGGAGACAGTCAGAGCAGTGGACTGTCAGCTACTCGTATTTCCAAGTGGTCTTGGGGCCTGAGAATTGACCTAAAGCTCAGCTCTGGTCGCCAAGGGCTGCAGGGATGACTGTGCTGGTGGCCTGTGACTAGGAAGGGAAACAGCAAGGTGGGAGACAGCCTGACATGTGGCCTTTTGGCTGTCTGGAGGGCACAGCCATTTTGAATGTTTATGAGCACCGGCCATTTTGGATATTTAAAGTGATCGAAGGCGCAGCCATTTTGAATGTTTATAAGCAGTGCCCATTTTGGATATTTAAAGTCACTAAAGGCACAGTAAGGAGCTCTTGTAGCATAGTGCCTAAGGCACTTGACAGCTAACCAGAAGGCTGGTGGTTCAAACCCACCAGCCACTCCTCGGAAGGAAGATGGGGCAATATACTTCTGTAGTGATACTGCCTTGGAAATCCAAGGAAGGGCCGCTATGAGTCGAGTCCGACTCGACAGCACATAACAACAACAACAAAGGCACAGTAATTTTGATTGTTTACAAGCAGCGGCCATTTTGGATGTTTAAAGTGACTGAGGGCACAGCCATTTTGAATGTTTACAAGCAGCAGCCATTTTAGATATTTAAAGTGATCGAGGGTGTAGCCATTTTGAATGTTTACAAGCAGTGGCCATTTTGGGTATTTAAAGTGACCAAAAGGTGGAGCCATTTTGAATGTTTATAAGTAGCAGACATTTGGGATATATAAAGTGACTGAGGGCACAGCCATTTTGAATGTTTACAGGCAGTGGCCATTTTGGTTTTTAAAGTGACAGCATTCTCATTCCAATTCCAGGGGCCTAAGAATAGGCTCCATTTGCCAAAGATGGCAGGGACATATGGGAGGCTGACAATGGGAAGGGAGATGGGTGGTGAATGTGTAAGTGCTACCAACTAGCATATAGAGGAGCACAGCACAGTACCCTGCTTACGTAGATAACATACAAAGAAAACAAAAATCATGGGCATGTCACTCCAACATACAATCACCAATTAAATATAAACACAGAAATATCACAATGCCTCAAAGACATCAGAGCATCACAGTCCACACAAAGAAGCAAAATAAAGCAGGAGAAACAAGGGACCAGGATACAGACCCAAAACACATCCCTGAGGAAAATGTAGCATTGGAACTCCCTGATAAGGAATTCAAAAGAATTATATTTATGTACCTTTGATGAATCGAGAGACAGATCAAGGAAAACACTGACAAAAATGAGGAAAACACAGAGAAAACCCTGGAACAATTTCAAAAGACAATACAAGAACAAAATGATAAAATAAATGAAAAATTAGAAATGATACAAAATCTACAGACAGAAATCCAGAAAAGTAATACTAAATTTTCAGAAATAGATAAGACATTGAGCAGGCAAAGGAGTAGAATTGAATCAATGGAAGACAGAATTAGTGAGATTGAAGGCAAATATCTCAGTACTTCTTTGGAAAGTGATCAGTCAGAAAAAAGAGCAGTACAAAATGAAGAAAGCCTAAGGTTCATGTGGGATACCATCAAAAGGAATAACCTGTGTGTCATCAGAATTCCAGAACAGGAAGAGAGAAATAAAATCATAGAAAAAATTGTCGAAGATTTGTTGGAAGAGAATTTTCTTAGTATGATGTAAGATGAGAATACATCCATTTGAAAAGTACAGTGAACCCCAAACAAAATAGACCCCAAAAGAAAATCACCAAGACATATCATCATCAGACTTACCAAAACTCAAGAGAAAGAAAGAATCCTAAAAGCAGCATGGGAAAAATGAAAAGTTACCTATGAGGGGCAACCAGTAAGACTAAGCTTGGATTTCTCGGCAGAAACCTTGCAAGCAAGAAGACAATGTTATTGTTGATATGTGCCGTTGAGTCGGACCCGACTCATAGCGACCCCTCCTTAGGTTGCCGAGGCAGTATCACTACGGAAGTAGATTGCCCAACTTTCCTTCCAAGGAGTGGCAATAGGAGGGTATATATAAAACCCTGAAAGAGAAAAATTTCCAACCAAGAATTACATACCCAGCAAAATTGTCCCTCAAATGTGATGGTGAAATTAGGACATTTCTAGATAAGCAGAACTGAAGGAATTCAGTTGAAATTCAGACCAACCATACAAGAGATGCCAAGGGAGTCCTTTGGACAGAGAACCAACAACAGCAAACAACAACCAACCGTAAACACACATGATAACATAATACAGAAACTAACCCAGCTATGGAAGTAACCAAAGTAAATAAGCCTACAAGATTATAAACAGGGAACCAGAGACATCAATTGACAAATGAAAACAACTACAGACCAAAAAGAGGGAAAAAATTGTGTAGTTATAGAACTTCTAAATGGCAGGGAAGTCAAGACATCTGCAAGATAGAACGGAGTGTTCTAAACTTAGGAAGAAAATTATAAATCAAATTATTTGAGGGTAACATCAAAGAATGATAAACCTTCACATCAAAATAAAAGAGAGGGCCAGCACAAATATTTAGCAAATACAGAACAGTAGCAATGAAGGAAATGATAACACGATACATAAAGAAGATGAGCTCAGCACAGAAAATTATATTGTTGTTGTTGTTGTTAAGTGCCGTCGAGTCGTTTCAGACTCATAGCGACCCCATGCAGAGCAGAACGAAACACTGCCCAATCCCGCGCCAGCCCCATAATCCCTGCTATGTTTGAGCCCATCATCGCAGCCACCGTATCAATCCATCTCCTTGAAGGCCTCCCCCTCTTTCGTCGACCCTCCACCCTACCAAGCATGACATCCTTCTCCAGGGAATGGTCCCTTCTGACAACATGACCAAA
>NW_006921645.1:11144565-11148676 GCF_000298275.1 Orycteropus afer afer | reverse complement strand
TTAATTGAAGCACTGTTTACAGTAGCAAAGAGATGGAAACAACCTATGTGCCCATCAACAGAAGAATGGTGCCCGTCAACAGAAGAATGGATAACCAAACTATGGTACATAACATGATGGAATACTGTGCAACACTAAAGAATAATGTAGAAAGTGCACAACACCACATAACATGAATAAACTTGGAGGACATTATGCTGAGTGAAATAAGTCAATCAGAGAAGGAGAAATAGACTATTAGTTAATTATTGTAAAAAGTCAAGGAAAGGTTTATATATGGAAGGAAACTTTCTTTGTTGGTTCCAGGGGTGGGGAGTGGACACAGGGGAAAAAAAAAAAAAGCATTGACTCATGTCACTTAAGGTTTGTGTATTTCACTGTACATAAATTATATTCCAGTAAAATGTATTTAAAAAAAACCTCTCTTTCAGCTGAAGGTTCAAGTCCACAGTTCTTAATATTCGATCTATAACTAATTCATACTCTTCCTTAGGACCAACGCAACACTTCTTTAGGAGTTCCCAGCCACCCCATCAGCAGTTTAGGTATTATGCTTCTGTTTATTAACTCAAATACTTGAAGAAAACCAACATATACATGAATGAAATTTCCTCCTAAGAAGATTGTAATGACAGAATGTAAGTGTGTTCAAAAACTCAAACTCACTGCCGTCAAGTTGGATCCGACTCATAGCGACCCCTCCTTGGGTTTCTGAGGTGGTATCACTACAGAAGTAGATTGCCCAACCTTCCTTCCAAAGAGTGGTTGGTGAGTTTGAACTACCAGCCTTTTAGTTAGCAGTCATATCTCCATTGTAGTAAAGCATGTAGCAGAAGCATATAGTAAAGCTAGGCATCAAGGAGTAAAATAGAGGATTACCCACTCTGTTGCCCCGACCTAGCTTATCCCTGTTGTGTAGATAGGTGTATCAGGCTGTTGATGCCTAATACCATTAACCATTCTAACAACAACAACAGTCACAGTTAACTCTATGCTCACCAAACAATGATCTGGCCAAAATTTAGTAAATGATGTAGTTTGCTTTATAGGAAAAAAAGTCTACCTTGGTGGTATAGACTTTCAAGTTCTTGGCTACTAGTAGAAAAGGGATGGTTTGAACCCACAAAGAGCCTGCTTCTGAAAGACTACAGCCCTTGAAAGCTCTGTGGAATATAGTTCTACTCTGAAACACATGGGGTTGCCAGGAGTTTGAACCAACCTGACAGCAATTTTTTTTTTCAAATAGCAAAAAAGCTGCCATTGGTTTTCCTGGCCATTCAATTTCTCATTGCAAATAAGGGCACTGGCTTTGTATATCAGGTTTTTAATTTTTTTTTTTTTTTTTTTGTGAGCTTGTTAATGTGAGTTACTCTTGGTGTTTATACTGACACAGTTAAATTTCTGGGTCAGGAAAGCTGAGGACTAGCTCCTGGCACACACACAGAATTCACTAAGATAATGGTACCTTGTAACACTTGGCAGCTTGTCAGCCAGCTTCTCTGGTAACACCTTCTACCATTATGTGCAATTCTTTATACTTTCTTTCTTTAAAATGACTTGTGTGGAAATTTTTTCCTTAGACTTCTAAAATTTTTAAATTTAAATAACTTGAGTAAATTAATAAGATACTAAGTAGCATTTTAATGTGGTAGTATTTTCTTGCAGTATGATTTGTGGTTTTAATTACTAGGTATATTACAGACAGTCCCTGGATTATGAACAAATTCCATTCCTAAGTCTGTCTTTAAATTGAGTTTGTATGTGAGTTGGAATGGTTAGGTATGGTTTATATCTAATATTAATCAGTCAAATGTTTATCATAGTATATAGTATATAGTGTACCTTTCTGTGTGTAAAAATCATTAAACATTTCCAGATACACTAAAGCATCTTTAACATAATAATACAGTAACAATAATAATAATGTTTTGATGCATGTTACAAAGTAGTAGCTATTTATTATTACAAACCATTGGATTTTTAATACAATAGACTTTACAGGGGTTAGTTCATAACCATGGGTCGTAAGTAAATAGGATGTATAGGCGTTTGTAACGTGGGGATTGCCTCTACTATAAATTTATGAGGCTTTCACTCTTCATAACTAGTCTTACCCTCAAGATTCAGGGAACAAATTTTAAATTTATTCACAGTAAAAATAGTGAATTCAGGGTTCAAAATTGTACCACATTACCTTTTTGGCAGTTTGTAAAATAGAAACCATTTACTGAACACCCAGTATGTGTTTAGTGGTATACTAGATTATATTTAATACTTATATTAAAAAAAAAAAAACCTCTTGGGAATGTTTTGTTTGATTGTTCTAAGGCATGTATACTTCCTTGATGTTATTGTTTACCTCATAGGCTTCCCTGTTGTTTGGCTGAAAGTTAGCCACAGGAGTGAGTACAATCTTAGGGGTTCCACAAATCTCTATTAGACCAGTAAAGATGGTCTTTTTTATTATTTTGAGATTTGTTCACATTTTTCTCACACTCTATCCAGGATCTCCTATTGTGATCCCTTGTAGAGTGGTTGGCAGTAGTAGCCAGGCACTGTCTAGTTCTTCTGGTTTCATGGTCATAGAGGCTGAGGTTCATGTGGTCCACTAGTCCCTTGGACTAATTGTTTCCATGCATCTTTAATTTTCTTCACTCTTCTTTGTTCCAAATGAGAAGAGAGCAAGAGTTGTACCTTAAATGGCTGTTCACAAGCTTTTAAGATCCCAGTCATGACTTACCAAAGTAGGATGTCGAACAGTGTCTTTGTGTACTATGTTACACCAGTTGACCTTGATGTCCCCCACAGTATGGTCTTGAGCTCATAGGCCCAGTGATTCACTCCCTTAAGGTGTTTGGTTATAGCTAAGAAGTTTTTATAACTTTGATGTGTACAAAACTCAAAATAATTAAAAATAAATAAATAAAAAACCAGGTTTACTGGTCTAATAGAGCCGGGTGAAACCCCCAAGACTATGGCCCCTAGTTACCCTTCAGGTCTGGAATTGAACTCACTCCCATGGCTTCCAGCCAAACAACAGACAGGCATATGGAGTGAACATTTACATCAGGTAGATATACTCCTTAGAACAATCATGCATGGAAGAACAGAAAGATACTATTTGCCCAAGGAGATAGCTGAGGGGGCAGGAATGCATAGGAAAGAAGAACACAGGGAAGAGGTAACTACAGGGAGGAAGGAAGTGGGAAGAGAGCTGTTACACTGTGGGGAATTGCAGTCAGTATCATGGAACAAAATGTGTATAAACTCTGCTGTATGAAAAATGAATTTGCTCTATGAAATTTCACCCAAATCACAGTAAAAATGAAAAAAAAGGAGTTTTCATAACTTTATCTCTGTTAGCTCTGCTGTACACATGGGCATTTTTTACAGCACATACACATATGTGTGCAGAAATATTATGTGCCAAACCTGTATATGGTTGTGAGTATAGTCCCATTTGCCTGCCCATACCTGAATATCTTGCATATCTGCCTATGTATCTACTTGTAAATTAATCTTTGTTATTACTGATAATGCAGAATTTTGAATGTAACAGTGTTTACCTTTGTTGTCTGTATCTCTTGTGCATCTCTCATGCCTTCCTTTTCCTTGGTGATATGTGCTAGTTACCCACTTTTAGTATATTGCCTTTCCCTTAACCCAAATTAATAAGTATCTCTTAGTAATTTACCCTCCCTTCCCACTCCTGGTAAGCATCAAAGAATGTTTCTTTCTATGTGTAAACATTTCCTTGACTTCTTATAATAGCGGACTTATATTTGTTCTATAGTGATTGACTTATTTTTACTCAGCATAATGTCCACCAGCCTGCTACTTTGGGCATCCCTGAGTTGTCTCTCCTCACCTGTAACCCTGGGCTGACTGCTCTTCTGTCCGGGTTCCTGGCTTTTATCGCCTTTCTCCTGCTCTTCCCGCCTGCTGCCTTGGGCATCCCTGAGTTGTCTCTCCTCACCTGTAACCCTGGGGCTGAGCAGGAGAAAGGGGATTAAAAGCCAGGAAGCCAGAGAGAAGAGCAATCAGCCGAAGGGATTAGGTGAGGAGAGGAAACTCAGGCCCACCCAGAGTAGCCGGCCAGAAGACCAGGAGA
>NW_006921645.1:11130611-11135525 GCF_000298275.1 Orycteropus afer afer | reverse complement strand
CTTGTAAGTAACTTTTCATTTTCCCATGCTGCTCTCATGATTCTTTCTTTGTCTTTGGTTTTGGTAAGTTTGATGACGATATGTCTTGGTGATTTTCTTTTGGGGTCTATCCTGTTTGGGGTTAGTTGGACTTCCTGAATGGATATATTCTCATCTTTCATCTTACCAGGAAAATTCTCTTCCAACAAATCTTTAGCAATTTTCTCAGTGGTTTTATTTGTCTCTTCCTATTCTGGAATTCCGATTGCACATAGGTTATTCCTTTTGATGGTATCTCACGTGAACCTTAGCTTTCTTCATTTTGGTTTGATCTTTTTTCTGATTGATCCCTTTTTAAAGAAGTGTTCAGGTATTTGCCTTCAATCTCATTGATTCTGTGATTCAGTTCTGCTCCTTTGCCCATTCAATGTCTTATCTATTTCTGAACATTTAGTATTAATCTTCTGGATTTCTGTGTGTAGATTTTATATCATTTCTAATTTTTCATTTATTTTGTAATTTTGTTCTTGTATTGTCTTTTGAAATGGTTCTTGGGTTTTCTCTGTGTTTTCCTTGATCTGTCTCTCAATTCGTTGAAGATACCTAAATGTAATTCTTTTGAATTCTTTATCAGGGAGTTCCAATGCTGCGTCTTCCTCAGGAATGTGTTTTGGGTCTGTATCCTGGTCCCTTGTTTCTTATGCTTTATCTTGCTTCTTTGTGTGGACTGTGATACTCTGTTGTCTCCGAGGCATTGTGACATTTTTGCATTTATATTCAATTGGTGATTGTATGTTGGAGTGACTTGCCCACGATTTTAGTTTTCTTTATATGTTTTCTACACAAGCAGGGTAGTGTGCTGTGCTCCTGTATTCGCTAGTTGATGGCACTTACACACTCACCACCTGTCTCCTTTCCTGTTGTCAGTCTCTCGGATGTCCCTGCTGACCTTGGCAAACAGAGCCTATTCTTAAGGCCTGTTTTTGTTCAGGTTTTTCCACTAGTTGGTGCCTAATCCACTTTTGTATAGTTCCTTTTGAAGCTCAGGGCTCCAAGATTATCTTCTGTATCTCTGTCAATTGGTTTTTCTTTTCTTTGTTGAAGAGGGTCTGTGTCGCTTGTCTGCCTGTTCCTCCATCTTTCTGGAAGTCTCTGTATCTCCAACTTTTTAAGGAAGCACTATACCATTTTCCACAGTGGTTGCACCATTTTACCGTCCCACCTGCAGTGTATGCGAGTCTATATGTGTTTTAGTAATTACTTTCAGACAAGATTTTTTTTATAAACCCGCATTTATTTTGGATGTTTTTCTTATTTGAGGATTTTAAATTTCTTAAAAAAGAAGGTAAATGGATTTTCCATGTTGTTGTTGTACACTAAATTCATGCAGTTGATTTTTCTTTATGCCAGCTACAACCACCCATCCTCCTCTCCTCCCAAATTAATTTCTCTAAGGAGGTTGACTCATGCCAAGAGTTTCATTATTCGATATGTAGTATTAAGACATGCAGCCATTTTTCTTTTAAATGGTTCTATTTTTAAGGCTACACTGTTAATCCAATAAAATCCTCTACCCTTCCCCAAATGTAAATTCTGCCTGTTCAGCAGCAGCAGAAGCTTTGTATTGTTTTCTGTTGGAAGTGTGAGCTGATGGGGACAGACATTCCCTCTGCTTAGCGGGTGCGCTAAGCTGTGATCTGCCCTTGTTGTATTATTAATGGCACAATGTTTTTATGTTGCAGATGGCTGAGAGCTAGCAAGGAAAATACAGGACCATGATGGCTCAGTTTCCCACAGCTATGAATGGTAAGCAGGTTTGTGATTATGACAAGATAAAAAGATTGGAGGTTTTTTGGTGGAGGTTATAAAATACTTGTATAGATATTTTTCCTTAAGCTTATAAATAAATAATTTAAATATCCTTGTTGAAAATGTTTGATGGTTTATTTCAGAACACTGCATTAGCTTCTGTTAGAATGATCCTATGCAGTACATTCTGTGACTCCCTGTAAGCATGTTCTGCATTGTCATCTGGAATGTGTGCTAGCTTTTCAACAGTCAGGAGTGACCTAAAAGTATACTGTGGTTGATGCATAAAACTGGAGGACAGAAAAAAAGAGTGCTGTATGGTAACTATTAAAGGGGTTTTTGATATCATGAGATGGTTGTAAATTGATTAAGACAATGAGGATTCTTTTAGTATTATATATATATAACTTAGTTTATATATATATAAACTTAGTTTTTCTATTATAAAAGCAATCAAATTGCCTACAAACAATTGTTTAATATGAAACATTTTTAAAGAAAATGTTGGGTAATTTCAATAATTAAAAGTTTTTAAGGCTTTTGATTCTAGTTTTAAATCTTTTTGCACATACAAATTAACCATATTAAGTAACTGTGTATATCTAGAATTAAGAAAATGCATTATATTTTTGAATCTCTAAAGAAATCTAAGATGCTATATTCTTAAGTTTATGGTAAATTTCAATAGCCAGAGTTACAGATAAGTATAAGGAAATAAGTATATACATTCTTTAACATTTAAATTAAAAAAATATATATATTAAAGAACAGTGTGTAAAAAACAAAACAAAACAAAAAAACCACCATCTTCACAAAGTTCTGTTTATTTCACATTAAGCATTTGATCAATTACACATTTTTTTTAAAGGCATAGTTCTGTTGTAGGACCAAATCAATACATATTATTTATCAAAAGTTTTAAGACTCAATATTGTGTTTTGGAGATTTAGGAAAGAAAAATGAATTATTGGCATACAAAAGAACATGAAATCCTAATGTGTGGTAGAATTCCTTGTCATTTTAAGAATGGACCTGGGATAAGGATTTTGTTATTTATTTTTTCAGAACTCTTATTTGAAGATTAACGTGAGCATTGCCTCTATTGTAGAAATGATGTATAATTGTTAAGATTATTTGATACCACAGACAGTTAAAAATGCTGAAATTTTTTTTCCCATAATAAATTATATACAAAAGTTGAGAATCAAAGTAATTGTAGTAATGTGCATACCCCATATTTGAGAATTTTCATGCTCCATAGAAAGGAATTTGCATTAAATGTGTAGTTTTTAAATTCAACAGTGTCTTTAACAGGTTTCTAAACAAAATGTACATAAAAGAAAACTGCACAAGCCAAGTCTTTCTTCATTCTATTTTTTCCATCCCATAAACATTTGTGCATCTACTTTATAGAGCATTGTATTATGTATAGAAGAAGATTAGAAATAAATGTTCAATAATAAAAAGAATGATTACATGAATAATTATCCAAAATGTTCAAGATTAATTTTGAAGTGATACTAAGGAATAGAGGAAATACTTTTTAAAAATTTCTGTTTTAAAAAACTTCTGAAGAATGGTTAGCAAATGTTAACTCTGGTCCCCCTTTACTTAATTTATTTATAAAATAGCTAAAAATAGAAGATAATCTTGTATCTATTTAATTTCTAAGTACAATTTAAGTATTAAGATCTTACTGAAAGCATAACCCATGGATAACACATAAACTTCAAAAGCACTGTTTGCTTCATTAGGCAATCCTCAGTTATAAATTATTTAAAACTTTTTGATGCCCGGTACTACTAGAACCTGTCTGAAAGTGCCATAGACCAAAGCTGTTTTTTAAATGTTTCTGATGTATTCCTAAAATTTTGCCCTATTTACTTCTCTCTCTGAAGACTAATCACAGACTTTGCAGAACTCTTTTGTTGTTACAGAGCTATACTGTCCAGTATAACCCACTGCCATCAAATTGATTCCAACTCATAGTGACCCCCATTGGGTTTCCAAGGTGGTAAATCTTTGTGGAAGTAGACTGTCCAGTCTTGCTTACATGGAGTGGCTGGTGGGTTTGAACCGCCAATATTTTGTTTACCAGTCAAATGCCTTAGGCACTGCTCCATCAGAGCACCAGCTGTCCAATATTGTTGTTGTTGTTATGTGCCGTCGAGTCGGGCCCCACTCATATCGATCCCCCTCCTTGGGTCTCCGAGGCAGTATCACTATGGAAGTAGATTGCCCCATCTTCCTTCCAAGCAGTGGCTGGTCAATATAGTAGCCATTAATTACATGTGGCTATTTAAATTTCAATTAATACAATGAAATAAAATTAATAATTTAAGTTCTTAGTTACTCTAGACATATTTCAGCTGCTTAATAACTGCATATGCTACTTGTTACCATGTTGGACAGTGTGTGTATAGACGTTGAGATCATCTCAGAAGTTCTGTTGGATGGTTTTTTCTTAGTCTATTTGATTCTCCACCTCGCATCTCCTTAACAGAACTAAAAAAGATCATTGCATCATATTTTTACCATCTGTGACTTTACTTCTTCTGGTGTCTTCTATACCATCAGAGTCATTCTTGCCAAAGTATTGTTTAGATCATGACAGATATGCCTTCTATGCTTCAAAAGTTTAATGAGATTGTAAATACAGAGAACATGATATAGGAGTCATCAGGTGATTTTTTGGCCTCAAATACATGCTGCTGGTTAGTATTGTAGTATAATGTGGTTTGTTTCGGCCTCAGAATTGTGGAAGGTACTAAAGATTGTTAAGTGAGGACAAAGTTCTGAGCCCATGACAGTGGCTGTAACCAAACTCTGAAAGAGAGAAGGAGGAGGGGGAGACAGCAGGAGGAGCCGATGGCTTTAAGGGGGAAAAATGGCATTTTATTTTTAGGGCTTTATTGGCTTTTTAGGATTTTAGAACTCATTCTTATTTTCTACTGTATAGTTAAGAAATTACTGTTAAACATTGGACTGTGGAATCAGATGTAGTTCTGTACTGTATTTTTATAACAACCACGAGAGCCAAAATATGATCTTGAATATATCCCTCCTGAATTTAGACATCATCTAAAGAATAGATTTGATGCATTGAACACCAGTGACCAAAAGCCA
>NW_006921645.1:11126357-11128807 GCF_000298275.1 Orycteropus afer afer | reverse complement strand
TTCTGCTGTGCATGGGGTTGCTATGAGTCGGAAACAACTCTATGACACTCAACAACAACAACAACAAGCATTTATTATTTAAGTCCCCACAATTACAGAGTCACAGAGGGGAAGCGAAGTAGTCATGAGCACACTTGAGTTATTCTTTGTTAGCTTGATGAATTAATAAATAATTGTAGTTACAACAAATGTTGCTAAATATATGATAAAATATACGTATTCTCATTGCTTTAGTTTCATTTTTTAAATTTTAAACTGTTATCTATGAAATACTGTTTTTTTGTTTTAAGTGTTCTCACTCTTTGTTTTTTGTTCTATTTTGGTTTTGGTGATCTGTTATCCTAAGCTAGCAAGGACCTCTGTCTTAATCACCTAAAGAAAAATGTATAGTCTCTGGTCAGTTAGCTCAGAGGATCATTGTGTGACATACTCACTGCCATGGAGTCAGATCCGACTCATAGTGACCCCTCCTTGGGTTTCTGAGGCAATATTACAACAGAAGTAGATTGCCCAACCTTCCTTCTGAGGAGTGGCTGGTGGGTTTGAACTGCCAGCCTTCTGATTAGCAGTCAAATGCCTTAGGCACCTAATTAGGGAACTGTTCAATTTTCACCATTTTATGGCCACAGGTTATATCCCTAATCCTCACCAATCATTTTACACATTCATCACTGATCCAAAAACAACCTCCTGTTGTAGTACTGTCAGTGTTCCAGAAGCTTAATCTTCACCTAGGAGAAATAGCATTTTTATATACAGATTTTTAAAAAAGGGTCTTGATATAAAACATGGCATTATTATTTTTAAAAATAAATTTCAGAAAAGTGAAAAGAAGAAAATGAGACTCATCTTTGGTCTTACAGGCATAATTACCATAGACATCCTTACATCTGTAGGGTGTTAAATGTTAAAAAGCTGATCCTTAGAGCTATAGTTCTAGCTGGAACTATGTTCCAGTTGTGGAAACAATTATAAACACTATCATTTATTGTCTTCTGCATACCTGAAAAATTAATAAGCAGTTTACATGACATCTGAAAAAAAAGAAAAGTTACATTCAAATGTAATCCTTCATTACAGAAAAGTGGTTTCTTTCATTATTGTAATCGTAATTGTCTTGCAGTAAACCTGAATGGGAGACTAATTCCCAACTCTGCCTTACCTCCTTTCTTCCTTAGACCACACAATCCAGTGGTCTTTAAATGTTGTTGATGGTTTTTTACATGTCTCTTTTCTCTCCCTATTTCCATTGTTAGGCTGTATCTTTGTAATTCCTGCCCTTTAATGGTCTCTTTGTATTTTTTATTCACTTATTTGTACAGTCATTCAATAAATATGTCTTGAGTGCTCTGTGTACCTTACTCTGAGGTAGGAAAAAGATGAAGTGTGCAGAGATATGAAAATGAATAAGGCAACCCTTGCTCTCAAGGTGCTCTTAGCCCAGTGTGTTAAGTGTAATGAATAAATAATACAGGAATCCATAGGAACTTATGGAATACCAAGAAGTAGTACCCAGAGTGATAGGTAGGAGGAGATGGGAGGTAGTCAAAATGGCTTAGATATTGTCTAAGCTGAATTGTATAGAATGAATCAGAATTACTTAGATAAAAGATGGAAATGTTATGTTAGCTACAGACCTTCTAGATGGTAGGGAAGTCAACACAACTACAAGATAGAACGAACTGTTCTAAACTTGGGAAGAAAACTATAAATCACAGGGTAACCTCAAAGAAAAATACCTTCACATCAAAATGAAAAAGAGGACCAGCACAAATATTTAGCAGATACTAAACAATAGCAATGAAGAAAGTGATAACACTATTTATAAACAAAATGAGCTCAGCACAGAAAATTATATGGAACAAAGAAATCAACACCACAAAAAAGCACATAACAAAAATGACAGCAACAAATTCATAGTTGTTGATAATTACATATTTGGCAAGAGACTTATCTCTAAGATTTATAGAAAACTCCAACGCCTCAACACAAAGGAGTTAACAGTCCAGTTGAAAAATGGGCAGAAGACATGAATAGACACTTCACCAAGGAGGATATTCAGGTGGCCAGCAAATACATGAATAGATGAATAGATGCTCATGATCATTGGCCATCAGAGAGATGTAAATCAAAACAACAATGAGATATACCATCTCACTGCAGCACTGATGGCAAGGTTCAGTGAGACAGAAAATAACAAATGCTGGTGGGGATGTGGAGAGACTGGAACTCTCATACACTCCTGGTGGGACTGTGAAGTGATACAGGCACTGTGGAAAGCAGTATGGCGATTCCTTAGAAAGCTGGAATTGGAGATACCATTGGATCTAGCAATCTCATTACTAGGTATATATCTTAGAGAGGTGAGAGCCAGGATAGGAACAGATATATGCACACCCATGTTATCACCGCACTATTTACAATAGCAAAAAGAAACAGCCTACATGCCT
>NW_006921645.1:11090580-11126066 GCF_000298275.1 Orycteropus afer afer | reverse complement strand
AAAAAAAGAAGAATATTCAAAGTGGGGGGAGAGTATGAGCAAAGGCACAGAATGAAAAATGGTAGAGGGTGTTGGGGACCAATAGACATTTTGATGTTTCTAGGGCACACAAGGCAGGAGGTAGGGAAAAATGAGTGAGAAGCAGACAAGCAGATCATTTGACTCCCTCTAATTATTCACACTCAGCACTCTTAGTAAAACTATTACTTGTGTTTTCATGTATCATTTGACTATTTTTTGAATTGAGCAAATTTACCAATGCAGACTATTTCTGATGTAGCTTAATCTCTATAACATGTAAATGGGAGATATAACATGTTTGAATAATATATTTTCAGAGTTACGTTTGAACCTTATTTCTTTATGTATAAAAACAGGATGGTACTATCTAACTGTATGGGTTTTATCTAGCATCTAGACAATGCTCTGTCAATGTGGATTTTTCCTTTTTCTCATAGACCATAAGAATGTGTTGGACAGATCCGGTTATTGATAAGATGAGAACAGTCTCAGTTAACAGAAATCTTTATGAAAATACCATTCTTAACTTAGTGATGAGTAGGGGGAAGTGGATAGAATTTTAATTATTTTTTAACAATTATCAGACAGCATAAAAGGTTTAACTTTTGGAAATACTAAATGTCAACCCCCAAAATTAGTTTTTTCTGCCTTTTATAAGGTTTACAAATACATGCAGACTGATCAGGAGATGTTTTACTTGAAATTCAGAATAAGAAATGGTTGATTTTTTAAAAAAAGATTCAGTTAGTGATATATTCTAAAAAAGAAAACCAGAATCTGACCAGCTATTTTAAGATTAGCTTTTGAATTATGTTTCTAGTTTTTGTATTTCTGCTTAACTTTTTCTTTCTGGAAAATTTTTGGTGCAAATAGTTTATATTTTAATATGGTCATTTTTTGGAAGTGTCCAAATTTTTAGGTGATTTGAATTCAACTTAAAAATAGTTTCTGGAGTCATAATGTATTGGAATATTTTCAGTCTATAAATATTAATTAAGGTAGTACCTAATCATTATTGTGTCTGATTTTCTTGTCACACGGAGTCCTTTAAATATTAGAAAGTCTTTGCGATCCTTTAAAGTTCAGTTTATTCATTTTTGTATCCCTAGTGCCTGGCACAGATTGGTGCCCAGTAAAAATGTTTATTGATGCGATGAATATGAAGGTGTCTAGGTTACTTTGGAGTCCTTAGCCTCTGATCAGTAAACATTATCCTTGGCCATCACTGAAGACAGAGAGCCAAGGAAGGGTCAAGAATGACCTTCAGCCTTTGGAGGTAGTGTATATAAGAAGGATTGATGTAGCTGCACTCTCTCTATTCTTAAAAGAGCAGTATGTAGTCAGAAGAGGTCCATGGCTGACTGGTGATACGCACTGTTATTTGTTAGAGCTGCTCAAGCCTTCCTAACCATTCTCCAGTCATAAGATAATCTTAAGATGTCTGACTGAAAAAGCCTCATTTTCAGTAGGAGATGACCCCGAGAAAGATTTGAATGCTCTGACTTTTCTTTAATTATATCGTTCCCTGGGATTAGATTAAACATGGAAACTAATTTATTGAGCACCTTTCATGTGGTAGGCATGTGTTAATACTTTGTAGTTTTGTTGTGTTTTGAAGTCAGGTTTATTGGGATATGATTCCCCCTTGTTAAACATATAGTTTGATGGGTTTTGACAAATGTATGCAATCATGTAGATCAAGATACACAACATTTCCATCACCTTGTGCCCCATGACCCATCTTTAGTCCCTGGCAACTACTGATTTCTGTCTCTATAATTTTTCCTTTTGCAAAATGCTGTATAAATGAAATACATAATATGTAGCCTTTTGTTTTGGGCATCTTTCATTTATCAAAATGCTTTTGTGATTCATTCATATTGTCGCATGGATCTCTCCTTTTCATTGTTTGGTAGTAGTCATTTGTTTAAATGTGAACCACAATTTGTTTACTCATTCACCCTCAGAGAACATTTGAGTTGTTTCCAGATTTTGGTGTTCATGACTAAAGCTGCTATAACATACAGAGGGTAGGTTTTTACGTGGAAATACGTCTTAATTTCTCTTGGGTAAATATCCAAGAGTGCTATTACTGTGTTAAATGGTAAATGTATATTTAATGTTAAAAGAAGCTGCTGGACTGATTTCCAAAGTGGCAGTATCATTTTGCTTTTCTACCAGCAATGTATGAGAGTGACAGTTGCTCGGCATCCTTTCCAACAACTTGGCATTGTCAGTTGTTTGAATTTGGGACATACTAATAAATGTGTGGGAGCTCTGGTAGCGTAGTGCCTAAGGCACTTGACTGCTAACCAGAAAGCTGGCGGTTCAAACCCACCAGCCACTCCTTGGAAGGAAGATGGGGCAATCTGCTTCCGTAGTAATACTGCCTTACAAACCCAAGGAGAGGTCGCTATAGGTCGGTCTGACTTGACAGCACATAACAACAACAACAATAAATGTGTAAGGCGCTCTGGTGGTACAGTGGTTAAAGCATTCAGTTGCTAACTAAAAGATTGGTGATGCAAACCCACCAGCTACTCCATGGAAGAAAGATGAGGCAGTCTGCTTTCATAAAGATTTACAGCTTGGGAATTCCTCTGAGGCAGTTCTACTTTGTCCTACAGTGTCACTATGAGTCAGAGTTGACTTGATGGTAGTAGGTTTGTTTTTGGTTTAATATGTGTGTAGTGATACCTCGGGAGCTCTGGTAGCGTAGTGCCTAAGGCATTTGACTGCTAACCAGAAGGCTGGAGGTTCAAACCCACCAGCCACTCCTCAGAAAGGAAGGTTGGGCAATCTACTTCTGTAGTGATACCGCCTCAGAAACCCAAGGAGGTGTCGCTATGAGTCGGGTCCAACTCAACGGCACATAACAGCACAACAACAGTGATACCTCTTTGTGGTTTTGTGTTTTTCTGATGATCAGTGATATTGAACATCTTTTCACATACTTAGTTGACAACCCTGTATTTTCATTGTGTCTGTCCATTTTGGGGGATACAGGTTTGTGTTCCTACTGAGTTGAACAGTTCCTTATATTTGCTGGTTACGTGTCTTCTATCAGATACATTTTACAAATATGTTCTCAGTTTGTAGCTTGTCTTTTCATTTTTAAAAACAGTGTCTTTAATAGAGAATAAGCTTTAAATTTTGATGAATCCAATTTATCAGTTTTTTTATGGTTTACACTTTTTGTGTCCTAAAATGTCATTGCCTAATCCAGAGTTACAAAGATTTTTTTATAGGTTTCGTAATTTAGTTCTTATGTTTAGTTCTATTATCCATTTACAGTTAATTTTTGTATATGGTGCAAGGTAAAGGTTGAAAAAAATTTTTTTAATATGGATGTCAAGCTCCACTTGTTGAAAAACTATCCTTTCCCCATTGAGTTGTCTTCACATCTTTGTTGAAAATTAATTGACAGTGTATGTGTGGGTCTATTTCTTTTTAATTGTCCTCACTGCAGAATTTAAGACCCTTAGGTAAATCTACATATGTTCCTATCCTGCCTTCAGCACTTAACAATTGTGTTGTCATGGGCTACTTATTTAATCTCTCTGTGCCTCTGTTTCCTCCTCTGGAAAACAGTGATAGTATAATTACCGCATAAAAACCAAAACCAGACTCACTGCTGTCGAGTAGATCTGACTCATAGTGACCCCTCCTTGGGTTTCCGAGGCAGTATCTCTACAGAAGTAGATTGCCCAACTTTCTTTTCAAGGAGTGGCTGGTAGGTTTGAACTGCCAGCCTTCTGGTTAACAGTCAAATGCCTTAGGCACTATGCCATCAGAGCTCCCCCCTTTTTTTTTAAATTGTGATTTGGGTGAAAGTTGACAGAGAAAATTGGTTATTCACTCAACAATCCATACACATTCTGTTTTATGGCATTTATTGCAGTCTCTACACTGTAACAGCATTCTTCCCACTTCCTCCCTGCACCTTCCCCTTCTCTTTGTCTTTCCTTCCCATTCCCTCCTGCCATCCAAGTTCTATCCCTTGGCAAATTCTATTCTCTTGATCTCAAATGTTTGATTGTTCTCATTAGTGCATACCCTCTTGATATTACTGTTTACCTTCTAGGTCTGTCTACCATTTGGCTGCCAGATGAGTCACCAAGGCTAAGTCCACTTCCTAGTTTGAAAGGCGTGTAATGGCCATAGTCTGGGAGTTCCACCAGTCTTCATCAGACCGGTAAACCTGGTCTTTTATGACTTTGAATTTTAGTCTACATTTCTCCCCTCTCTATCCAAGACCTCTTATTGTGGCCCCTTTTGGAGCAGTCAACAGTGGTAACAGGAGATACCATCTAGTTCGTCTGGTCTCAGGGTCATGGAGGCTAGGGTTCATATGCTCCATTAGTCCTTTGGACTAATTGTTTCTTTGCATCTTTGATTTTTTTCATTCTTCTTTGCTCCAGACAGGAAAAGACCAATAATTGCACCTTAGATTGCCACTCACAAGCTTTTAAAACCCCAGTTGCTGCTCCCCAAAGTAGGAAGTAGAACCTTGCCTGTGTGGACTATGTTTAAGACAGTTGACCTTAGTGTCCCCTGAGATTATGGTCCTGAGCCTTCATACCCAGAGACTCATTCTCTCAAGGTCTTGAGTTATGACTAAGACATTTTTATAACTTTGTCCCCTGTGTGCTCTACTACATTCATGGATGTATGTGTAGAACATATGAAATACACGGGTGAAGATAGCCTTTGTCGAACCTATATATATTCATGACGGTAGTCCCATTCACTTTTCCACCCCTGTTCAGATTGAGTATTTATCTATGTATCCACTCATAAATTATTGTTACTATGGTTACTGTAGGATGTGTATGTAATAGCATTCACCTTTGTTGCCTTTAACTCTTGTGTTCCTCACTGTCTTCCACTTGCTTTATCATTCTGTGCTGCTGCTGTGGTGTAGTAAATTACCTGGCATGGCTTTTCTACTCATAAGTTTTTGTAAACTCAGTGGTGAAATTTTCCATGAGCAACTGAGGAGCTCCTGATTGTTAAAGTTATCTACCTGAGGTATTTTTGTTGAGAGTGACACAAAGCAATGTTCTGGGAAGTTCGCTCTCTTTCAGGTGCTTAGAATTCTGATGTTCTGATTGGTTAGTTTGGCCTCTCTACCAGGCTCAAAATGAGCCCTCCTAGAGGCAGAAAGAGTCTCTCTGACTGCTGGCTGAGAAAGACGTGCTGCTGAGAGAAATGCACTCCTGGGAGACATGTGCTGCTGAGAGATAAACATGTGCTGCTGAGAAGGAGACACCGAGAGACACGCTGCTGAGAAAGAGACACTGAGAGACCTCCAGGAATAGGCCTTGGGCTGCTGATGATGATTCTGTCTTCCTCTTCTGGGGTTAGAGGAGGTCAGAAGTGGCCTCCCTGCCACTTTGGCAGCTGCCCTCCCCCTTATTGTATATTGCCTTTCCCTTTACCCAAGTTAATACAAGTCTAGCCTCTAGTTGGTGATTTTCCCTCCCTTCCCTTCCCACCCAGGTGACCTTCAAAGAATGATTGTTTCTGAGTGTAAAACTTTCCTTAACTTTGTATGGAAGTGGTCTCATACAAAGGAGTTCTGGTAGCACTGTGCCTAAGGCATAATGACTACTAACCAGAAGTTGGCAGTTCAAACCTACCAGCTGCTCCACTGAAGGAAGATGGGGCAATCTACTACCATAAAGATTTACTGCCTTGGAAACCCAAAGGGGTTGCTGTGAGTTAGAATGGACTCGATGGCAGTGAGTTGTTTTTGTTGTTGGTCTCATGCAATAATTGTCCTATTGTGATTGACTAATTTCACCCAGCATAATGTCTGCTAGGTTTATCCATGTTTTGAAGATTTTGCAGATTTGTTGTTATTCTTTAAGGTTGTGTAATATGCCGTTACGTGTATGTACCATAGTTTGTTTAACCATTCATCTGTTAATGGGTACTTAAGTTGTTTCCATCTTTTTGCTATTGTGAATAATGTTGTGATGGATGTGAGCGTGCATATATCTGTTTGTGGC
Source organism: Orycteropus afer afer (assembly GCF_000298275.1). Lineage (NCBI taxonomy): Eukaryota > Metazoa > Chordata > Mammalia > Tubulidentata > Orycteropodidae > Orycteropus > Orycteropus afer. Next base: position 11,120,031 of record NW_006921645.1, on the reverse strand, counting down.
ATGGCTCTTATTTGTTTAGGATATATACCTACTAGTGGTATTGCTGAATCATATGGTATTTCTATTTCCAGCTTCATAAGGAAGTGCCATATTGCTTTTCACAATGGTTATACCACCTCTTAGGATTCTTAGGGGACTTCATTGAAACAATACATTTTAGAAAATTACTTGGCACATGGTAAGTTTCATTGTTAGCTATTGTTATTTTGCCAATCTAATAGAGCAAAGTTAATTATATGGATGGTGTAAAGCTTTCGGGATTGCCATTTGCTTATGAGGCATGACTCAAAATGGAAAGAAACAGCTGCAGTCATTAATTGGAACATGCAATGTATGAAGTATGAATGTAGGAAAATTGGGAGTTGTCAAAAATGAGCTGGAATGCATAAAAAACAATATCTTAGGCATTAGTGAGCTGAAATGGACTGATTTTGGCCAGTTTGAATTAGACTGTCATGTGATTTACTATGCGAGGAATGACAAATTGAAGAGAAATGGTGTTGCATTCGTTGTCTGAAAGAATGTTTGAAGATCTGCTCTGAAGTACAGTGCTGTCAGTGATAGGATGATATCAGTATGCCTATAAGTAATACTGTGGGAGCTCTGGTAGCATAGTGGCTAAGACACTTGTCTGCTAACCAGACGGCTGGCGGTTCAAACCCACCAGCCACTCCTCGGAAGGAAGGTTGGGCAATCCTACTTCCGTAGTGATACTGCCTCGGAAACCCAAGGAGGGGTCGCTATGAGTTGGGGCCGACTCGACGGCACATAACAACAACAACAACAACAAAATAAGTAATACTACTATTACTCACATTTACATTCTAACCACTGAAGCCAGAGAGGAGGGAATTGAAGATATTTACTAACTTCTGCAGTCTGAAATTGACCAAACTTGTAATCAAGATGTGTTGATTATTATTGGTGATTGAAATGTGAAAGTTGGAAACAAAGAATGATCACCAGTAGTTGGAAAATATGGCCTTGGTGATAGAAAGGACACTGGAGATCACATGATAGAATTTTGTAAGACCAAAAACTTAATTCATTGCAAATATCTTTTCTCAAAAACATAAATGGTGGCTACACCAGATGGAACACACAGGAATCAGGTGACTACATCTGTGGAAAAAGGCGATGGAGAAGCTCAGTATCTTCAGCCAAAACAAGGGCAGGAGCTGACTGTAGACCATCAGTTGCTTATACACAAGTTCAAGTTGAAGCTGAAGAAAATTAAGTCCACGAGAACCAAAATACTTGATTATATCCTACTTGAATTTAAAGACCATCTGAAGAATAGATTTGATGCATTGAACACCAGTGACCAAAAACCAGACAAATTGTGGGATGACATCAAGAACATCATACATGAAGAAAGTAAAAGGTCATTTAAAAGGAAAGGAAGAAAAGACCAAACTAGACATCAGAAGAGACTCTGAAACTTGTCCTTGAATGGAGAGTAGCTAAAGCAAATGGAACAAATGACAAGATAAAAGAGCTGAACAGAGGATTTTGAAGAGCAGCTTGAGAAGATGGAGTGATTTATTTTAATGAAATGTGCAAAGACCTGGAGTCAGAAAACCATAAGGGAAGAATATGCTCAGCATTTCTTAAGCTGAAAAAACTGAAGAAAAAAAAAATGAAGCCTTGAATTACAATATTGAAAGATTCTATGGGCAGAATATTAAATGATGGCAGGAAGCATCAAAAGAAGATGAAAGGAATACAGAGAGTCACTGTAGCAAAAAGAACTGGTCAAAGTTCAGCTATTTCAGGAGGTAGCATATAGCACCAGAGGTGTTGAAGGAGGAAGTCAAAGATGCACTGAAGGAACTGGCAAAAAAAACAAGGCTCCAGAAATTGATAGAATACCCATTGATATGTTTCAACAAACAGATGTCACGCTGGAGGCACTTACTCATCTATGGCAAGAAATTTGGAAGACGGCTACCTGGCCAACTGACTGGAAGAGATCCATATTTGCACCCATTCCAAATAAATACGATCTCACAGAATGTGGAAATTATCGAATGGTATCATTAATATCACACGCAAATAAAATTTTGCTGAAGATAATTCAAAAGCGGTTGCAGCAATATATTGACAGAGAACTTCGAGAAATGCAAACTGTATTCAGAGGAGGATGTGGAATGACATTGCTGATGTCAGATGGATTTTGGCTGAAGCAAAGAATACCAGAAAGATGTTTACTTGTGTTTTGTTGACTATGCAAAGACATTGGATTATGTGGATCACAGCAAATTATGGATAACATTGAGAAGAATGGGAATTCTAGAATACTTAATTGTGCTCATGAGGAACCTGTACATAGACTAGTAGGCTGTCATTCACACAGAACACTGGGATCCTGCATGGTTTAAATCAGGAAGGGAATGTGTCAGGGTTCCGTCCTTTCACCATATTTATTCAATCTGTAATGCTAAGGAAATAATCCAAGAAGATGGACTGTATGAAGAAAAATGCAGCATCAGGATTGGAGGAAGACTTACTACCAACCTGTGATATGAACATGACACAACCTTACTTGCTAAAAGTGAAGATGATTTGAAGCACTTACTGATGAAGATCAAAGACTACAGTCTTCAGTATAGAGAACTGGAAAACTGGACCAGTAAGCAGCATCACAATAAATGGAGACAAGATTGAAGCTGTCAGGGATTTCATTTTACTTGGATCCACAGTCAACGCTCATGGAAACAGCAGTCAAGAAATCAGACATCATATTGCACTGGGTAAATCTGTTGCAAAAAACATCTATAAAGTGTTAAGGAGCAAAGATGTCACTTTGAAGACTATGGTGTGTTTGACCCAAGCCATGGTATTTTCAATAGCATCATATACATGTGAAAGTTGAATAATGGATAAGCAAGACCGAAGAAGAGTTGATGCCTTTGAATTGTGGTATTGGTGAAGAATACTGAAAATATCATGGACTGCCAGAAGAACGGGCAAACCTGCCCTGGAAGAAGTACAGCTGGAATGCTCCTTAGAAGTAAGAATGGCCAGACTTCATCTTATCTACTTTGGTCATATTGTCAGAAAGGACCAGTTGCTGGAGAAGGGTATCATACTTGGCAAAGTAGCTGGTCAGCAAAAAGTGGGAAGACCCTTAACGAGGTGAATTGACACAGTGGCTGGAGCATTGGGCTCAGGCATAGCAAGGATGTGAGGATGGTGCAGGACTGAGGAATATTTTGTTCAACTTTGTATAGGGTCTCTATGAGTCAGAGCTGACTCAATGGGACCTGGACAACTACAACATGACAAAGCACATGTAATTTTTATAACAACTCTTTGGAGTTAGATAGTTCTGCATCCAGGCTGTAAAATCAGTCTACCTGGGTTCTAATCTTAGCTCTGCCCCTTAATAGCTGTGTGATTCTGAGCAAGTTCCTTCACTATAGTGAGTTTTAGTTTACTATGTGTAAAATAGGGATAATAACTAACTAACAAAAACCAGACCTACTGCCATCAAGTCGATTCTGACTCATAGTGACCCCCATTGGGTTTCCAAGGCTATAAATCTTTACAGAAGTAGATTATATCATCTTGCTTCCATGGAGTAAGCTGGTGGATTTGAACCAGTAACCTTCTGGTTAGTAGCCAAATGCCTTAATAGTTCCTAGGTTTTATTATTATTATTATTTACATGGTAGTGCTGGGGATCAATAAATTACTACATGTAAAGTCCCTGGCATATAGTAAAGGCTCAGTAAATGTAAATTGCTTCCATCTTTGTCATTTGTAGTTGTTGTCATTATTACTATTTTTTTTTAATTACTGTCATTTTTCCATAGTCACAGTAGAAAATCAGTTCCATGGCAATACTATCTTTGTTTCCTAGTCACAGGAAACCTGATAGGTTTAACCACTTATTTTATAATAAGCTAATAAACTAAGGTTTTTTTCCCCCACTATGTATGTGGTATTTCTTTATTTAGAAAGTGTGTAGGTTTAGCTATTTTAGGTTCTTATTTCCTCAGTACATCTGTTTCTTTATTTTTAACTCTAATCTTAAAATGTCTGTTTAAGAGAGGATGTTTTTAATTTTTTTTTAAATCAAATCATTTAGGGCTAAGAAAAATTTGTTAAATCAATCCTAGTGTTTAAAATTATAGTGAGTACCTGCTTTTCAATGTTATATATTCCTGGAAACAATGTTGCAATGCAGATTTTCATATTTTATAGAGAGCCCATATGTATGAGTTTATATACCTAAGCATATTTGGATTCTTAATGGTAGAAAGTGAGTAAACGGAAAAGGTAGTCAGAAGTTAAGTATAGATGTTTATTAGCATGTTGGATGTGTAGAGCTATAAAAGACCTCCTCAGAGAGCTGTTATAACCATATACGGTACTTAGGTTGTATGTCAACTTGGCTGGGCTGTGGTTTTGGGTGGCTGGGCAGCTTGGATGTAGTTATTCCCCATAATGAGATTGGTAATCAACTCCATGGTGGAATCTACTGTGGGCATTGGAGTAGCTGCCTTCCGGGTGTGGCTTGCTTCCAGTGTATAAAGAGAAGCTTTGAGAAAGCTCTCCAGCTTTGAGTATATCTGGATCCTACATTTGTGTGAGTCTCCATCTCAATAGCCTGCTAATTTTAGTGTTGTGTCTATACTTGAACTAGTGGCCTGCTGTGCTCTTTGCTAATCTTGGGACTGTGCCGTTTTACTTGTTGATCTTGGTTTTGTTAGCCTCAGCAGCCAGCAGCTGCATGAGTCAAAAAAAAAGGAGAAAAGAAAAGCCTCCAAGTCTAGTGGGCCTATAGCAAAAGGCAGAGCTGAAGCCCAAGGTCAAGGGGCCATCACTCAGCTCCTAGAGCAAGCACTTTGCACTCAGACCTCTAACTTCCAAATAAGAGAATTAATCCCTGTTTGTTAAAGCCATCCAATTGCCTTACTTCTGTTATAGCAGCACTAGAGAACCAACACACCATATATGTGGGGTAGATTAGAAAGATATTTGTAAGTGCCTTTTATGTTTTAGAAAGTCTGTTTTTCTCTGTTGTTGTTGTTGTGTGCCATCAAGTCGGACCGGACTCATAGCAACCCCTCCTTGGGTTTCCAAGGCAGTATCACTACAGAAGTAGATTGCCCCACCTTCCTTCCGAAGAGTGGCCGGTGGGTTTGAACCGCCAGCCTTCTGGTTAGCAGTCAAGTGCCTTAGGCACTACGCTACCAGAGCTCCTTTTTTTCTCTACTCCCTTCTTTTGTTTATCTGCAGGTTTGTTTATCAGTCATTTTTAAGTGTTTGCTCTGTGCTGGGCACTCTGCTAATTATGGGGATAGGTAAGTAAATACCATAAAGCTCCTGTCTTCCAGGAGCTCACAGTCAGATGGGACAAATGGACAGAAAACAATTACAGCATCGTTCTGTGTGCTCTGTAGAAGCATGAAGTCTTTTGAGAATTTAGAGGAGAAAACAGTTTATTTGACCTAAAAGTATCAGGGTTAGCTTCCTGAAGGAAGTGACACCTGCCATGGACCTTGAAAGATAACATTTAAAATGGGAGGGGAATGATGTGGATGACAGTTGAAATACAGGAATGTAGATATCTCACTGTGAGAAAAAGGGGAGCATGCAAACAGAATTCTTAAGGATCTCCTTTCTGGAGACAGGATATATTGCCAGCATTTCTTTTCTATGTTTGGCTTTTATATTTTGTATTTTTTTTCTCTTATTAAATATTGAATATGTTTACTGTAGTGGCACAGTTTACATTTTTTTTCCCTCACCTATAAAATCTGTTTCAAAGATCTTTTATAGTGTATTATTCCAAGGGAAGATTTGGTTGCTTTTAAATGTCAAAGAGATTCATATTTTTATATTCAGAACATCAGTTTTGATGCATCTACTTTACATTTTGTCACTTACCATTTTAAGTCTCAAAAATAGCACTGCTAAACAAAAGCAGATGTCAGAGAATCAGAGTTGCAAAGTGGTGCAGTAGTTAAGAGCATGAACCAGGGAATTACATTAAACTTGGGTTCAAATTCTAATTACAAATTATATTAGCTGTGTGATCTTTAGCAAGTTATTTAATCTCTCAATGCCTCAGTTTTTTGATCTGTAAAACATGGAACACCTAGCTCACCAAAACCAAAAAAACCAAACTCACTGCCATCAAATCAGATCTGACTCACAGCGACCCCTCCTTGGGTTTGTGAGGCGGTATCACTACAGAAATAGATTGCCCAGTCTTTCTTCTGAGGAGTGGCTTGTGGGTTTAAACAGCCAGCCTTCTGGTTAGCAGTCACATGCCTTAAGTACTGTGCTACCAGAGCTCCTGCCTAGCTCACAGGGTTGTAAAAACTAAATGTGATAACATGAATATATTTAACATGGTCCCTGACATAAGTAATATCATTTGCTGCTTCTATTAAGTACTACACATACTCTTCACTTACCGATTATCTCATTATCTACCATTTTGCATTTATAACAATAGTAAAAAACTACTCCCCAACTATTTTGCTCATTAATGACACATGTCTGGCAGTAACTAACACCATAGTCCTTGACAAAATCCCTGAGCAGCAGACTCTGTGTGCACATAGAAAGGAAGCTCGTATTTTATAGTATTTCACCTCATGGGTAACATGAGGGGGTACGGTTTGTCCCAGCTACTGGGGTTCCAGGTGGAGCAGAGCGGAGGCTGGAGTGGGACTGGCAAGGATGGGATGGGACGCGATGCCACCTGGGTATCTTCAAGGGGCTGAGACTAGGGCAGCAACAGCTAGTGTCCTCAAGGTGGGTTGCTCTTGGGGCTGAGGAGGAAGGAAGACCCTGGGGTTTGGCTTCAGCTCCCCACCCCAAGGGGCAGCATGGCTGGGCTGTGGTCAGAAGGAGCCCTGGGAAAGGGCACGCAGGTGCCCTGGGCCTGTAGGACCTCACATCAGCTGACTGGCACCTGTGTTGTCCCTTTTGCTTCGTCAGTGCCACCTCCTGGGTGGGCACACATGAGGGTGAAACATGCTACCTGGGTGGAGGTAGGGGTCAGCCAGGGAGTGGCCAGTAGCAGCTGCAGTTTAAGGTCAAGGGCAGAGGCTGTCCCTGACAGTCATGGCCTTGGAGGAAGCTCTGGATTGTCAATTTTTATGGGAATATGAGGGTGGAGGGTGGCTAGGCTGCCTAGCAAGAGCCTGAGAATGCTTGAGTGAGGGGCTAGTGGGTGGACCAGTAGGCAGTATGCACTTCTCCTGCTGTGGACAGTGAGCCCCCTGCTCCCGACAAAGCCACCAAGGGTGTTTTTGCTGGGGCCAAATACACTGTGGGCAGGAAAGGGTGGGGACCATCAGGTTGGGGGGTGGGTAGCACTTGGGTGACCCTGGCTCTGGAAAACAGGGTGGCCCTCCCCTGTGGACAACTAGGGGGCCCAAACTCTCCTGAGTTGATGAGGGAGGTGGCAGGGGCAGGTGACCTCAGCAAGGGCCAGCCCATACATTCATAGTACAGGTGAGGGGTTAAGGGATCATGGTCATCCTCCAGTTTTGCGTAACACCAGTTTCCACATAATGACCTGGTCTTTGGACTTAGGTAAGTGAGGAACAGGTGTATTGTTACTACTGCTAATGTTGTTAGACTTTAAAAATAAATGATAGAGAAAGTCTTTTTTCTGAGATAGTCGAGATTTGACAGAGCTATAGGGTAAAGGGGGTTAAAGAAGATACTATCTGTTTGAGAAAAAGTGAGTCTGAGATGAGATTCACTCATCTTTGGACAGGATAGAATTGAGAGATCTATATACCATCCTTAAGGAGCCCTGGTGATACAGTGGTTAAGCAGTCAACTGCCAACCTAAAGGTTAGTGTTTTGACCATGATAGCCACTCCACAGGATAAAGATACAGCAGTTTGCTTCTGTAAAGATTTATGGCCTTGGAAACCCTATGGGACAGGTGTACTCTGTCCTACATGAGTCAGAATTGACTCGACAGCAGTGGGATATACCATCCTTAGGAGAAAAGAATTTGTAAGATACTGGACCACATAAGGTACTTTAGAGAGCACTATCCAGAGCTTGCTATCCAGAGTGAGTTGGCTGGAAGGATGGGAGTAGAATAGAAGATTCTAGGGAGGGATAGAGGGATATAACCTGGTTTATGCAGGAAAGTATTCTCAACCCTGGCTATATATTAGACTCACCTGGAGAGCTTTTAAAAAATTATGAAGCTATGTTTCATCCCCCAGAGATTCTGATTTTAATTGGGCTTGGATCTCTTTCCCTTTTAAAGCTTCCCAGGTGATTCTAATATACAGCTAGCATTTACAGATCTTTGGAATAAGACACTGGAAAGTCAGCTTTTCCCTGCAACTTAAATTTACACTTTTGAAAGCACTTCCACATGGAGCATTCTTAGAGCAACTCATATTGTAGGTAAGAAAGTAGAGGATGAGGAGGGTTAAGTCACAAAACTGGGCTCATAGATAGGAAGAGAGTCTCCACACTCTACTGCTTCTGTTTCACTGTGAAAGGAAGAGGGTGTCATGGGAAGCTGAGAGATTGGGCCACATTTTCAGAGCAAATGGAAGGGGTCATAAAATATTTTGTTTATTTGTTTCCATAGTTTCTGAGAACCTCAAATATTTTCAGATTTAGTAGAGCATTGTCTGCCTTAACACCTCTGATAACAAAAGAATACCTTCTGAGGCAGGTGGTTCTCTCTTTATACAGCTCTTTTTTTGACAGTGATGCTTCTGTTCTTAATTCTTGTAGAGGTAACAAATTACTGCTTCATAGCCGGCATAACAGCTCTTCAAAATATTTCTGAAGTTGCTGCCATTTTTCAGACTTAATAGCTCTAGTTCCTTAACTAGCTTGTAGAATGGTATTTTTAGGTCCCTCATCTACTTGGTCACCTTTTTCTGGAGCTACTTTGTTGTTCCTATTGAAATATGCACTCATAGCACAACATGGTCTTGTTCCAAGATAGTTAAAACTCATGGTTTCCTCCTTTCCCTTCCTAGATCCTGTTTAAATGATCAAATACAGCATTTTTTTAAGAAAACAATATGAGATCATTTTAGAAACTAGAAATGTCACCATCAGTGTACCATAAACTTTGAGAAGTTTCCAGATATTATGAAGCAGATTGGGTTGGATTCAACATAGGCATAGGCGGAGTGTGTCTCTGAAGTAAATGCACAGGTCCTCACCCACCTACCCAAAGCACTCTAGAGCAAAGGGGTTGGGATCCAGGGTAATGCATGGGACTGAAGGCAAATCAAAGGATTTCCATGACTCTACCAAAGCACTATGTTAGGAGCAGTTCTCCACAGAATTCAATCTCAAGCTTTATGGGCACAAATAGTGCTTTGAGTAAAGTGAGTAATTTGTTGCTGATGGTGCAATCAGATAGCGAAGGTGGGAAATACCCCAACAAACTTTGGACTACCACAACAAGCAGAAAAGGCTGAGGGGAGTTTGAGTTTGAACAAAGCTTATCAAGCTCAGGAAAAGAGTAAAGAGATAAGGGAAGATGATGATAAGAGATAAGATGTGGAGTATAGGTTTGCAAAGTATTTATGTGAAGAATTCAAGTAGAGAACAAAATAGAAGAAGGGTGATAATCAAAGAAATGATAGAAAGAGATTCCCGCTAAGCAGAAGTTCTAAGTCTTCCGTTGGAGTAAGAACACCAAGAACACCAAGTAAGAACTCCAAGAACACCGAGTACCAGGAGAAACTAGTGAAGAGAAACCCAGGCAAAATTTTAAACTTAAAGGTTAGCAAAAAACAAAAGTGAAAATTCTAGAAAAATTCATCCTGTGGGTAGAAGAAACACATACCTAAAAAGGAAAATGTTAGTTTGCCATCAAACTTCTTTCTCTGAGCTGAATGCTAAAAGATAACACTTCAAGACTTAAGAGCTTGAGGGGAAAAGTTAGTGAATGCTATATGTATTTAAGATATAGTTCATGTATTTATTCATCAATGAGTATCTACTGAGCACTTACTTTGTGCCAGGCCCCTTTGTAGGCTGTAAGCAAATGAACAGAGGAGTGAACAAATCAGGCCAAAAGTCTTGCCTGGAGGAGCTTATAATCTGGTGATATCTGAGGACTGTAGACATTCTAAGACATAAAAAGACTCAGAAAATGTATCCTTCTATGATACTTCCTGAAAAAATTGCTTGAAGGAGTTCTTCAGCCATCTGAAAAAATGTCTAACATAATTATCTCAAGTGAAGGTAAAATGCAGTATGAAAGAAATAATGGTAAACTTTGTAACCACTAAGACCTAAAAAGATAGTGTCCAATTGATTGTTCTTATTAGGTAACGTTGAGACCCGTAGTGACCCTGTGTACAACAGAACAAAACACTGCCCAGTCCTGCATCATCCTTACTATCCTTGATTGTTATATCATGTCAGTGCGTACACACATACACACACACAATAATACTTAATAGAAGATATAGTATTTATATATATGAATAAATAAAATTTGGATCTTAAAAGCCCAGATTTTCCAAAACAAATGTTAGAAATTAGGGTACTATATTTCTTATCTTGTATGGGTAATTACTAAAAATTGTTACATTATTGATGCTAATAAGAACAGAAATCTTTTAACTTATTTTTTACTTTAAAGATAATCACCAGTAGACTGCATGATGTTTATATTTATATCATGTAGAGGAATAAAGCAAGTTACATTCATGCAATATAATAAAGCCTAGTGGGAAAAAAGGAAACAGCAAGGCAAGAGAAAATGAGAAGGCAGAAGTAAGAATTATTAGACACGTAAATTTAAATTGCTCCAGTGAGTGTAATGATGCCAAACAGGTTTTAGTGGAGCTTCCAGACTAAGACAGACTAGTAAGAAAGGAATAGTGATCTGCTTTTGAATCAGCTAATGAAAAACCTGTGGATGGATCGAAAGGTTCCAGTCTCCAACCAGTCACGGGGATGGATAGCTCATGACTGGGCAACATTTTGTTCCCTTGTTCCTGGGGTCTCCATGAGTAGGGTTGAATTGACAGCTGCTAACAACAGTGGATGTAAAGATAGGATTCTAAAATACTAACATTTACTAGTTGCAAAATGAATGCATAAGGAAATAGATATATTAAAAATGAAAGAAAAAGCAAAACTATGCCGGGTAAATACAAACCAAGGGTGAAGAGAATGAATGAATGACTGTAGTAAAAGAATATCCATGTCCAGTTCAGATTTATTCATAAGATCTAAGAATGCTATAATCATGAGGAATGTGTTAATATAATTTATCATGTTAATAGGTTGAAGGAGTAAAAACATAACCATAATCTTGAGAGATGCTAAAAGGATATTGTGTAAAATGAAACACCTATTTCTCATTAAAATTAAAAATCATGTAGAATGGTAGATTATTTATTTATTTAATCATTTATGTACCAGTAAGGCATTAATCCATCACTCATCTGTCAGTTTGACATACTGTGGTGGCTTGCGTGGTGCGTGATGTTGGAAGGAAGCTATGCCACTGGTATAGCTGTGCCACCAGTATTTCAGATACCAGCAGGATCACCCATGGTAGACATATTTCACAGGAACTTCCAGACTAACTCAGACTAGGAATAGGAAGGAGAAGACCTGGCAATCTACTTCTAAAAAAAATGGCTACTGAAAACCTTATAAATAGCAGCAGAACACTGTGTGATATAGTATTAGTGGAGGAGCCCTTCAAGTTGGAAAACCAAAAAAATCAAACTCACTGCTGTTGAGTTGGTTCTGACTCATAGTGACCCCTCCTTGGGTTTCCGAGGTGGTATCTCTATGGAAATAGATTGCACTCAGAATACAACTGGAGAAATACTACTTCCTCAAAGTAGAGTCAGCCTTGATGATGTGGACGGAATAAAGCTTTCAGGACTTTCATTTGCTGATGTAGCATGACTCAAAATGAGAAGAAATGGCTACAAACATATGTTAATATTTGGAACATGGAATGTACAAAGTATGAAGCTAAGAAAATAGGAAGTTGTCAAAACTGAAATGGAACACAAAGATCAATATAAAGGCATTAGTGAACTGAAATGGACTGATGTTGGCCATTTTGAATCACACAAACATATTGTCTGCTATGCTAGAAATGACAAATTGAAGAGGAATGGCATCACATTCATCATCATAAAGAATATTTCAAGATCCATTATGAAGTACAATGCTGTCAGTGATATAATAATATCCAAATACTTATAAGGAAAACCAGTTAATATGACTCTTATTCAAATTTATGTACCAATCAGTAATGCCAAATACGAAGAACTTAAAGATTTTGACCAAATTCTGCAGTCTGAAATTGATCAAACATGCACTCAAAATTGACTGATAATTACTAGTGATTGGAATGTAAAAGTTGGAAACAAGGATTGGTAGCTGGAAAATATGGCTTTGGTGATAGAAATCAGGCTGGAGATTGCATGATAGAATTTTGCATGCCCAACAGTTTATGACAAAGCAGAGCAGCAGCCAGGCTTCCAGGGAGGGGAGGGAGGGACCCAGGCCTCACCTCACTCTCACCAGCCAGGAAACTGGGGGAAAGAGAAGCCAGAGGGACTACAGAGGAGAGCAGCAGCCAGGGATCCAGGTAAGGGGAGCCACCCAGGTCCCACTCCCACCAGCCAGGAAAGTGGGGGAACGACAAGCCAGGGGGATGACAGAGCAGAGCAGTGTCAGGGATCTGGTAAGGGGAGAGCGGAGAGGTTTTGAACAGCTAAGTGAGACAAACTTGTCTGTCAGTTTGTCGTACTATTGAGGCTTGCATGTTGCTGTGAGGCTTGAGGCTGTGCCAGTGCTGTTTCAAGTGATGGTATGGTTGTACATGGTACACAGGTTTCAGTGCAGCTTACAGACTGAGACAGACTAGGAAGAAGGAAGAGGCCATCCACTTCTCAAAGAATTGGCCAGGGAAAACCTTATGAGTAGCAGACAAACACTGTCTGATACATACTGTGCAACTTTATGAATAGTCCAGAAACATTATCTGATACAGTACAGGAGAAGGAGCGCCTTAGGTCAGAAGGCTTTCAAAATATGACTAGGAAAGAGCTGCATCATCAAAGTAGGACCAGCCTTACTGATGTGGATAAAGGAAAGCTTTGAAGACTTCCATTTGCTGACGTGGCATGACTCAAACTGAGGAGAAACAGTTGCAAACATCCATTAATAACAGGAACATGGAATGTACGAAGTATGAATCTAGGAAAATTGGAAGTTGTCAAAAATGAAATGAAATGCATAAAGATTGATGTCCTAGGCATTAGTGAGCTTAAATGGACTAGTTTTGGCCATTTTGAATCAGACAACCATGTGATCTACAATGCTGGGAATGAAATTTGAAGAGAAATGGCATGGCATTCATCATTACAAAGGATGTTTCAAGATCTGTCCTGAAGTACAGTGCTGTCATTGATAGGATAATATCCATATGCCTACAAGGAAGACTAGTTAATACGACTATTAGTCAACTTTATACACCAACTACCAAAGCCAAAGATGAGGAAATTGAAGATTTTTATCAACTTCTGCAGTCTGAAATTGACTAAATATGCAATCAAGATGTGTTAATTATCACTGATGACTGGAATGCAAAAGTTGGAAGCAAAGAAGAATCACCAGTAGCTGGAAAATTTGGCCTTCGTGACAGAAATAATGCTAGAGATCACATGATAGAATTTTCCAAGACCAACGACTTATTGTTGCAACACAAACAGCAGCTATACATGTGCACTTTGCCAGATGGAGTACACAGGAATCAGATTGACTTTATCTGTGGCAAGAGGAGCTGGAAAAGCTCAATATCTTCAGCCAAAACCAGGCCAGGAGCTAATTGTGGAACAGACCATCAACTGCTCATATGCAAGTTCAACTTGAAGTTGAAGACAATTAAAACAAGTCCACGAGAGCCAAAATATGATCTTGAATATATCCCTCCTGAATTTAGAGACCATTTAAAGAATAGATTTGATGCATTGAACACCAGTCACTGAAAAGCAGAATAATTGTGGGATGACATCAAGAACATCATCCATGAAAAAAGCAAAAGGTCATTAAAAAGACAAGAAAAGAAGAAAAGACCAAAATGGATGTCAAAAGAGACTCTGAAACTTGCCCTTGAATGGAGAGTAGCTAAAGCAAATGGAAAAAATGACAAGATAAAAGAGCTGAACAGAAGATTTCAAAGAGCAGTTCAAGCAGACAAAGCCAATTACTATGATGAAATGTGCGAAGACCTGGAGTTAGAAAACCAAAAGGGAAGAACATACTTGGCATTTCTCAAGCTGAAAGAACTGAGGAAAAATATAAGCCTTTAGTTGCAATATTGAAAGATTCTATGGACAAAATATTAAAGGATGCAGGAAGCATCAAAAGAAAATGGAAGACACAGAATCACTGTACCAGAAAGAACTAGTCGATCTTCATCCATTTCAGGAGGTGGCATATGTTCATGAACCAATGGTATTGAAGGAAGAAGTCAAAGCTGCATTGAAGAAATTGGTGAAGAAGAAGGCTCCAGGAATTGACGAATACCAATTGAGATGTTTCAACAGATGGATGCCCCACTGGAGGCACTCACTCGGTTATGCCAAGAGATTTGGAAGAGAGCTACCTGGCCAACTGACTGGAAGAGATCCATATTTGTACCCATTCCAAAGAAAGGTGATCCCACAGAATGTGGAAATTATCAAACAATATCATTTATATCACATGCAAATAAAATCATACTGAAGATAATTTTAAAAAATGGTTACAGCAGTATATTGACAGTGAACTTCCAGAAATGCAAGCTGGCTTCAGAAGAGGATGTGGAAGGAGGGATACCATTGCTGATGTCAGGTGAATCTTGGCTGAAAGCAGAGAATACCAGAAAGATGTTTACTTGTGTTTTATTGACTATGCAAAAGCATTTGATTGTGTGGATCATAACAAATTGTGGATAACATTGAGAAGAACGGGAATTCCCAAACATGTAATTGTACTCATGAGGAACCTGTACATAGACCAGGAGGCTGTCATTCGAACAGAACAAGGGGACACTGCTTGGTTTAAAATGAAGAAGGGAGTGTGTCAGGGTTGTATCCTCTCACCATACTTATTCAATCTATACGCTGAGCAAATAATCTGAGAAGCTGGACTTTATGAAGAAGAACGTGGCATCAGGATTGGAGGAAGTTTCATTAATAACCTGCGATATGCTGATGACACAACTTTGCTTGCTGAAAGTGAGGATGACTTGAAGTACTTACTGATGAAGATTGAAAAATATCGTCTGCAGTATGGATTACATCTCAATATAAAGAAAACAAAAATTTTCACAACTGGATCTATAAGCAGCATCATGATAAATGGAGAAAAGATTGAAGTTGTCAAAGACTTCACATTGCTTGGTTCTGCAATCAATGCCAATGAACACAGCAATCAGCACATCAGATGACATAAAGCACTGGGAAAGTCAGCTGCATGGGACCTCTTTCAAGTGCTGAAGAGCAAAGATGTCTCCTTGAGGACTAAGGTGTGCCTGACACAGCCGTGGTATTTTCAGTCGCCTCATATGCATGTGAGAGCTGGACAATAATTAAGACCAAAGAAGAATTGATGCTTTTAAGATGTGAAAATACAATGCTGAAAATACAATGGACTGCTAAAAGAACGAACAGATCTGTCCTGGAGGAAGCAGCCTCGAAGCAAGAATGGCCAGACTTCATCTCACGTACTTTGGTCAGGTCATGTTGTCAGAAGGGACCATTCCCTAGAGAAGCATGTCAAGGAGGGGAAAGCCCTTAATGAGATGGATTGACACAGTGGCTGTGGCAATGGGGTCAAGTATAGCAGGGATCACGGAGCTAGCATGGGACCAGGTGGTGTTTCATTCTACTGTGCATAGGGTCACTACGAGTCGGAGACGACTTGACGGCACCTAAGAACAAAGCAACAACAAACAGCTTACTCATGGCAAATACCTTTGTTCAATATAAACAGCAATTAAACAGTGGATCTCACCAGAGGAATACACAGGAATCAAATTGATTATATTGGTGCAAAAGGACAATCGAGAAGCTTAAGGCCAGGGACTGACTGTGAAACACACCAGTAATTGCTCATATGCAAGTTCAAATTGAAACTGAAGAAAATTAAAGCAAGAGGGCCAAAATATGATCTTGAGTATATTCCACCTGAATTTGGAGACCATCTCAAGAATAGATTGATGCATTGAACACCAGTGACCATAGCCCAGACCAGTTGTGGGATGGCATCATACGTGAAGAAAGCAAACAGTTATTAAAAACAGGAAAGAAAGAAAAGACCAAATAGATGTCAGAAGAGACTCTGAAACTTGCTCTTGAGTGGAGAGTGGCTAAAGTGATTGGAACAAATGATGACATAAAAGAGCTGAAGAGAAGATTTTAAAGGGCAGTGTGAGAAGACAAATGAAAGGATTTTGATGAAATGTGTAAAGACCTGGGGTTAGAAAACCAAAAGGGAAGAACACACTTGGCATTTCTCAAGCTGAAAGAACTGAAGAAAAAATTGAAGCATTGAGTTACAGTATTGATGGATTCTATGAGCAGAATATTGAATAACACAGGAAGCATGAAAAGAAGATGGAAGGAATACTCAGAGTCACTGTACCAAAAAGAATTGGTTGACATTCAACCATTTCAGATGGTAGTGTATAATCTAGAACCAATGGTATTGAAGGAAGAAGTCCAAGCTACCCTGAAACATTGGCAAAAAACAAGGCTCCAAGAATTGACAGAATACCCATTGAGATATTTAGCAAATGGATGCAACACTGGAAATGCTCACTTGTCTAATACCAAGAAATTTGGAAGACAGTTATCTGGCCAGCTGCCTGGAAGAGATCCATATTTGTGCCTATTTGAAGAAAAAGGTGATTCAAGAGAATGCAGGTTTTGTTGAAACATTACATTAGTATCACATGGAAGTAAATTTTGATGAAAAAAAGAAAGAAAGAAACAGTTGTAGCATTTCGTAGACAGAGAACTGCCAGAAGTTCAAGGTGGATTCAGAAGAGGACAAGGGATAGGATTACTAATGTCAAATGGATCTTGGCTGACAGCAGAGGATACCAGAAAGATGGTTCCAAACCTACCAAATGCACTGCTGTCAAGTCAGATCCAACTCATAGTGACCCCACCTTGGGTTTCTGAGGCAGTATCACTATGGAAGTAGATTACCCAACCTTCCTTCTGAGGAGTAGCTGGTGGGTTTGAACCGCCAGCCTTCTGGTTAGCAGTCAAGTGCCTTAGGCACTATGCCACCTGTGTTTTATTCAGTGTGCAAAAGCATTAGTCTGTGTGGATCATAACAAATTTGTGGATAATATGGCAAAGAATGGGAATTCCAGAAGACTTAATTGTACTCATGAGGAACCTATACATAGACCAAGAGACAGTTGTTTGAACAGAACAAGGGGATACTGTAAGATTTAAAATCAGAAAAAGTTGTATCCTTTCACCATACTTATTCAGTCTGTATGCTGAGCAAATAATTCAAGAAGGTGGACTATTTGAAGAAGAATGAGGCATCAGGATTGGAGGAAGACTCATTAGTACCATGCAATATGCAGGTGACACAACCTTACTTGCTGAAAATGAAGAGGACTTTAAGCACTTACTGATGAAGATCAAAGACTACAGCCTGTGGTATAGATGCCATCTCAATATAAAGAAAATAAAAATCCTCACAACTGGACCAATAAGGAACATCGTGATAAATGGAGAAAATACTGAAGTTGTCAGGGATTTCATTTTACTTGGATTCACAGTCAGTGCCCAGTCAAGAAATCGGAGGATGTACTACATTGTATAAATCTTCTGCAAAAGACCTCTTAAAAGTGTTAAAGAGCAAAGATGTCACTTTGAAGACTAAAGTGCATCTGACCCAAGCCTTGGTATTTTCAGTCACCTCATATGTATGAGAAAACTGGGAAACAAGTAAGGAAGAACAAAGAAGAATCAATGCATTTGAGTTACAGTGTTAATGGAGAACATTGGATATACCATGGACTGCTAGAAGAGTGAACAAATCTGTCTTGGTAAAAGTACAGCCAGAATTCTCCTTAGAAGCAAGGATGCTAAGACTTTGCCTCTTGTAGTTTGTCATGTTGTGAGGAGGGACCAGTTCTTGAGAAGGATATCTTGCTTGGTAAAGTAAAGGGTAAGTGAAAAAGAAGACCTTCAACTAGATGGATTGGCACAGTGGCTACAACAGTGAGCTCAAGCATAGCATGCATGTATGCAAGTGTGATTGTGAAGATGGCACAGGACTGGGCAGTGTTTCCTTCTGTTCTTCATGGGATTGCTGTGAGTCAGAATCAACTTGACAGCACATACGAATGAACAACAACAAAAGAGTCAGAAAAGACCCAGATGCTGGAGTTATCAGGCAGAGACTTAGATAACCACAATGAATGTGTTGAAGTATCAAGGAAAAAAGATGAGCAGTATGCATTTACAGAGTGGGACTTTCAGCAGAGAGATGGAAACTGTAATAATAAATCAAGTGGAAATGGTAGAAGTGAAAAAACAGCAGAAATAAAGCATTCCTTCAGACTTATAAGTAGCCTCAAAATAGCCAAGGAAAGGATCAATAAACGTGCATATAGGTGAATAGAAATTACTGGAAACAGGAATACAAAAAAGGAGAAAGTGTCCTAGAATTGAAAGACAATATCAAATGGCCTAACATGCATGTAATTAGAATCCCAGTACAATATAATAGAGAATGGGCAGAAGAAATCTTTGAAGTAATTGTCTGAAATTTTTCCAAAAATAATGGAAACATCAAATAGATCCAAGAATGTCAGAGAGAACCCCAAGCAGGGTAAATAAAAAAGGAAATGAAGAAGGACAGGGAAGTTTCAAAAACGAAGAAGGGACTGAGATTGTATTGCATTTTAGTACATCAGAGACAACGAACATTATCACTCATCGCATGGCAGGAAACAGGAGTTTCATGTTCACTTGCCTACCAGGTCTAATGGGGGCAATGGGGAGGTGAGCCTAGTGTTTTTGTGTCATAGCTGACGTAAGAGGCCCCTATGTTTGCTATACAAACATCCTTGAGAAGATAGTCTGGAACAAAAGTGTCAGTGCTTTTACTCAGAAGATGTGCAGAAATGTGAGAGGCTGAGAATTGTCTCCCAGCAGTCTCTATCTTTTCTTTCTAGACTATCTTGGCTTCTGGCAAAGTTTCCCATAAGTACATCACTCAGTTGACCACTCTGATTAATCTGACCAACAGGCAAGGGGACCAAATCTGTTTGTTTCCTGCTGTTGTTGTGTTTTGCCATCGAATCGGATCTGACTCATAGTGACCTGTCCTTGGGTTTCCAAGGTGGTATCACTATGGAAGTAGATTGCCCAACCTTCCTTCCAAGGAGTGGCTGGTGGTTTTGAACCTCCAGCCTTCTGGTTAGCAGTCCAGTGCCTTAGGTACTACCTCACCAGAGCATTTAATTAAAGCTACCCTTAATGACTTGCATCAAGTTGGTCTCATCCTGCAGTATTCTCAGCTATGATCTCCAAGGTTCCATAGATCATCACTGTCTACCTTAGAAAGACAGATAGCTTTCACCTTAAATTGTGTGTTGACTTTTTATTTGGCCTGAGGCATTAATCCAAGTACTGCAGGGTGTATTAGAAATTGCTCACCCCCAACCTTAGCCTGCAACAAGGAAATCTAGGATAATTCTGTCAGAACTCTGGCCAATGAGTTGAGCCTGGCCTGCATGCCTTTCAGGATCAATGATGTTTTTCCTTAAATACTTGAAGGTCTCTTATAACTGTCCCTAAGATGTACATTACTGTGTTTCTGGGAGAGAGGCAAGTTTAAAGCCTGAGTTCCACAGCAGAAGTACAATCTCAAGGGAAAACATGGTATTCTTGGAAAGAAAATACTGTTTACAACTGAATTGGAGCCTCCTAAGGGAGACCTGAGGAGCTCTGGTAGCATAGTACCTAAGGCACTTGCCTGCTAACCAGAAGGCTGGTGGTTCAAACCCACCAGCCACTCCTTGGAAGGAAGATTGGGCAATCTACTTCTGTAGTGATACTGGCTTGGAAACCCAAGGAGGGGTCGCTATGTGTCAGGTCCGACTCGATGGCAAACAACAACAACAAGGGAGACCTGTATCAGAAGAGGGGATACAGTTTGATACTGCCTCCAAAGTGGGCTCCTGGATGGCTGGTAAGTCTTAGGATTCTCAATTCAGTTTTAATAATTGAGTCTAGTCCTTGTAATTGGAAGGACTGCCTGAGGACAGTTCAGCCTGTCCTGTTTGCCCACATCACCAGCTGGGTAGAATTAATCTATTACTGAGAATGAGGGTGATGAAGACATCTGGAGGTGAAATGCAGGGGAAGTGCAGGAGCTGGGGCTGGTGTTTCTGATAGACTCTGGGGGTGGGGGATGGTGATCAACTGATGGTCAGAATCATCTGGTGGGGGATAGCAGACATAAAAAGTTACTTAAATTTAAGGGACTGTCAGCCGTTTTAAAGAGCCACACCTGGTCAGTTTCCTCGGGGAGGAAGGCTCCAGGGGACAATTCTTCTTCTATTTTTTTAAATTTCTATTGTTATTTGAGTGGAATTTTGCAGAGCAAATTGATTTTCCATACAGCACTTCATACACATTTTGTTTCATGGCGTTGCAATTCCCCACAATGTAACAGCTGTCTTCTCACTTCATCCCTATAGTTACCTCTTCCCTGTGTCCTTCTCTCCCATGTACTCCCCACCCCTCCAGTCTCGCTATGCAAACACTGCCCTTCTGTTCTCCCACAACTGATCGTTCCAAGGAGTGTATCTGCCTTATGTAAATGTTCACTCCATATGCCTGCCTATTTGGCTGGAAGCCACAGGAATGAGTTCAGTTCCAGACCTGAAGGATAACTAGGGGCCATAGTCTCAGGGATCTCACCCGGCTCTATCAGACCAGCAAATCTGGTGGGTTTTTTTTTTTTTTTTTTTTTTGGAGTTTTGGTCCACATTGTTCTCGTACTCTATCCATGATCTCCTGCACTGATTCCCCGCCCCTCAAGTGGTTGACAGTGGTAGCCGGGTACCATCTAATTATTCTGGTCTCATGGTCATATAGGCTGAGGATCACATGGTCTGCTAGTCCCTTGGACTAGTTGTTCCCATGCTTCAGGGGACAATTCTTAAAGACAAAAGATAGCTACAAGAGTGACCTGGACAAAATATGTTTTCAGTTTGTAGCCCCAAAGAGTGTGTCTGTAATCTGTCAGTCTGTCTTTTTCAAGGGGTGAACCAAACAGGTAGGCAGCATTGGCAGCAGCCCAAGAATCTGAATTCTGCCCTGTAACCAGAATGACCATGTCTTCTTCTGGTTCTACATAGCTAGCTCTGAGGCTGACCAGCCACTGCAGCCCAGAGGACACCACTGACTTTCAACTAATCTAACTCATGAAGTGAGCCAGACCCAGACATTTAGGAGAACCTCTGAACCGAGGACTTCATTAATAAAGTAGCTTTGCTTTAGACAGTGGAGTAGGAAATAAAATTTCCCCTTTATCCGCCAGTTTTTCATGTAAAGCCAAGATACTGGGGGCCGAGCTGGCTGTATTCTTAAATATACCATTTCCATTTGATAAGCATAAATTTAAGTGACTGCTAAATCCTACCTTCTTAGTCATGGAATTGAAGTGGATCTATCCCAACATGGGAATATCAGATGGGAGAGTCTCTAGGCCTTTGTGTGTCAACAATTTAGTTTCAGTAAGAGCTCAGTAACAAGCTAATGTTTTTCTAAAGGAATCTGGTAGCAGTGTCAGGGCATCCACTAGTTCTAAACCTCAGGGGCTGCTCCATGTGGCAGCTGTTTCTCTGTCAGCTGCTCCATTTGGCAAACTCAGTAGTCATGGAGACTTGTACTATCATCAGTACCCAAAGAGTCCAGTTCTACTAGAAGACATATATAATGTAGCTATGATAGACTGCCAGAAGAGTGAACAAATCTGTCTTGGAAGAAGTGCAGCCATAATGTTCTTTAGAAGCAAGGATGGTGAGACTTTGTTTCACATATTTTGGTCATGATATCAGGAGGCACCAATCTTTGGAGAAGGACATCAGCTTGGTAAAGTAGATGGTCAGTAAAAAGAGTTAGATCCTCAAGGAGGTGGATTGACACAGTGGCCACAACAGTGGGCTCAGACACAGCAATGATTGTGAAGATGGCACAGAACCGGGGGTTTTGTTCTATTGATTTGAGGTCGCTATGAGTCAGAACCAACTTGATGGCACCTGACAATAACAAGTGTACTATTGTTAATGTCTTTGTTTTATGTAAGATTTCAGCACTGATGGAAACTAGCTGAAGGGTATCCAAGAACTCTCTGTACTATCTTTGCACATTTTCCATAAATCTAAAAAATTCCAAAATAAATAGTGAAAATACTAAATGCCTGTCCATAACTTCCTGGGTGGAGTTCAGACTCTTGCACATGGTATTTTAAGACCATTTAAAATTAATTTCAACCGACTTATTTCTTACCACTTTCCTTACATTCAAACAGTGCTTTAACTACTATTGTGCTCAGTGTACTTAGAGCATCTTGCACACGCCTTGACTTCTCATGCTTTTTCCCTTTCATGTGAAATGTGCTTGTCCCACCATCTTCACATGGCAAAATTCAAGCCACGCTTCAAGGCTCAGCCTTAGTCTTACCTTTCCTGTTTTCCCCTTGATGGCTTCTAACTCAGTATTAGCACAACTTTTTGTATATATTTGTGCTTAGGACTCTTCACAGGTTAAACTGTAAATGCTGTTAGTTCTTTTCTAGATTTTGAGTTTTTGAGGATGAAATAACATTCATTTTTTTTATTGCCAGTATTCATCTCACTGCCCATTTTCAGTGAGTAGTATATAGTAATTGTTCAATAGATGTTGATGGACCATGCCATATATGGCTATGATAGAGCTGTACTTTTTGCATTCATTCACATATGAAGTTCTGTCTTTAAATGGACACTTGTGATTCATATTTACTTTTAGAATTGTAGTTAGAGCATACTCATACATATACTGTAATCTTTGTTTTTCACTTATATTTTAGGAGGGCCAAACATGTGGGCTATTACCTCTGAAGAACGAACTAAGCATGACAAGCAGTTTGATAACCTCAAACCTTCAGGAGGGTACATAACAGGTTGGTTTATTCTTTTTTTGTATTTTATTTATGAATGACACTCCCTTTTCATATATTTTACAAGTAGTTTTAATGTGACTGCCATCAGACTTGGCATTATTAAAGTAATACAGTTCACATCAGAATTTTAGAATTAGAAAAGTACTGGTTTATTTTTCCTGGAGCGATCTTAATTTGGGATTTTAGATTTGGCATATGGAAAATCTTTTTCAGAATCCCAGATGATAGTCAGGAATTTTAGTTTATTTATGC
Source organism: Orycteropus afer afer (assembly GCF_000298275.1). Taxonomy (NCBI): domain Eukaryota; kingdom Metazoa; phylum Chordata; class Mammalia; order Tubulidentata; family Orycteropodidae; genus Orycteropus; species Orycteropus afer. The sequence continues at coordinate 11,096,577 of NW_006921645.1, read as the reverse complement.
AGTTTCACATTTTAACATTAAGTCTAAAAATCTTCAGTTTCTTTCATAAGGAAATTGACACTTTTGTTTTTAAAACAAATTTATTAATGTGCTATTAATATATTGTGGCACAATACCTCAATCATTTGACTGCTAACCAGAAGGTTGGTGGTTCAAACCCTCCAGCCGCTCCATGGAAGGAAAACGAGGCAATCTACTTCCGTAAGGATTTACCACCTTGGAACCCAATGGGGATTGCTATGAGTAGAAACCAACTCAATGGCAGGGGCTTTAGCTTTGGTTTTTAATGTGTGTTTTGCCAATTACTGGTATAATGGTCAGTATTACTTATATAGTAGAAATACACATCAAATCCATTTCCTAGAAAGTAATCTAGAAATTTTTCCTGGAATCTGTTCTCATAATGCTAGCCCTCTCTATTTGAACTACGCTAAGCACTGATTGTTAACAGTAGCCCTTGTTTTGTAGAAAGAGCAAATCAAAAAAGGATTGATTTAAGTATCTTTTCATATTTTTTTCTATAAATGAAACTTACTTTTTGTTCCAGAGCACTTTAGTGCTTCATTTACAGTACAGGCAATCCTGGGTTATGAACAAGATCTAAGTGTGTCTTTAAGTCTAATTTGTTGGTAAGTGAGAATAGGTGTGTATCATTCTTACTTAGCCTTACTTTAGTGCAAGAAAAGACTTGGAAGCCTGTGATAGTTAAATTTGTATGTCAACTTGGCTGGGCCTGGTTGAGTGGCTGGGCAATTGGTGGTAGTTATTCCCCATGATGAGACTGGCAATCAACTCCATGGTAGGATCTACCACAAGCAGATAAATAGCTACCTTTGGGATGTGGTCTGCTTCCTGTATATAAGGAGAAGCATGGGGGATAGTCTCTAGCTTGTGGCATGCTTGGACCCTGCATGTAGCCATGTCGTTGTTCAGCAGCCTGCCATCCTCTGCCAACCTTAGGACTTACAATGGACTTGAATTAATGCCCTGCCTTGTGGTTTCATAACGTCGGAACTGTGCCTTTTTACTTGTCAACCTTGGGCTTGTCAGCCTCAGCAGCCAGCAACTGTCTGAGTAAAGAAATGCCTCTAGCTCCAGTGAGCTGGGAGCAGGAGGCAGAGCTGGACCCCAAGGTTGAGGGGCTTTCACCCAGTCCCTAGAGCCTGGCACTTTGAACTTGGACTTTAAGCCTCCTGCAGCTATAGCAAGTGAAGGGGATTGTGATAAAGAATTTATTGCAAGTAAGGATTGGTTCAGTTGTTTTAAAGGAAAGACTGATTTACATAACATTAAAGGGCAAGATGAGGAAGGTCTATGAAAGAAGGGAAGGCCTTTGACGAGATGAATTGACATGGTGGCTGCAACAGTGGGCTCAAGTATAGCAAGGATCATGGAGCTGGCTCAGGATTGGGCGGTGTTTCGTTCTGCTGTGCATGGGGTCGCTATGAGTCGGAAACTATTTGATGACACCTAACAACAACAACAACAAAAGGGCAAATAGGAGTTGCCCATACTCCAGGGGGGACTTACTGTAGTAGTAACTATAATGGCCAACATTCACTGAATCTGTACTATATGTGAGAGACTGTGCTATATACAGCATCCCATTTAAGCTTCACAATAACCCTGTGAGATAGACATTATTGTTGTCTACCTTTAAGGATGGTGAAACTGGGTCTTAGAGATGTTAGATAATTTGCTTAAGATCGTAAAGTAGGTAGTGTTTGATTTGGGCTCTGAAACTCTTTAGGAATCTACCCTGTTAACCTCAGTAAACCAAAACCAAACCAGTTCCCCTAGAGTTGATTCTGACTCATGGTGACCCCATATGTGCAGAACTGTGCTTCATAAAGTTTTCAAGACTGTGACCTTTTGGGAGCAGATCGTAAGGCCTTTCTTTCGAGGCACCTCTAAGGTAGTAGTTGAGTGATTAACTGTTTGCACCACTTAGGGACATTAACCCGACCTACTGATGTCAAGTCGATTCTGATTCATAGTGACCCTGTAGGACAGAGTACAAATGCCCCAGAAGGTTTCCAAGGCTGTAAATCTTAACAAACACATACTGCCACATCTTTTTCCCAATGAATGGCTGGTGGGTTCGTACTGCTCCTCTCAGTTAACAGCCGAGCACTTAACCACTGTGCCACCAGTGCTCTTTGGGACATTAACCACTATAGTTTAATATTATTTGTATTTCTATAGTAACAACTTCTTTACCTAATGTCAGGGCTGGGCTTTGATTGCCCTAAAACAAAAAGACCAAGCCTATTGCTATGGAGTTGGCTCATGAAGATCCCATGTGTTACAGAATAGAACTGCTCCATAGGGTTTTCTGAGCTATAATCTTTAAAGAAGTAGATTAACAGGCCTGCCTCTTGTAGCACTGCTGGGTAGGTTTGAACTGCCGATCTTAGGTTAGCGGCTGAGCCTGAATAGTTTGGGACATCAAGGTATCTTTTGATTGCCCTATCTTACAAGCTTGACTGCTAACCAGGAGGCTGGCGGTTCAAACCCACCAGCCACTCCTCAGAAGGAAGGTTCAGAAACCCAAGGAGGGGTCGCTGTGAGTCAGATCCGACTTGACGGCACATAACAACAACAACAAATCTTACAAGTTAATAAGTTACCTGTCATTGTTTCATGGAATGGCAAAAGACCCGAGATTCTTGAGGGAGAGACAAAGGGCTTTATTATTCCTGGCACAGCTAGCAACTTTAGTATTGTCATATTTCTTTCTGATCCCCTTTTTCCCTAAGCCCTTTGGGGGTGACAGAGCCCAGTAGGATGTTATACAGAGTGGTTGTATTACAGGAAAGGAACACTAAGCTTAAGGGAACTTGCCATTTTGTAGCAAGCAGTAAGCAGGTTTGCTTCTTGTCCCCGAGGGGAGACATTACCTCATTCCCCTAGATTGCTTGCTGCAAACTCAACTCTGAGACCTGGTTCAGGTAGAGTGCAGTTAGAGTCTTACATTCTTGGCCTGCCAGCAAGATACATAGCAGTGTGAAAGCTCCATTGAGGACTGCCTCTCTCATTATCGGGCACTTTTTATATAGGACTCTTCTAGAAACAAGTGCTCTCTGTAATGGGATTTTAACTATAACTTTTATTTAATAGGAATATTATCAAATAAAACCTAATTATTGTGGGAAAACTAAGATTCGTAATGTGATCTTTAATCACTGTCTGATGTGTATTATGTAGTTTGTGACTTTTGTTGTTTTAAAGCATCTGGACCTTATTAGAAATGTAAATATTTTAATATGTATTTCTATTTCATTTATCCTTTGAATTAAAACTTTAATAGAAATCAACAACATATGCCTGTGATTATCATTAATAGGTATTGGAGTAATTCCATTTACTAATGTGATGCTTGATTTTTGTTTCTGTACCTTCAGGTGATCAAGCACGTACCTTTTTCTTACAATCAGGCCTGCCAGCTCCAGTTTTAGCTGAAATATGGTAAAGTGTTGTCTTTTCTAGATGAACTTAAAGTGTTAACAGAAAGTTGTTTTTTTGTTGTAGTCCATTGCTCTTAAGTAAGAGGATTTCTTTGTGTAAATTTTATTGAGTAAATGACTGAAAATAATTGGGGTTTTGTTCTGTAGGACAAATTTCCAATTACCTTAGAATTTCTAAGGAAAGGGGTGTATACATACCTATAGAGTCACATTTCTTTAGAGTTTCAAAATCGTCCGTTATTTTTTAATTGTTTCATTTATTTCTTCATCCATAAACCCCAATTGTCCCCTTCTTCCCCTGCTCCTACCTTAAAAAATTAATCTCTGTAAATCTGGGGTTTTACTTTTTAATAGAGTCACAATAAATAACAAATAACATCTGTCTTACACATGAAATATCCTCATTCCTGGCAAACTGCCAGATACCTAGCAAGCATTCAACAAATATTTAAACAAAATAATTAAATTTAGAATTATGTTCTTGAATAATATTGTCACATTTACACTGGTGGAGTTCAACCAAGGGTCTCTAAATTCTGTATGAACTTAAAACAAGCAAACAAAAAAACCACACTCACTGCTGTCAAGTCGATTTGACTCATAGCAACCCCTCCTTGGGTTTCCAAGGCAGTATCTCTATGGAAGTAGATTGCCCAGTCTTCCTTCCAAGGAGTGGCTGGTGGGTTTGAACTGCCAACCTTCTGGTTAGCGGTCACATGCCTTAGGCATTACGCCACTAGAGTGCCATCTCTGTCCAGTATCTCTTAATGTACTTGTGTTAGCCATTTGTTCCTGGTGTATATACATGTGTGTGTGCCTGTGTATAGGGCTTTTTTTCTTTTCACTTGATGATCAGCATATGAATGCTCTGTCATTATTTCTTTTATGAACCCCAAAAGTTATGTTGGTTTTCTTACATCACCTCCACATACCAGTCTACCCACTTCCTTCCCCTTTTAGGGCTTTATCAGACCTGAACAAGGATGGAAAGATGGATCAGCAAGAGTTCTCCATAGCTATGAAACTCATCAAGCTAAAGCTTCAAGGCCAACAGTTGCCCGTGGTTCTCCCTCCTGTTATGAAGCAACCCCCTATGTTTTCTCCCTTAATTTCTGCTCGTTTTGGTATGTATTTAGTGCTTTAATTTGCTGTATTTGATAGTTCAGCTTGCTACATTTGATAGTTAAATAATATTAGGTGTAGTATTTGGAGATTAGGAAAGGATTTGTTAGCACAAAATAACAATCCAGACTGCAAGTTAATTTTCATATCTGAGATAAAAGAAACATTAAATTCACTATTATAGCTAGAGTGTCTATGGATCTCCATATTCCAGGGACAGCCCTGTAATATTGCTAAACTTTCTTCTGTCCTGTTGTCTGTTTTAGTTACTGTCCCTTTTCACAGCTCCCAGTTGGATGATAAATTATATGGTCACGCTAGTTGTAGCTGATCCAAAATATCATTCTTTATTTTCTTCATGCTCTGTATGAGTAATATTAGAAAAAAATTGAACAATTTAAACACACCAGAAATGAGGTAATTTTAAGTTATATTAAAATTGAAATTTCTTTAAGTTAAAGCCTTATTAGCCAGCTAAATTTAGGGTCAAAGATTGTTGACTTTGTGCTAATTAATTTACATACTCGTCAGAGACAGTCAGTGGTATGTTTTCCATTAATTTTGATTAGCCAACTTCTTATTAATTAACCTATTTGTGAGAAGCACTTGCTTTGAATAGAATGTTCAAGTAGGTATCCCTATGTAACTGAACAGAAGGCTGGAGGTTCAAACCTACCAGCCACTCCTTGGAAGGAAGATGGGGCAATCTACTTCCGTAGTGATACTGCCTCAGAAACCCAAGGAAGGATCGCTGTGAGTCGGGTCCGACTCGACAGCACATGACAACAACAACAGCAGCATGTAACTGAAATATGTTTCTTCATGCCAGCTATTAAAATACTAAATTATTTTACTGTTAAGTGTGCTTTAAAAATACCAAATCATTGTGTGACTATACTTATGTGCTCTTGTTAGTATTCTGCAGTTAATAAATTAATAAATGTCTTTATGTTTCTTTTAAACAGTTGTCTTTGAATTCATATCTTATTTTCACGAAATACAAAATTTTTGTAGCACATTTTCTTTTTATAAGTAATGTACATGCATTAATGGATCTCCTAAACTATGTAGTAATTAGAACATTATTTTTTTTTTCAGTTTGAGTGTGTGTGCTTACATGCACATACACATGTGTTAACTAACTTAGCAGCATCCTTACAAAAAACCCCACCTTTGATCATTTAATGCATTTTCTTTGAGGACCCTGATCTTTAATTGGAAAAGGCTACTTAGTGTTATTCATGATGAGAGAAGAAAATTTCCAACTCAGACATTTTCTAGGTTCACATAGATCAAAATATTGGTGGTAAAATCAGTACTTTGTTGTTGTTGTTGTTGTTAAGTGCCGTCGAGTCGTTTCCGACTCATAGCGACCCCATGCACAGCAGAACGAAACACTGCCCGATCC
>NW_006921645.1:11081984-11086619 GCF_000298275.1 Orycteropus afer afer | reverse complement strand
TCCGCCCCTTCCTCCTGCTCTTCCGGCCTGCTACTCTGTGCTACGCCTGTGCTTACCTTGCTCCCGAAGACCTGATCCCTCTCGGTAGGGTAACAAGGGAAACGTGTTCAGTGCAGATCAGTGAGTAAGCACAGTACTTTACCTACCTCATATTTAGGCCAAAGCTACATGAGGCAGTTTTCTAAGAATAGATAGTTTGCAAACTCACAGTGTTTTTATAAACACAGGGTTCATCTTACTGTACCGTAAATTTGATTTCTTTCATGTGTTTTTTCATTGATTTACTGACATTGCAAAATGTGTTTTTGCTTTCTTTTAGGAATGGGAAGCATGCCCAATCTGTCCATTCCTCAGTCATTGCCTCCAGTTGCACCTATAGCAACACCCTTGTCCTCTGCAACTTCAGGGACCACTCTTCCTCCCTTAATGATGCCTGCTCCCCTAGTGCCTTCTGTTAGCACGTCGTCATTACCAAATGGAACTGCCAGTCTCATTCAGCCTTTATCCATTCCTTATTCTTCTTCAAGTAAGTGCTTCATGTCTAATTAGTCAGTATTTCATGTGAAAAAACAACTGTATCGTATTTGTGTTCAAATAAATACATATTTCTGTCATACTTCGTGATATTGCTATGTTTTTCTTATCTGTTGTTTTTTCCTCCCCAGCATTGCCTCATACCTCATCTTATAGTTTGATGATGGGAGGATTTGGTGGTGCTGGTATACAGAAGGCCCAGTCTCTGATCGATTTAGGATCTAGCAGGTATATATGTATACTTAATATTTCCATTTTTTTTCTTTCAATAAGAGTGTTTATTTTAACAACTCTTTTTTAAAGTTCTGCGCTTATCTAAGCTTTACTTTGCAATGGCCAAATAAACACTCAAGGTAAATTTGCTATTTATAATTCATATAAAATACATATATTTTTAATTTTTAGAATTATTTAAATGTTTGTGTTTTACATTTGAAAAAAGCATTCCATGTGAAGTAAAAATATTTTTCTTTTTTTTAATTGTTGTTGTTGTTGTTGTTGTTGTTGTTATGTGCCTTCAAGTTGGACCCGACTCATAGCAACCCCTCCTTGGGTTTCCGAGGCGGTATCACTATGGAAGTAGATTGTCCAACCTTCCTTCTGAGGAGTGGCTGGTGGGTTTGAACCACCAGCCTTCTGGTTAGCAGTCAAGCACTATGCTACTACCAGAGCTCCTTTTTTTTAATTAATTAGTTCATTTTTTTGCCTAAAGCCTTAAACTTTTCCTTTGAAAAATGAATATATTTACAAAAAGAGAGCATTTGATAAGTTAATTTCTTTCTTGAGAAAATGCTGTTGATTGAATATTTTTTAGAGGTCACCATGCATAATAGCATCAAATGTAGTGTTCATTCATAGCCCCTCATACAAATCACTAGAATACTCTTTAAAGCAGTCTGCAAAGAATATTAGCTTTGACCCAGAAGGACAGTATTCATAATCCAGGGCAAACACTTGCTAATTGTATGACTGTGGCCAAGTTTTCTTTCTTTCTTTCTTTCTTTTTTTTTAAATTGTGATTTGGGTGAAAATTTACAGAGCAAAGTCACTTTCCGTATAGCAGTTCACATACATTTTGTCTCATGACATTGACTACAATCTACCACAATGCAACAGCTCCCGTCCCATTTCCTCCAGATGGTTATCTCTTCCCTGTGTCCATCCTTCCATGCACTCCTGCTCCCTGAGCCGTTCCCCTGTGCACAAACAGCTGTTCTTTCTCCCATGATTGTTCTCTCCAAGGATTGTAGCCACCTCAGGTAAATGGTCAACTCATATGAGTGGCCAAGTTTTTTTAACATCACTGGGCCATGATCTACCCATTTGAAGTATGGGGCAATAACACCTTTAAAGTATGTTGTGAGGATTAGAAGTAATATCTGTAAAGGTCCTACCACAGTATAGGCCCTGGAACATAGTAACCAAACCAAACCCACTGCCATCAAGTCAATTCTAACTCATAGCGACCTTATAAGAGAGAGTAGAACTGCCACAGAGGGTTTCCAAGGCTTAGAAATCTATATGGAAGCAGGCTGATTTATCTTTCTCCCATGGAGGAGCTATTGCATTCGAACTGCTAACCTTATGGTTTAGCAGCCCAGTTCTTTAACCAGAGTGCCACCAGTGTTCCTTGGGAACATAGTAGTGCTTGATATATGATAGTCGTGTGGAGTTTTATGCTTCATGTGAGTATTTGCTTTATTAAGAATAAGGACAATAAAATTTTTTCAATATCAAACATAAACACAATTACTGTTGTTTATGTAAGGTATGATTCTTAATGTCTTTGCTTTATAATATTTTATTAAACATTTTATTTAGTAACATAAAAATTTTAAATAAATTTTGTTACAGTTCAACTTCCTCAACTGCTTCACTCTCAGGGAACTCGCCCAAGACTGGAACCTCAGAGTGGGCAGTTCCTCAGCCTTCAAGGTTAAAATATCGGCAAAAATTTAATAGTCTTGACAAAAGCATGAGTGGGTACCTCTCAGGTAAGTGGTGTACAGTGCTTAAGAGTGGGGGAAAGGTAAAGTTTTTTATATGGCTCTATTGAAGAAACTTAATTTGAATTTGTACTTTGTAGTGATCAAAATTTCTAGCATACCAAAAATTTAGCAGGCATTTGATAAATACAAATATTGTAAGTTGTGTAAGCAATATTACTTGGTTGCTTTCTTCAAAGATCTTATGATCAAGTTGAACATCCAGATACTTACCCAACTTTTTGGAAGAGAGAGGAAGAGAGATCTCTCCATTGAGAAGATCATTCCTCATCTTCCAAGCTTTGCAGTGAGTAGAAAACCTCAAGCAACAAGGAAGAGTGTGTCCCTACTCAGGAAAGGGATTGGGCCTTTTCTCTGATTGGCCTTGCTAAAACCTCAGGTGTGCACTGCTCACCATTTAATGCTTCAGGAGAAATGTGGCCATAAGACTTGACCTTAGTTCCCTGTAGACCCTTTGCATCCAGGCTAGAACATTATCCAAGCTATTAATTGAGGACAGCAAGGGGGATGTAAGTGGAAGATAATAGACAAGTGGAGTTCCCACCTTTTAATTTTCCCCCTCCCTCCTCACCCCAGGAGCTCTGGTGGTACAGTGCCTAATGAATGCAATCTACTGCTAACCAGAGGGTTGGCAGTTCAAACCTTCCAGCCGCTCTGCTGAAGGAAGATAGGGCAATTTACTTCTGTCTGTACAGATTTATTGCTTCAAAAACCCATTGAGGGTCACTGTCGGTAAGAATCGACTTGATGGTAGTGAGTTTGGGTTTTTTGTTTTTTTTTCCTTCTCCTCACTCAGCAATGAATTATGAATTAGTACAGAGTAAAATCCACCACTCATCTGTCAGTTTGTTGTACTGTGGTGGCTTGCATATTTCTGTGAGGCTGGAAGCTATACCACCGGTATTTCAAATATCAGCAGGATCGCCTATAGTGGACAGGTTTTAGCAGAGTTTCCAGACTAAGACTTGGAAGAAGGAAGGGGCCATCCACTTCTCAAAGAATTGGCCAGTGAAAACCTTATGAATAGCAGTGAAACACTGTCTGATATATTGCTGGAAAACTTCATGAATAGCTCTGAAACATTGTCCAATACAGTGCCGGAAGATGAGCCCCTCTGGTCAGAAGGCACTCAAAATACAACTGGGGAAGAGCTGCCTCCTCAGAGTACAGCCAACCTTGATGACATGGATGGAGTTAAAGCTTTCAGGACCTCCACTTGCAAATATGGCATGACTCAAAATGAGAAGATACAACTGTAAACATCCATTAATATTCTGTACATGGAATGTACAAAACATGACTCTAGGAAAATTGAAAGTTGTCAAAAATGAAATGGAATGCATAAAGATCGATGTCCTAGGCATTTGTATGCTAAAAATGACTGGTTTTGGCCATTTTGAATCAGACAACAATATGATCTGCTATAACAGGAAAGACAAATTGAAGAGGAATGGTGTTCATCATCACAAAGAATGTATCAAGATCTATCCTGAAGTACAGTGCTGTCAGTGGTAGGATAATATCCATACGCCTAGAGAAGACCAGTTAATACCACTGTTATTCAAATTTACGTACCAATCACCGAAGCCCAAAGATGAGGAAATTAAAGATTTTTACCAACTTCTGCAATCTGAAATTGACCAAACAAATGTGTTCTGGAGGAAATGCAGCAGGAATGCTTCTTGGAAGTGAGAACGGCCAGACTTTGTCTCACTTACTTTGGTCATGTTGTCAGAAGGGACCATTCCCTGGAGAAGGATATCATGCTTGGGAAAGTGGACAGTCAGTGGAAAGAGGGAAGACCTTCAAGGAGATGGATTAACACAGTGGCTGCAACAATGGGCTCAGGTATGGCAAGGATTGAGAGGCTGGCACAGGACCAGGCAGTGTTTTGTTCTGTTATACATAGAGTTGCTATGAGTCAGAATCGACTTGACAGCACCTAACAACAACAGAGTAAAATAAATGTTTAAAAATAATAGAGCTGATTTTGGATATTTAAAGAGACGGCACTCTCGCAGGTTTCTGGGGCTTAAGAACATGTTCTGCTTTCCAGCAACCCCAAGGACACTCGGGGCCTGCAAGACTGAAAAGG
>NW_006921645.1:11073014-11079300 GCF_000298275.1 Orycteropus afer afer | reverse complement strand
TAACTATGGGGAGGAAGTGAGAGGGGACCTGTTGCATTGTAAACTGTGGTCAATGACATGAGACAAAGTATATGTGAACCGGTGTATGGAAAGTGAATTTGCTCTGTAAATCTTCACCCAAATCACAATAAATAAAATTAAATTAAAAAAATAAAAAATAAAAAAAATAATAGAGCTTACAACACAAAGCCACACCCTCTTGTCTCCCATAGCCTCCATATAAGCCCCCTTGGTTGGTTCATTTATGAATTCTGTACTTTAATTGGCAGTTTCTGCTTGATCTTGAATCCTCCACTCTAGGAGTGCTCACCGTCCCCCCAATTTCTCTACCTAGAACATTTTTCGTAAGCCTCAAATAAAATAGTAGAGCTTTAAAATGCTAGTGAATATAGAATGCGAGATAGGAGATCAGATGAAATATCTTACATAGAAAGGTAGTATTTAAGCTCCATCATGAAAGAGTTGAATTTGCACAGATAAAGATTGAAGGTGAGGGCACTGGAGAGGAAGAGAGAAGATAGCCTAAAACTTAAAAGAGTACAGACGTGTTTGGAGAATGAAGTGTGATGTATGAAACAGGAGTATGGGGCCCCTAGTTGTGAAGTGGGGCAAGGAAGAATAAATCTTTTAGAATTGATTGGACAAGCAAAAATACATAGTATTTCTTTCAAGGATACAGGATTGTGATGAAAACTTTTCTTTTTTTTTTCTTTGTGTTTAAACAAGGTAATTATGCACACGAAATTCTGGATACCTTTGTGGGGAAAGCACTGAGATGAAGTCAGGGAACACACAGGTAGTTTCAAGGCTTTAGTGACGATCTAGTTCTTAAGTTGGGTATAAGTTCCTGGGTGATCATTTCATTATAATCCCCATCTTACATATAGATTATATATATGTTCTTTTGTAGGTATCAAACATTACATTATAACTAAAATTTTCTGTAACATTTTTATAGAATTATGTGCAACACAAGATATACTATATTTTTAAGTCATAATTTTTATTTAGATATTTGAATGTCTCAGTAATTGAAATGTGTATCAGTGGTATCTTAGCACTGTATCATAGTTTTATTGGCAGTTTTTTTCCTTTCTTATTGTTACATTAAAGAGCTCTGTGGTGTAATGGTTAAAGCATCTTGCTGCTACCCAGAAGGTTAATTGTTCAAACCCATTAGCTGCTCCATGGGAGAAAGATGAGGCAGTCTGCTTCTGTAAAGATTTACAGCCTTGAAACCCTATGAGGTCATTATGAGTCGGAATGAACTTGATGGCAGTGGGTTGGCTTTGGTGGGTTAGTGTTACATGAAATCGTAATGTGCCATAATTGATGGCATCTTTGGGTCTGTGAAATATGGTATTAAAACATACTTGAAACTAATGTAAGGTCACAGTTACCACTGTTTGAGAAAATGAACTTACTTTGAGTCCTATGTTAAAGTCTTGCATTGAAGAAGTTTCTTTTTCAAGTTAGCAAAAGTGGATTTAAAAGACATGTACAGAAATATTCGTGGCAAATTCACTCACAGTAGGGAAAATCAGAAAACCTAAATAGCCATCAACATTGTGGCATATTCATATAAGAAAATAGTTTACAGCAAAACAAAGAAAAAACACAAATGAACTGCTTATAAATGTAACAACATGGATGAATCTCACCGATACTGTATTGAATGAAAGAAACAAGGCATAAATAATACATTTACAAGAATACTATTTAATCCATTTACAAGAAGCTGATGAACAGGAAAACCTAATTCAGTTTTATAGTTGCTTTGCTGAGACAAACCTTCTGGTATGCTGGAAGCATTCTATATCTTGTGTTGATCAAGATTAGTATATGATATGTATATACTGTAAATGTACAGTATAAACAAAGGTGGTTTTGTGCTAGGATATTAAGGGTAGTAGGGACCCTAACCATTGCCATCTTGTTGTTGTTGTTGTCATTTGCCGTCGAGTCGGACCCAACTCATAGCGACCCCTCCTTGGGTTTCCGAGGCAGTATCACTATGGAAGTAGATTGCCCAACCTTCCTTCCAAGGAGTGGCTGGTGGGTTGATTCCAATTCATGATGACACCATGTGTTACAGAGTAGAACTGCTCTGTAGGATTTTCTTGGTGTGATCTTTATGGAAGCAAATCATAAGGCCTTTCACTCATGGCACCACTGGGTCGGTTTGAACCGCCAGCCTTTAGGTTAGTCGTTGTTGTTATGTGCCATCGAGTCGGATCCAACTCATAGCGACCCCTCCTTGGGTTTCCAAGGCGGTATCACTACGAAAGTAGATTGCCCAACCTTCCTTCCAAGGAGTGGCTGGTGGGTTTGAACTGCCAGCCTTTAGGTTAGTTGTTGTTGTTGTTAGGTTAGTAGCCATTGCAAACTGCTTATACTACCAGGGATCTTAATAGGGACCCTAACTCTATGAATTGACACAGTGGCTGCAACAGTGGACTCAGACACAGTAATGATTGTGAGGATGGTATAGAACTGGGCAGTGTTTCGTTCCATTTTACATGGGGTTGCTATCGAGTCAGAAATGACTTGGCAGCACCTACCAACAACTATGAAAAATGATCCACTAAAGTAACTTTTTGTATGTGCCATGTTGTATGAAGGTTGTAGTTGTGTTGTTTAAAGAAATGTTATTTTTTTCTGAGACCTACAAGGCTAAATCTTTTTATCAGTAGGATAAGGGTAAGGTTTTATTTGAAAAGAGTTGTCATTTCCAGTATTCTTATTCTGAGCATGAGCCCCAGATATGTGTGGACTTACATGTTTGTGGTTTGTGCAAAGTATGTAGCAGTTAGTGGTCTAATTTTCTTCCTTTTGTTGTTCCTGTTCTCTTACCCTTAAATCTTCAGTCATTGACTTATTTAGGTTAATTCATTGACTCAAGTATTTACTGAGTCCAAATGCTTTCTATATATTAGGCATTGGAATTCAAAGACATGGCTTATACCTTTGAAGAGCTCATGTTATTGCTCACATAATTACAGTAATTGATTAGCTTTAAAAGGGCTATGATTAATATAGATGAGGAAGTGACTAACTATAAGGATGTAAGGGAGGTTTCCCAGAGGAGATGACATTTGAGCTGGATCTTAGAGGGTGAATAGACTACCAGGCAAAGAATGGAGGAACTGCCATTCCAAGCTGAAGAAATAGGATAGCCAGAGGATTGGTAGACCAAGAGTATACCATGTTCAAGTGAGCTTTTCGTACTAGCATGCTTGCTGGCTCTCTGCAGCCCTTTGTATTATTCAGATGCTGCCTGCCTGCATTTAAAGCCTCCACCAGTAGTTCTCAACCATTTACATTCTGTCTCTTCATTCTCTTGTTTGGTCTATTTGCTTAATGCTAAAGGATCTACTTTCAGTCATCTTTGTCCAAGAGCTCAAACATTAATTATTGAATCGCTTTCAGGTTGAAGTAGCCTTCTGTTCCTCTTTATTAGAAGAATATTCCATTTAACACAAAACCAAACCAACCCATTGCCATCGAGTGGATTCTGACTCACAGCAACCCTATAGAACAGGGTAGAACTACTACATACCATTTCTAAGGCTGTAACCTTCATGGAGGCAGAATGCCACATCTTTCTCCCACAGAGCAGCTAGTGGGTGTAAACCTCCAACCTCTTGGTTAGCAGCAAGGGTGTTAACCACTGTGCCCCTAGAGCTCTTTTTAAAACAAAAACCTCTTCAAATCTCCTTTCTCATGTGATATCTACTGAGGATTAGTTAGTTGCATAGGGTTAAGAGCTCTTTCCAGTTTTTTCCTTATGTAATTTCTATTAAATGGCCAGACAAGAAAATAGGATGAATAAAGATGGAAAGTTACAAAATTTAAGCATTCACCTGCATGTTATAATACATGGTATTTTGCTTGCTTGTTTCATCTGGTACATATAGCTCTGATCATCAAATCCTCTGTGCTCAAAGCTCAGTGAAACAATGGGTTTAGTTGTGTCCATGCGGGCTTGTATAGTAGGAGCTGTTACTGAGGAAGACTTGGCAGATGTGCTGTCTTATGTGCAGAGTTGTTTTGGACAGGCCATGACTCAGGATGAACCCAGAGTAGGAGCTTCTACTCATGGCTCAGTCATCTGGGATGGGAGGTGCAGCACCTGCTTTACTGGCTAGGCAGCATCCCTAGAGAAGTGACATGATTTCATCCTTCGGTCAGGAAGCCATAGATTAACTCACCAAGAGGGAACACTTGAAGCAGACAGCGATTTTCTGTTCTGGAATATATTCCTAGGTCCTCTGTATAATCGTTACCCTTCATTATAGATTATGAAGCCTATTACAGAAACTGAAAGAAGTTGAGCATTAACATATAAAAGAGAGGTAATCAGTTCAAATAGAACAAGGGGATACTGCGTCACTCAAAACCAAGAAAAGTGTGTCAGGATTTTATCCTTTTACGATATTTATCCAACATGTATGCTGAGGAAATAATCTGAGAAGGCAGACTATATGAAGAAGAACATGGCATCAGGACTGGAGGAAGATTCATTAACAATCTGTGATATGCAGATGACACAACCTTGCTTGCTAAAACCAAAAGGGACTTACAGAACTTAATGAGGAAAATCCTGGCACAAATGAGTGAATGCGTCTAGTGTTGCATCCATTTGTTGAAACATCTCAGTAGGTATTCCGTCAATTCCTGGAGCCCTGTGTTTCATTGATGCCTTCAGTGCAGCTTGGGCTTCCTCCTTCAATCATCAAACAATCATCAAACAAACAAAAAAAAAAAACCAAGCTCACTACAGTCGAGTTGGATCCGACTCATAACGACCCCTCCTTGGGTTTCCTGGGGAGCTCTGGTGGCATAGTGCCTAAGGCACTTAACTGCTAACCAGAAGGCTGGAGGTTTAAACCCACCAGCCATTCCTTGGAAGGAAGGTTTGGCAATCTACTTCTGTAGTGATACTGCCTCGGCAACCTAAGGAGGGGTCACTATGGGTTGGATCCGATTCGATGGCACATAACAACAACAACAACATCACTATAGAAGTAGATTGCCCAATCTTCCTTCTGAGGAGTGGCTCATGGGTTTGAACTGCCAGTCTTCTGGTTAGCAGTCAAATGTCTTAGGCACTATGCCATCATGTTGTTGTGTGCCGTGGAGTCGAACCCGACTCATAGCAACCCCTCCTTGGGTTTCCAAGGCTGTATCACTATGGAAGTAGATCGCCCAACCTTCCTTCCAAGGAGTGACTGGTGGGTTTGAATTGCCAGCCTTCTGATTAGCAGTCAAGTGCCTTAGGCACTATGCTACCAGAGCTCCTTAAATACATGTTAGCTATTATTACCAGAAGATTTCATGTAGTCCCACTACACGTTAGATAAAGTAGAGCTTTGAATTACAACTTTATTTATTACTTTGTTGTTGTTGTTAGGTGCAGTTGAGTCTCTCTGACTCACGGAGACCTTATGTACAACAGAACCAAACAATGCCTGCTCCTGCATCACCCTCACAGTCATTCCTATGCTTGAGCCTGTTGTTGCAGCCACTGTGTCAGTCTATCTCATTAAGAGTCCTCCACTTTTTTTGCTGACCTGCTACTTTACTAAGCATGCTACTCATCTCCAAAGATTGGTCCCTCCTGACAACATGACCAAAGTGCAAGAGGCAAAGTCTCACCATCCTCACTTCTAAGGAGCATTCTGGCTGTACTTC
Organism: Orycteropus afer afer; assembly: GCF_000298275.1. Classification (NCBI taxonomy): domain Eukaryota; kingdom Metazoa; phylum Chordata; class Mammalia; order Tubulidentata; family Orycteropodidae; genus Orycteropus; species Orycteropus afer. Next base: position 11,073,606 of record NW_006921645.1, on the reverse strand, counting down.
CTCCAAGACCAATTTGCTTGTTCTTCTGGTATATTCAGTATTCTTTGCCAACACCACCATCAGTTCTTCTGTGGTCTTCCTTATTTATTGTTCAGCCTTCAAATACATATGAAGGTACTGAAAATACCATATCTTGGATCAGGCATACCTTAGTCTTCAAAATGACATCTTTGCTCTTTAACCCTTTGAAGAGTCTGCAGCAGATTTGCCCAATGCAATACATTGTTTTATTTCTTGACTGCTGTGTCCATGGGCATTGATCGTGGATCCAAGTCAGATGAAATCCTTGACAACTTTAAAATTTTCTCCATTTTTCATGATGCTGCTTATTGGTCCAGTTGTGAGGATTTTTGTTTTATGTTGAGGTGTAATCCATATGGAAGGCTGTAGTTTTTGATTTTCCTTATTAAGTTCTGTAAGTCCCTTTTTGCTATTCATAAGGTTTTCCCTGGCCAGTTCTTTCAGAAGTGGATGGCCTCTTCCTTCTTCCTAGTCTATCTCAGTCTATAAACTGGGCTGTTACCTATGCACCAGGTGCATCTCGCTGGGTTTTAAACACCAGAGGTTCAGCCTCAAAACTCACATCTACTTG
>NW_006921645.1:11058971-11071749 GCF_000298275.1 Orycteropus afer afer | reverse complement strand
GCTCAAGTATAGCAGGGATTGTGGGGCTGGCACGGGATCGGGCAGTATTTCGTTCTGCTGTGCATGGGGTCGCTATGAGTCAGAAACGACTCGACCGCACTTAACAACAACAACAACAAGTCCCTTTTGATTTTAGCAAGCAAGGTTGTGTCATCTGCATATCGCAGATTCTTAATGAATCTTCCTCCAGTCCTGATGCCATGTTCTTCTTCATATAGTCTGCCTTCTCAGATTATTTCCTCAGCATACATGTCGGATAAATATCGTAAAAGGATAAAATCCTGACACACTTTTCCTGGTTTTGAGTGACGCAGTATCCCCTTGTTCTATTTGAACTGATTACCTCTTGGTCTATGTACAGTTTCTGCATGTGCACGATTAAATGTACTGGAATTCCTATTCTTCACTTTGTTATTCATAATTTGTTATGTCCCAATCAAATGCCTTTGCATAGTCAGTAAAACACAAGTAAACATCTTTCTGGTATGTTCTGCTTTCAGCTAAGTTCTGTTTGACATCAGCAATGGTATCCCTCGTTCCATGCCCTCTTCTGAATATGGCTTCTGAATCATGCAGTTCCCTGTCTATGTACTGCTGTAACCACTTTTGAATTATTTTCTACAAAATTTTGATTGTATGTGATGTTAATGATATTGTTCAATAATTTCCACATTGTTTTGGATCACCTTTCTTTAGGATGGGCACAAATATGAATCTCTTCTTGTCAGTTGGCTAGGTAGCTGTCTTCCAAATTTCCTGGCATAAATGAGTGAATGCGTCTAGTGTTGCATCCATTTGTTGAAACATCTCAGTAGGTATTCCGTCAATTCCTGGAGCCCTGTGTTTCATTGATGCCTTCAGTGCAGCTTGGGCTTCCTCCTTCAATCATCAGTTCTTGATGATACACTATCTCCTGAAATGATTGAACATCAGCCAGTTTTTTCTGGTGCAGTGCCTGTGTGTATTCCTTCCATCCTTCCTTGGTGCTTCCTGTGTTACTGAATATTTTGCCCATAGAATCCTTCAGTATTACAGTTTGAGGCTTGAATTTTCTCTTCAAGTTCTTTCAGCTTGAGAAATGCCAAGTGTGATCTTTTGGTTTTCTAACTCCAGGTCTTTGCACATTTTATTATAATACTTTACTTTTTCTTTTTGAGCCACCCTTTGAAATCTTCTGTTCAGTTCTTTTACTTTATTATTTCTTCCATTCACTTTATTTCTTGTTATCCAGTAGTTTTTGAGTAATGTATTATTCAGTTTCTACATAGTTGATTTTTTTTTTTTCCACTTGGTCTTCCTATTACTGATTTCTAATCTTAGAACATTGTGATCTGGGAAGAGTATTTCATTGTTTTTTAACTTACTGAGGCTTGTTTTGTGGCCTAACATGGTCGATTCTAGAGAATGATCCATGTGCACTGGAGAAAAATGTGTATTGGGCTTTTGTTGCGTGGAGTGTTCTGTATATGTCTATCAGGTCAAGATGGTTGATTGTGTTGTTGAATTCTGTATCTTTGTTGAGTTTTTTCCTAGTTGTTCTGTCGTACCTGTAAAGTGGTGTATTAAAGTCTCCTAGTACTATTGTAGGAGCTCTGGTAGCATAGTGCCTAAGGCACTTGACTGCTCACCAGAAGGCTGGCGGTTCAAACCCACCAGCCACTCCTCGGAAGGAAGGTTGGGCAATCCTACTTCTGTAGTGATACTGCCTCGGAAACCCAAGGAGGGGTCGCTATGAGTCGGGGCTGACTCGACGGCAAACAACAACAACAACAGTACTATTGTAGAATTGTCTAGATTTCTTTTCAATTCAGTTAATATTTGCCTTATGTAATTTGGACGTCTTTCATTGGGTGCATAGATATTTATTATGGTAATATCCTCTTGGTCAGTTGACCCTTTTAATATCTTATAATGTCCTTCTTTGTTCCTTATGCTGGTTTTCACCTTGAAGTCTATTTTATCAGAAATTAATATTGCCACTCTTGCTCTTTTTTGGTTGCCATTAGCTTGATATATTTCTTTCCACCCCTTGATTTTTAATTTATTTTTATCTTTGTGTCTAAGGTGGGTCTCTTCTGGCAACATATTGATGGGTCTTCTTTTCTTATCCAGTCGACCATTCTCTTTTTCTTAACTGGTATGTTTAGTCCATTAACATTGAGTGAAATTAATGAGAAGTATGAATTTATTGCTGACATTCTGTTGTGTTATTTGCTATGTTGTTGGTGATTTTTTTGTTCCAAATATTTTTCTGTGCTGAGTTCATTTTGTTATCAAGTGTTTTTTCTCTTTTCTTCATTATTATTCATTTTGTGTTTAGTGAGTCCTTGTGATTTTCTTCTTTCTTAGTTTGGTTAGAAGGATTTTTAATTTTCTTTGTGGTTACCCTGAAGTAAATTCTTATTTACTTGTGGTGCAGATGACATTGTTCTGTCTTCCTCTCCATTTGGAAGTTTTGTAATTAAAACTTTTATTCCCTCTATTTGCGTTGTGGCTGGTGCCATTTGTAGATTGACTACCTTATTTCTCTATTTACCTTTTTTATGAGGTTGGTTTCTAGGTGTTGGTGTTAAGTGTGTTGACTTTAATTTGTTGTTCTCTATTGTGTGTGGGTTTTCTATTGGAAGGACTACCTTTAGCATTTTTTGTAGAGTTGGCCTGGTTTTCACAAATTCCCTTAATTTCTGTATTTCTGGGAATGTCTTGATTTTACCCTCATATTGGAGGAAAAGTTTGGCTAGATATATAATACTTAGTTGGCAGTTCTTTTTCTTCGAAGTTTTGGATATGCTATCCCATTGCCTTCTTGCTTGCATGGTTTCTCCTGAGAAATCAGTGCTTAGTCTTATTAGTTGACTGTTGTATATAACATTTCGTTTTTCCTGAGCTGCTCCCAAGATTCTTTGTCTTTGGTTTTGGAAAGCTTGATTATATGTCTTGGTGACTTTCTCTTGGGGTTTGTCCTGTGTGGGGTTTGTTGAGCTTCTTAGATGGATGTCTTTTCCTCTTTCATGATATGGGGAAAACTTTCTATTAGCAAATCTTCAGCAGTTTTCTCATTGATTTTTTTTTTTTTTTGTATCCACTTGTTCTTGGATTCCAGTCAGACATAATGTTGTTTCTCTTCATGTCATCCCATATAACTCTTAGGTTTTCTTCATTTCTCTGAAATCTTTGTCCTGATTTTTCCTTATATAGGCTGATGTTGAGGGATTTCTCTTCTAGCTGGGAAATGTTCAGCTAGTTCTAGTCTACTCGTTTGTCCTTCCAGTGTGTTATGTATCTCCGTAATTTTAGTGTTCATCTTCTAGATTTCTAATTGCTGTTTTTGTATGATTTCTAAGTGTATATTTATTTTGTTCTTGAATGATTTTCCTGAGTTCTTCCAGGTTACTCTCTGTCTTCTTGTTGCTTCTCTTTATGGTTTCCTTGAGCTCTTGGAGGGTCCTATGTATATGTGTGTGTGTGTGTGTGTGTGTATAGTCTTTTGAATTCTTTATCAGATACTTTATTGCTTGTTCTTCCTTGGGGAGATTTCCTGTCCTGTTTTTTTGTTTGATTTGAAGTTGTCTGTTGTTTCCTAGACATTTTGAAGTTGTTGTCTTAATTGTTAGTTATGTACTGACTTATTTCACCCTGGTTTTACGTTTTACTATATCTGGAAGTGTGAAATGGGTTTCATTTTTGTTTGTTAACTTGGCTGTACTGAGTCACTCTCCTGCTTTCTCTATGTTGGTGGAATCACTGGTGTGGATATAGATGCATGTCTCTGTTTGTTGTGAAGAGGGTTTACAGTTGAAATAAGCAGGTGTTGTGCTCTGTCTGTCATTGATCCTGTGGTGCAGGAGCTATTGGTGTTACTTGTCTGTTGGGTGAGGTGGTCAGTGTAGTAGCTATGGCTGACTAGTGGAGAGTTAATATGTTCCTCCCATTGGATGAGGCAGAGGAAGGAAAAAAAAAGCCAACGAAAAGAAGGAGAGATGAAGAGATAGAACAAAAATAGATGACCAAAAAATAGGGAAAAAGAAAAAAGAATATATAAAAAAGAAAGAAAACAAAAATAGTTGGGTGGGACTGATGAAAGTTTGACAATAATGAAAGAAAAAGAAGAGGCATTGGGGCAAGTGACCATAAATAAAGGAAGAAAAACTAGTCAAGAAGATAGTAGAAAAGTGAAGGAAGATAAGGTAGTTGAGGATAGTGTCCCTCCAGTTATGTTGAGCCAGCAACCCTGGAAATTAGCCACTGTGGCTAAATCTGCTCACTCACAAGACCACTCGTGCAGGAGAAAGGAGATTAGTGCAAGAAGCGACCCCAGGAGAGAAAGCCAAAGCCTGTTTTTTGGCTTGTTGTTGTTGTTGTTGTTGTTTGTCATCGAGTCGGCCCCTCCTTGGGTTTCCGAGGTAGTATCACTACGGAAGTAGGATTGCCCAACCTTCCTTCCGAGGAGTGGCTGGTGGGTTTGAACCGCCAGCCTTCTGGTGAGCGGTCAAGTGCCTTAGGCACTATGCTACCAGAGCTCCTGTTTTCTGGCTTGTGTGTGTGTGTGTGTGTTATGTGCCGTCGAGTCGGCCCCGACTCATAGCGACCCCTCCTTGGGTTTCCGAGGCAGTATCATTGCCCAACCTTCCTTCCGAGGAGTGGCTGGTGGGTTTGAACCGCCAGCCGTCTGGTTAGCAGGCAAGTGTCTTAGCCACTATGCTACCAGAGCTCCCGTTTTCTGGCTTAGCGCGAGATAATTCAGTTAGTGATGCAGGCATGGAAAGGACTGCTGTAGCCCCTGGCTCATCTGGAGCAGTCTGCTGATGATGGCATTCAGCCATCAAAGTCTTGAAGTTCGTTCCACCAGCCACCCCAGAGGATAAAGGGCCTGTCCCGCCTCCGTGTAGATCCATGAGTCATGAAATCCCAGGCCCCAGTTCCACACTGTGCTAAAAACAGTTGCTAAGAGTTAGACTCGAGCCCACTGCTGTGTGTCTGATTGGAGATTCTGTTTATTCGGAGAGGCTTTCTCTTCCCTTTCCCCCACTCCCTTCCAGACTCTGGCAGCTTAAGCTCAGGGGGTCCTGTTCCAGTGCCCAGTATGATCTTTGCCCCCACTCACTGTCCCAGCTCACCTTGAAATACTGCTGGTATGACTCTTCTGAGTCTTTAAACTTCTATGGGTTCTGTGATTTGTTTGTTTGTTTGTTTTCCTCCTCCTCAACCTCCTTTGTATTTTTGATAACTTCTCTTCAGCTCTGCTGGCTGGGTGTGTTTTTTTGTGTTTGTTTTTTTAAAAATTTTTCTCATTTACTTAACCTGCTCCCTTTTGCCACTTTCACTAGGTCTAATACGTTATCTTCTCATTAGCTGCTCATAACTCCAGTATCATTATTTGCATCTGCTTTACCTACCTTCTCAAAACTCTGTTGATAGAAGGATCTAGCGCACGGTCTGTTAGTAGGATGCCATCTTCTCTCCTCTCTTCCATTTGCTTTAGCTACTCTACACTCAATAGCAAGTTTCAGAACCTCTTCTGACATTCATTTCAGTCTTTTCTTTCCTTCTTTTTAATGACCTTTTGCTTTCCTTGTGTATGATGTTCTTGACATCATTTGACAACTTGTGTTGTTTTCAGCCATTGGTGCTCAAAATCTGTTCTTGAGATGGTCTCTAAAGTCAGGTGGGATATAATCAACATTGTATTTTGGCTCTCGTGGACTTATCTTAATTTTCTTCAGCTTCACCTTGAACTTGCAATTGCACAGTCAGCCCTTGGCCTTATTCTGACTGATGATATTGAGTTTCTCCATTGCCTCTTTCCACAGATATAGTTGATCTGATACCTGTGTATTGCATCTGGTGAAGTCCATGTGTATATTTGATGTTTATGTTGTTGGAAAGAGTATTTGCAATGAATAAGTCACTGGTCTTGCAAAATTCTATCATGTGATCTCCAGAGTAATTTCTATTACGAAGGCCATATTTTCCAACTACCAATCCTTCTTCTTTGTTGGCAACTTTTGCATTTCAATCACCAGTAGTTATCAGTGCATCTTGTTTGCATGTTTGATCAATTTCAAAGTCCATAAGTTGGTATAACTCTTCAATTTCATCTTTGGCTTTAGCAGTTGTGCATAAATTTGAATATGGATATTATCCTATGACTGATAGCATTATACCTCAGGCTAGATCTTAAAATGCTCTTTTTGACTATGAATGTGACAGCATTCCTCTTCGATTTGTTATTCCTGGCATAGTAGACCGTGTGATTTTCTGATTCAGAATGTCCAATACCAGTCTGTTTCAGCTAACTAATGCTTAGAATATTGATCTTTACATGTTCCATTTCATTGTTTATAATTTCCAATTTTCCTAGATTCATACTTTTTATATTCCATTTTCTGATTATTAATGGATGTTTACAGCTTTTCTTCTCATTTGAATTGTGCCACATCAGGAAATGAAAGTCCCAAAAGCTTTACTCCATCCATGTCATTAGGGTTGACTCTTCTTTGAGGAGGCAGTTCTTCTGCACTTATGTATAGTAAATATTACTAAATATTCATTACTTTGTTGTTGTTGTTGTTGTTGTTATGTGCCGTCGAGTCGGCCCCGACTCATAGCGACCCCTCCTTGGGTTTCCGAGGCAGTATCACTACGGAAGTAGGATTGCCCAACCTTCCTTCCGAGGAGTGGCTGGTGGGTTTGAACCGCCAGCCATCTGGTTAGCAGGCAAGTGTCTTAGCCACTATGCTACCAGAGCTCCTTTAGTAAATACTTATTAAGCATCTATGTATTAGGCTGCTAAAAAGCACAGGGTGGGGTGGCATCTTCTGACCTCTGACTTCACAAGGGAGAGACAGAATCATCAGTCAATAGCCCAAGGCCTATTCCTATAATGCTAGGCATGCCACCACCCTCCAGCCTTTTTTTTTTTTTTAAACCAATTCTGACACCAGCCATTCATTTCACGGCACTCCTACTCTGCTCATTTGATCATTCGTTGCAGTGACCACAAAGAACTCAAAGATAATACGATTATGGGTTTATTAGGAAAGTAACAGGCTACACCTCAAGTTCAGGAACACTTTCAGGATACAATTCTTTGATCAGGACAGTCTCCCCTCTGCTGAGTCCTCAGGCATGCGTCTCCGGCCTTTGGCCTCTTGGCCTGACCTCTGCCCTGCTTGGGCAAGTAAGTGTTACAAAGCTCTTTTAACTCTGTACACCTATGTGCACCCCACCCCACCAGCAGTTCTCCTACCCAGAGGCACTCAGCTTTCTCGCTCCCTAGGCTAGCAAGCCAATCCACCCATCTCTCTGCCAAAGAGGTCCAACACAGGTATCTCAGGTCCAAGGATGCGCTCCACTTCCACCTCCCGTTCTTCTCTCTTGATGGCAGTGAGATCCCCCTTTTAATCTCTAGGAAGGCTCATCTTAAGCCTAGCAGAATGACAAAACTAACCAATCCCCACATTAAAGTTCTGTATACCTTATTTGTATGTTCCCACCCAGTGATCTGGTGGGAGTCACAAAGGCTAGTTAGAAAAGCTATACCAAGTAATTCACTGTACCACACAAGCATTAAGTATACATTAGTATACATTAAGTATACATTAATGAATATATACTGTCAGGGTTTTTATCTTTGTAGAAATTATAGCATGATGGGGAAAAGGCAGCAGCAGGTAAACAAATAAATGTTACAGTAAAACAACCAACTCCGTTGCTTTTAAGTCACCTCCAACTCATGACAGCCCCATGTGTGTCAGAGTAGACTGTGCTCCACACAGTTTTCCATGGCTGATTTTTTTTTTGGAGGGGGGCAGGAATAGATTGCTAGGCCTTTCTTCCGAGGCACCTCTGGGTGGACTCAAACCTCCAGCCTTTCAGTTAGCAGCTAACCACCTAACTGTTCGTATCACCCAGCAATTCTAAATGTTACATTTAGGGTAACTCATACTGTGAATATGAGATATAAAGGAGATATATTGGATCATAGGATGGGCACCCTATCATCCACTACACTTGCTGACATTAAATTGAGACAGATAAGGTGAGGAGGACCAAGACATGCAGTGATAATAGAGTTGTAGGGTTTGATGTTGCATATTGGTATGCAGGAGAGGAAGGGATCTAGGGGACTTTTGGATTTCTGGCTTGAGCAACTGGGTGGAAGTGATGCCATTTATAAAAAAGGGAAGACTGAGGGAGGATGGATTTGGAAAATTAGGAAGAAAGGCATGGTTGGGAATTGAGAGAAAAGTTTTACACTTACTTGGTTTGGGATGCCTGTGAAATACATAATTACATTTTTCAGTTGATATAGAAATGTAAAGTTTTGGGCACGGATGTGCATTTGGGAATCATCAGTTTCTAGACACAATTTAAGGTCATAGAAGTGGATGTAAAGGGAGAGAAAGCATGCCCAGGACAGATCTTTGAGGGAATAATAATTTAGAAGAGGACGAGTAGAAACTAAGGAACTATGAGAAAGTTAAGAGGAAATCTGGAAGTATACCATAGAAACTGTGCTTCACATAGCATTGGGGGTATAAGAAGGCCTGAGAGCATGGCCTCTAACATTCTTTGTGCCTAGTGGCATGATCCTTCATGTCAGTCACTTCTTGTGTACTCTTACATTGCCGAAAGGACATGGGGGAGCATTTGATTCTACTAATTCTAGATGTTAAGCTCCTTGGGGGCAGGGACTGTGTTTGTTTCAATTACTTATGCATGCTATAGACCTGGTGAAGTTTTTTGGATGTTGCAAATTCCGATCCACCAATCATGCTCCTATTTTACCCAAATGAGTTGAAAACTTAGGTTATGTAAAAACCTGCACACAAAGTTTATAGCAGCTTTATTCATAATTGCCAAAACTTGGAAGCAAGCAAGATGACCGTCAGTAGGTGAATGGATAAACAAACCATGATACATCCATACAATGGATATTTGTGAACGATAAAAAAATGTGCTTCCAAGCCATGAATCTGGTTAGCAGTCAAATGCCTTAGGCACTACGCCACCATAGCTCCTATGAAAAGAAACGGAGGGACCATAAATGCATATTGCTAAGTGAAAGTAGCCAATTTGAAAACACTACATACTAGTGATTGCAATTACATGACATTCTTGAAAAGGCAAAACTATAGAGACAATAAAAAGATCAGGGGTTGTCCAGGTGTTGGAGAGAGGGAGGGAAGGATGAACAGGTGGAACATGGGATTTTTAGGGCAGTGAAACTTCTGCACAATACTGAAATTGTGAATACATGATATTACATATATATCAAAATCCATAGAACTGTACAACACAAACATTGCACCCTATTATAAATTATGGGCTTTAGTTTAAAATAATGTGTCAGTATTGGTTCATCAATTGTAGCAAATGTACCACACAAATACAAGATGCTAACAATAGGGGAACCTGTATGAGTATTGGGGAGGAAGGGGTGTGTAGGATCTCTTTGTACTTCTTGCTCAATTGTTCTGGAAAATGAAAACCTCTAAAAAACAAAGTCTATTAATTTTTTAAAAAGTTCTCATGATAGCAGTAGTGTTATTTTGTGGATATAGCTATTTAACTTTGCATGACTTTAAAGAAGGCTAAAGTATTTTCTTTTCTTTATTATTTTTCCACTCAATTAGGTTTTCAAGCTAGAAATGCCCTTCTTCAGTCAAATCTTTCTCAAACTCAGCTAGCTACTATTTGGTGAGTTTGTCATTTAACTGTGATTTTTAACTACACTTCCTCTATTGTTGTTAGTTGTTGTTGTTATGTGCCGTCGAGTCGACCCCGACTCATAGCGACCCCTCCTTGGGTTTCCGAGGCAGTATTACTACGGAAGTAGGATTGCCCAACCTTCCTTCCGAGGAGTGGCTGGTGGGTTTGAACCGCCAGCCTTCTGGTTAGCAGGCAAGTGTCCTAGCCACTATGCTACCAGAGCTCCTCTATTATAAGAAAGATTTATTGTTGTAGTTGGCACTGAAGTTGATTCCAACTCATGGCTGTGTAGTTTCTGTCAAAGTTGGAGACTCAAAAGATGCTCCACAAAAGCCGCCAGTTGAAAGTAACCTTGAAAAGCAAATGCAATTCTGTACAATGTTATTCTTGACAATTTGACATTTGATTATTTTACAAATGAAACTGTTGTCTGCTTTTATATAATACTTTCTTTGGAGAATCAGAATATTTCATTTTTAATGTATAGCTATTGTGATTTGATAGGAGAATTTGCCATAAAATAAGACAAGCTATCTTTTCAGAAGAGACATTTCTTTTTCTATTTCAAAAGCTTTTTCTCTATTCTTTTTGATATACAAATTAAGGGTAAAAATCAACACATTTTTCTACATGTGTTTATATTTCACTAAAATTTGTTAATCCAGCTGTTTCATCATCATTATTCTTATTTTAAAAATAAAACATTGAATGCTTCTGACAATATTTTACTCCAAATAGGCTTTCTTTCTCTTATAAGTACTGCATTTTTAAATTTTCTCTAGGACTCTGGCTGACATTGATGGTGACGGACAGCTAAAAGCTGAAGAATTCATCCTTGCGATGCACCTCACTGACATAGCCAAAGCTGGACAGCCACTACCCCTGACATTACCTCCTGAGCTTGTACCTCCGTCTTTTAGGTGAGCGTCTCTGAGGTGATGAGGCATGGCTTTGATCATTTGGCAGACGTGATTATTATTTTGGAATTTCCTGAGGCCTCAGCTCAAGATTAGAGGAGAGTTAAATATTTACACTACCATTCAATTTTATTATTGAATGAGGTATACTAGGAAGGAGTACATGTTAGAAGTGGGTGTGTTTTTACCATTTTATAGATAAGGAAACTGATTATTAAAGAGATTAAGAATAAACTTGCCCAAGAATAGAAATTAGCTGAACCGTGAGTTGAACCCAGATGTCTGATTTAAGAGCACATATGCTGGGCAATCCTACTTCCGTAGTGATACTGCCTTGGAAACCCAAGAAGGGGTCGCTATGAGTCGGGGCCGACTCGACGGCACATTAACAACAACAACAACATGCTGCTGGACATTGTAACTACAGACCATACTGTGTTTTAAATATCTTTAAATATCAAATTGCTTTAATCAGACCATGGTCTAGTTCTGAACATTCCCAGACTGCGTGATGCTAAATTTGTTTATTGTTTGCTTTCCCTAGAGGAGGAAAGCAAGTTGATTCCATTAATGGAACTCTGCCTTCATATCAGAAAATACAAGAAGAGGAACCTCAGAAAAAGTTACCAGGTACCATTGAGTGTCTAAGTTGTATACTTATAGTGAGTTCTCTTACTTTTTACCTTTAAATGTAAATGAACATTAAGAATTTTCACATTTTTAAAATATTTTATATGCTGTGTCAACTAAACTATTTTATAGATGAGATGGATATTGACATCCATAAAAGGAAGATAAAATTATGAAGAACAGTATGCAGTTAGAAGAGGCAGTGTATGTATTTGGCTTAAGAGTGGCGATCCTAGTCAAACTGTTTCTCTCACTTTAGGTGGAATCATTAGCATAACTGTTGGGATTACATCTTTAGTTTTAAACATACATTTAAATATTGCTTGAAAAACTTCATATATAGATGTTTTAAAATATCAGAAAGGTAAAGAAATATATTAAATAAAGCAAATACATAGCCACGTAGCTTTGATTGTCATTGAAGAAAGTTCTGAGAAAATAGTTGGAGGAGTATTTTTACTGGCAGGAACAGTAAAATTAATTCTCTTGAATACATTCAAAGTTAGATATTTGTTTTCTAAAAATGAATATTCTCATTAGAAAGTAAATATTTTCCTATTTGCCTTTGAGTTAAGATTAGCCTTAAGACAAGTATTGGAAGAGTAATAGTACTCAGATAAACACAGGCATGAAGATGTTCAGACCAGAATATTGGCTCTTCATGTTTGAGAACATGTACAATACATCTCATTCAGTTACTTTTGAAGACAAATGGAAAGCCAACTACGAGCGAGGAAACATGGAACTGGAAAAGCGGCGGCAAGCCTTGATGGAGCAGCAACAGAGGGAGGCGGAACGGAAAGCCCAGAAAGAAAAGGAGGAGTGGGAGCGCAAGCAGAGAGAACTGCAGGAACAAGAATGGAAGAAACAACTTGAATTAGAAAAACGCCTGGAGAAACAGCGGGAGTTGGAGAGACAACGGGAGGAAGAAAGGAGAAAAGAAATAGAAAGACGAGAGGTTATATTTAAATTATTTTATTTTCTTAGAAAATCGTTACCCTTAGTAATAACTACAGTTCACTTGATTAAAAATGGCAGTATTTGAATTTTTGTTGTGCCTTTCCTCTGTGTCATCCTTATCTAGTACAAATCTGAATCTTCCTTCTTTGGTGGAGGGGAAAAAAGGGTATTTGCTTGTGAGAGGTTTTCACATTGTTAATTGGTAGAGAAAGCATCTTTTCAGGTAATATCTCAATCAGAAGAGGACTGGTTGCAAAATTGAATTAAATGAGGAATTAAGCTTAGTAAGCCAGAGGAGAGGGTCAGTTTCAGCAAGTCATTAAGCAAAGAAAGTAAGCCGAGAACCCAGATTAAGAGGCCAAGGAACAGGAGAGGCAGAAAAGTTAAGAGTAGGGAGTCAGAAATCTGGAGAGGAATCAAGATGGGAATCTTGCACAGGTTTTTGGGATGAATAGTATTGTCTAGAAGGCTGGCGGTTCAAACCCACCAGCCACTCCTCGGAAGGAAGGTTGGGCAATCCTACTTCCATAGTGATACTGCCTCGGAAACCCAAGGAG
>NW_006921645.1:11053964-11058871 GCF_000298275.1 Orycteropus afer afer | reverse complement strand
ATCTCTGCTCTGCTTGTTTGTTTAATCTCTGTCGGAAGGAAGGTTGGGCAATCCTACTTCCATAGTGATACTGCCTCGGAAACCCAAGGAGGGGTCGCTATGAGTTGGGGCTGACTCGACGGCAAATAACAACAACAACAGAGTCCCTAGGAGGACTGGTGTTTTACAAAGGGCTGGAGATGGAGCACAATAAGTTATGGTGGTACTGAAATAACTTCAATAGAAGTTTTTTCTTCCCTAATATAGAATAAGAATGTAGTTATTTTTATTAACATTTCTCTTTCTGACATCATCCTTTTGCTTATTAAGAAATAATAACTGCAGTGAGAGGATGATCCTGTGAAACAATAAAAGAGTCATGATGGATGAACACACTTTTGTAGAAGTCTTTAATTTAGCTCCATTGAGAAACACTAGCACTACCAAATGCTGTTGAGTCGATTCCTACTGATGGCAACCCCATGCTTGTCAGAGTAGAGCTGTCCTCCACAGGGTTTTCAGTAACTGATTTTTTAGAAGTAGATCTTCAGACCTTTCTTCCCAGGCACCTCTGGGTTGACTTGAACCTCCAACTGAGTTTAATCAAACCAAACGGGTTAATTGTTTGTGGCACCCAGAGTCTCCATTGATAAACTAAGAATATACCCAATTACCCTCTGGCACTAAAGCCCACTAAGTGCTGAGAGCTGTCTAGCCTTCATTTTCATTCTGTCAGTTTTTGAATGATGCAGTTTTTGGGTTTTTTTAATGTGAAAATTAATTTTAATTCATTATTTCTAGGCAGCAAAGCAAGAACTTGAACGACAACGTCGTTTAGAATGGGAGAGAATTCGTCGCCAGGAGCTTCTCAATCAAAGAAATAGAGAACAGGAAGAAATTGTCAGGTTAAACTCTAAAAAGAAAAGTCTTCATCTTGAGTTGGAAGCTCTGGTATGACTAAAGTTTAAGTGAAATTTATATGAAAGAAGTAATAACTGCCTGTTGAAAAATTTTTTTTTTTTTTTAAATAAACTATGTTTGTATGTAATTCAGAAGTCATATTTTCCTATGTGTTTTTAACAAACTGGCCGGTGTACTCTTTCGAAAAAAAATAGGGGCTCAGAACGCTGAGAATTTGATAGAAGTTTCCATTCAGATGCTGATTCACCAAGTATTCTTGGACAGGACATTTTTCTTAACCACGCCTCACATTGCCCATCTGTAAAATAAAGGGTTGCACTAGCGCAGTAAGTTTATTGTCAAGTTGGTCTCTGGAATATATGCTTAGCGGGATAACCACAAGGTGGGGGAGGAGAAGCCAAGGGAGCAAGACAATGTTGTCTTCTCCCCAAGTCCCCATTCCCCTTTTCACAGCAAGGAAGCTCCACATTTACCTGCTTTGTTTTTATTGGGGTTTTATCTAAGATTCATTTGGGGAGAAACAAAGATTTTACTGGTAAAAAAAAGAAGGATTTAAAACTGCTGACCTAAATTCCTTCCAAGTCTTTAAGTCAGTGGTGCTTACTAATGTTGGCTAGTAGACTTAACCAGTTTTTACACATCAGCTGTCAGAGGGCCAAGTCATTAAACATTTTGTTTGAAATGCAAAGGAAGAAGATACAAAGGATCTGCTTAAGGCATATCATTCTGCTACCATCCTAGACTACCACAGGCAAGATCCCATAATAAAGTCTCATTCCAAATAGTTCTTTACAACTACTGTAGGATCTTGCAGAAATGCATGTGTAGTCATGGAATAGAGCCAAATTTAGATCTTATTTAACTATAGCCTAACATTTTATCCCGCCATTCATCTGTCAGTTTATCATGTTGCTGTGATGCTGGAAACTACACCACAGGTATTTCAAATACTAGCAGAGTCACCTATGGCAGAGCAAAGATTTCAGCCGAGCTTCCAAGTAAGACAGCTTAGGGAAAAGGATGTATCAGTCTACTGCAGAAAGAACTGAACACTGAAAAACCTTATGAATATCAGTGAAACATTGTGTAATATAGTGCAGGAGGAAGATTCATTAACAACTTGTGACATGCAGATGAAATGAAAGTGAAAATGACTTGAAGCACTTACTGATGAAGATCAAAAACTACAGCCTTCAATATGGATTATACCTCAACATAAAACAAAAATCCTCACCACTGGCCCAATAAGCACCATCGTGATAAACAGAGAAAAGATTGACATTCTCAAGAATTTCATTTTACTGGATCCACAATCAATACCCATGGCAACAGCAGTCACTCTGAAGACTAAGGTGCGCCTGATCCAAGCCATGCTATTTTCGTTTGCCTCATATGTATGTAAAAGCTGGACAATGAATGAGGAAGACTGAAGAATTGATGCCTTTGAATTGTGGTGCTGACGAAGAATACTGAAAATACCCTAGAGCAGAAGAATGAACAAATCTGTCTTGGAATAAGTACAGTTAGAATGCATCTTAGAAGTGAGGATGGCAAGACTTTGTCTTGCACTGTAGTGATGTTATCAAGAGGGACCATTCCCTAGAGAAGGATATCATAAAATCAGCTAAAAAGAGGAAGACCCTCAATGAGATGGATTGACACAGTGGCTGCAACCATGTACTCAAGCGCATCAACAGTTGTGAGGATGGTGCAGGACCAGGCATTGTTTTGTTCTGTTGTACGCACGGTCACTATGAGTCAGAACTGACTCAGTGGCACCTAACTAACAGCAATAATATTTTACCCAGTCACTAGCTTGAATTATATAAACAAAAAGTTATCACAGTGTCTTTAGTCAGAATAGTACTATTTTATGTGCTCAAATGGTTAGGAAAGCATATCACAATTATTAATCATGCCATTGTACTACAAGGAGCTCTGGTGGTGCAGTGCCTAGGCATTTGACTGCTAACCAGAAGGTTGGCAGTTCATATCCACCAGCCACTCCTCGGAAGGAAGGTTGGGCAATCTACTTTCATAGTGATACTGACCTGGAAACCCAATGAGGGGGCCCTATGAGTCGGATCTGATTCAACAGCAGTGAGTTTGGTGTTTTTTTTTGTTTTTTTTTTTGATTAGTACTACAGAGGAAACCTGAAAAACATTACCTATTTCTACAGTTAATTGGATATCTGAATCACCATCTCAACCATGTATTTTTCCTGAAAAATATGATGGGAGTAGACCTTACAAGATTGATTTTTCCCTCAAGAACTGGGGTAATGCCACCAAGCAGTAGCAAATGTTAATGTGTAGTTTGGAAATATCCAGAGCCTACACTTAGAAATGATGAATATAATGGTGTAAGTTCTAAGATAGACACAGGCATATTCCCTTTAGTGTTTATTTCTCAAATATAAAACTTACTCTTCAGTAAAAACTTTCATTATCAGTGGTTTTTCAACCAGAGTCTCGTTCCTCTCACCGTCCCTTATTACTCTACTTCTTAGCCCATATTGAGAATTTGGCATCTGGTTTTCTTTCTACTTCTCAAAAGAGGGGGAAGACAAGGGTACTTCTTGCTTAAGAAAAGGAATATTGGCATAGGAGGAGAGAAATGTGACTATATAGGTCTTCCTAGATACAATTTAAGGAGCTCTGGTGGTATAATGGCATTTGGCAGCTAACCAGAAGGTCAGCAGTTCAAATCTACCATGCACTCTGGACGGAAAATGGGGCAATCTACTTCCGTGAAGATTTACAGCCTTGAAAACCCAGTGGGTGTCACTATGAGTTGGAATCAACTTGATAGCAGTGAGTAAGACACAGTTTAATAGAGGATATTAGATGGCAACATTGAGGATAGACAGAAAAGCTAAGAAAGAAGATAATGCGAAATATCACATGGAAGTGTTTTTTTCCTCATTAATTCTTTGAGATTCTCTCTAATGCTAATATTATAAATTAATGCCTTCATATGCCTTGTAATTGCTGAATTCAAAAAAATATTTATTGTGTTATGTTTGTGCTTTCTCCTCTTAACATATAAGCTCTTGTTCTTTGAGAATGATTGTTTCCTGCCAATAACTATCTTGAGTCTAACAAACACAACTAAAGCATATTCTGTTTAATTTTAGACATTTATCTCAGACTGAATATGAATGATCAATGACACTTAAAAAATGTGACTAAAATAAAAATATTGTTCTGATGGGAATGTTTCCTGTTGGCATTTTATGTTATATATTTATGTCATTTTCTTACAGAATGGCAAACATCAGCAGATCTCGGGCCGACTTCAAGATGTCCGACTCAGAAAGCAAACGCAAAAGACTGAACTGGAAGTTCTGGATAAGCAGTGTGATCTGGAAATTATGGAAATCAAGCAACTCCAACAAGAACTTCAGGTTAGTCGTTTGCTGCTGAATGTCCTTCAGTGTGTGCAGTTATTAACAACTCTGACTGCCAGAGTGCTTTTTGGGGTCATAAACCCCTTGAGTCTCTGATGGACTTCCTGCCTAGAAGGAAGCAAATAAACACAATCTTATATATAATACCATGAAAGCTACTGACCCCCTAAAATTGTGCTACAGATACATGGTAAGTTCTGCTTAATACTTAAAGGGAAGTTTATCCCTTTGACTTTTAACTTTAAAAGTGTTTTAAGGAATACTTAAGAGTGCTGGTAGCGTAGTGCCTAAGGCACTTGACTGCTAACCAGAAGGCTGACAGTGCAAACCCACCAGCCACTCCTCAGAAAGAAGATGGGGCAGTCTGTTTCCTTAATAATACTGCCTCGGAAACCCAAGGAGGGGTCACTGAGTCAGGTCCGACTCAACGACACATAACAACAACAACAACAAGGTATACTTTAAAAATGTTTTTAAGGTAGTTGTCAGTGAGGGCAAACATGGGTATATGGACGGATAGATAGGTGGACAAGCTAAACAATTAGGTACGTCTAAATGGGGAGTGTATCCAAGATCATATATAGGGTTGGCAGACAA
>NW_006921645.1:11046639-11053199 GCF_000298275.1 Orycteropus afer afer | reverse complement strand
GAAGAGGTAACTATGGGGAGGAAGTAGGAGGGGAGCTGTTGCATTGTGGTAAACTGTGGTCAATGACATGAGACAAAGTATATGTGAACTGGTGTATGGAAAGTGAATTTGCCCTGTAAATCTTCACCCAAATCAAAATAAGGAAAAAAAAAATTAAAAAAAAAGAAGAAAAAAAAATGTTTTAAGGTATACCCTTATAAAATAAAAAGGTGTATTCCCTTATAAAATATAAATATAAGGTATACCCTTATAAATAAAAGTGTTTTAAGATTCCCTATACCTTAAAAATGCTGTCGTTGTTAATGGATGCACCTACTCCTCACTTACTGTTTATCTCATTATCCAACATTTTGCATTTACAACAACAAAAAACAGTCTATCAATTGATTTGCACATTAACGACATGCATCTGGCAATAACGAACTCCAAGGTACAAGACCAAAGTAATGCTGGCTGTGATGGTTAAGGTTATGAGTCAGCTTGCCTGGGCCATGATTTTCAGTAGTTTGGCAGTTATATAATGTTGTACTCCTCCTGCATTTTATAATCTGATGTGGTCATCCTCCATTTTTGCGTAACACTGTTTTTCACATAATGACCTAGTCTTTGGAAGCTTAACCATATTAATAAGTGAGCAGTGGTGTAATTTTAGGAAATTTTGACTTAAAGTTACTGTTTTTAGAATTGTGGTGAGAAAGTTGAATATATCCTTCTGGGCCCTGGTAATTCTGTTCCTTGCTTGTGAAATAAGATCTGGTTCAGTATCATTGTTTGCAGAATAGGGACTGAGAAAGCATTCTGCATCTCTAGTCTCCTTCCCAAATTTCTCTTACTATATAGATTGGCAGGAGCTCTGTTGGCATAATGCCTAAGGCATTTGACTGCTAACAAGAAGGCTGGAGGTTCAAACCCACCAGCCACTCCTCAGAAGGAAGGTTGGGCAATCTACTTCCGTAGAGATACTGCCTCAGAAACCCAAGGAGGGGTCGCTGTGAGTCACAATAGACTTGATGGCAGTGAGAGTTTATATGGATTGGCAGTTTGTCAGTCTTCACTTTGTCACAGCAGATACACACAAAAGCCAAAAAATATATCCTGTCTGATTTAAATCTGCTTCCCTAGCTATCCCTGCATTTTAGTTCCTCTTTGGGATACTCTGATTTGTCATGGAGGGTCATGGCCTCCTTACATATACCATTTAGTGCAGGTACTGTGACTAAAGGCACCTCCTGGCCTGTGCCTCTGTCATCCATCAGTACACTGAAAACTGTGAGACTTTAGGATGTGCCCCCAGTTACAAGGGCTTTTTATACCATCTTTTGATTTCAGCTTGTTTTGTTTGTTGTTATATGCCATCGAGTCGCTCCTGACTCATAGTGACCCCTTCTTGGGTTTCCGAGGCAGTATCACTATGGAAGTAGATTGCCCCATCTTAATTTCAGCTAGTCTTTCATAAATGAGTTTATGTTTAACTATTTATATTGTAAATTATATGTAATTTCATTGTAGTTTATTTATAAGTTGTATGTCTTTGACAGTTATCATTCCTGTATGCTAGGTTTCAAAAATGATTAAGTCCTGTTTTTAAGTTTTCAAAGAATTTTTGATAAATGTTACAGAATTTAATCAAGTACTTATTTTTCTTTTTATAAGGAATATCAAAATAAGCTTATCTATTTGGTACCTGAGAAGCAATTATTAAATGAAAGAATTAAAAACATGCAACTTGATAACAGTCCTGGTAAGTCTCTAAGGTTTGTTTTGTCTCTTTTATTCTTTCCTGAGTGACTGTATCAGTCATATTCTGTGACGTTAAAAAATGGCATTATTCTGTTATCAGTAACATTTTTTGCCTGTCGGTTAAAAATTGAAAAATAGTGTGAAGTATATTATCATAGATGCTACAGAATTTTTTGATCCATTTTTTTAGCACAACATAAGTAGTAATTATGGTCTGTCTTCATATTTTAACAATAGTTTTATTCTTGTAATTCAAATACCAACCAAATAAAATGTTATATGGTAGTTGAACAAGATCTGAATTTAACTCCACCACAAAACTTCATATGCACTTTGGCAAAACTCTGCAGTAGTTACAAAGAACTGTTTGGGAGAAGACCTTACTGTGGGGCCAAGCCTGTAGGATACTAGGTGAGCATGTACAGCAATGGTGTGCCTAAGCAGAGTGGTGCACTCTTCCTGGACTTTATCTAACTCTGGGATTCGTATAGAGAATTTTACCAATTTGCCTGTGACACCTGTGGAACAAAACATTCCAAGATAAATTATGAGAATGTAACATTTTTCTTGACTTAAGTCCTAACCAGAAAACTGGGGAAAAAATCTCTACATTGGATAGCATGCCAGTAACAATGCAGCAAAAGAAAAGTAAATCTGCAAATTTTGTGTTAGAACTGGCTAATTAAGGTATCCTAATTAGAAACCAAACGGTAGTCATTCAAACAGAACAAGGGGACACCGCATGGTTTAAAATCAGGAAAGGTATGCATCAGGGTTGTATCCTTCCACCATGCTTACTCAATCTGTATACTGAGCAAATAATCCAAGAAGCTGGATTATATCAAGAAGATCTGCAATGTGCAGCTGATACAACTTTGCTTGCTGAAACTGAGAAAGACTTGAAGCGCTTACTGATGAAGATCAAAGTCTACAGCCTTCACTGTGGTTTACACCTCAACATAAACAAAAAAATCCTCACAGCTAGACCAATAAGTAACATCTAAATGAGTGGAGAAAAGATTGAAGTTGTCAAAGATTTCATTTCACTTGGATCCACAGTCAGCGACCATGGATGCAGCAGTCAAGACTCAAGCATTGTATTGCACTGGGCAGAACTGCTGCAAAGGACCTCTTTAAAGTGTTTAAGAGCAAAGATGTCACTTTGAAGACTAAGGAGTGTCTGACCCAAGCCATGATATTTTCAGTAGCTTCATATGCATATGAGAGCTGGACAGTGAATAAAGAAGACCACAGAATTGATGCTTTTGAGTTGTGAAGAATATTGACACTACCATGGACTGCTAGACAAACAAATATGTCTTGGAGGAGTTACAGCCAGAGTGTTCTTCAGAAGCGAGAATGGCCAGATTTCATCTCTCATACTTTGGTCATTTTGTCAGAGTGACCATTCCCTGGAGAAGGATATCATGCTTGGTAGAGGGTCAGTAAAAAGGGGAAACCCTCAACAAGATGGATTGACACAGTGGCTGTGATGCTGGGCTCAAGCATGGCAGTGATTGTGAGGATGGTGCAGGGCAGGGCAGGGTTTGGTTCTGGTGTACACAGGGTGGCTGTGAGTTGGGACAGACTCGATGGCACTTAGCAACAGCAAATGCCTCCTGTTGGGTATCTGTCAGTCTTTTTCCATAAAAAGGGCTTTTTATTACACTATGAGGGCTCTTAGGCTGTCAGCTCCTTAGACAGTCCAATAGTGTCCTTTTTTGCCCAAGTTCTGAACAAATTGTGAAATAAGGCTAAGGAGCAAGACATATGAAAGATCAAAATATCACCTCATTATTGATAACATTGATAACACTGATATTGGAGAGAATGCTTTATCTGTAAGTATTATAACTGCCCTGTAAAACTTGGGGTGTGTGAACAAAACAATTCTGAAGGCTTCTTGTGGGCTACTCACTCTCAAGAATGCAAGATAAACGAAGGGCCAGCCTATGCATGCCAGGTCCTTAGCTGAACTCACCAATTAGTGAAAGGATGGCAAGAAGCTGGGAATATTATGCTAGTGGAAGGACTCTTCTCATCCAAAAAAAAAAAAAACACCAGGAATCAAAAAGTTTATCCTTGTGAATACTGTGCTTACCACCTTCCAATGATGTGATCTGTCTACATCTCAGACATTCTCCCTTGCACCTGATTTTTTTTATTATTATTTTTATTGTGGTTTGGGTAAAAGTTTTATAAAAAAAATTCATTTTCCATGTAGTAGTTCATACACATCTTGTTTCATGACATTGACTGCAATTCCCCACAGTGTAACAGCTCTCTTCCCACTTCCTCACTGTAGTTATCTTTTCCCTGGATCCTTCTTTCCTATGCATCCCTGCCCCTTGAGCTGTCTCCCTGGGCCAATACTACCCATTGTTCTCCCATGATTGATCACTCTGAGGAATATACCTACCTGGTAAAAATGTTCACCCTATATGCCTATCTGTTGTTTGGCTGGGAGTCATGGGAGTGAGTTCAGTTCCAGGCCTGAAGGGTAACTAGGAGCCACAGTCTCAGGGGTTTCACCAGACTCTATCATACCAGTAAGCCTTGTCTTTTTTATGACTTTCAGTTGCATTCCACATGGTTCTCCCATTCTATCTAGGATCTACCGTACTGATCCCTTTCCCAGTAGTTGACAGTGGTAGTCAGGCACCAACTAGTTCTTCTGGTCTCATGGTCACATAGGCTGAGGTTTGCATGGTCCACTAGTCCCTTGGACTGTTTCCATGCATCTTTAATTTTCTTCATTCTTCCTTGTGTGGACGAGGAGACCAGTAGTTGCATCTGGATGGCTGCTTCCAAGCTTTTAAGATCGCAGTCACTACTCACCATAGTAGGATATAGCAAAATGTTTTTGTGTAGTATGTTATGCCAGTTGAGCTTGATGTCCCCTGTGACCATGGTCTCCAGCCCACAGGTCTAGCAACTCACTCCATCTTAGACTGTGGCTTAGAAGTTATCATAACTTTGTCCCCTGTTGGTTTTATTTATATGTACGTTCTTACAATATAAAATTACGTATGTAGAAATACTGTCTCCCAACCTTATATATAGTCATGGGTGTATTACTTTTTGCCTAGACATACCTGATCATTCAGCTTGTCTGTGCATCTGTTTAGAAGCTCTGGTAGCATAGTTCCTAAGGCACTTGACTGCTAACCAGAAGGCTGGAGGTTCAAACCCACCAGGCACTCCTCAGAAGGAAGGTTGGGCAGTCTACTTCTGTAGTGATACTGCCTCAGAAACCCAAGGAGGGGTCGCTATGAGTTGGGTCTGACTTGACAGCACATAACAACAGCAACAACATGCATCTATTTACCTATGGATTAGTGTTTGTTATCACTGATAATGCAGTATTGTATACATAAAAGTGTTTATCTTTGTTTTCTGTACCTCTTGTGTACCTCTCTGTGTCTTCCTTTTCCTTAGTGTTACTGTGTTACTCAATTTGGTATATTGCCTTTCCCTTCACCCCAATCAATCTTGTTTCTTACCTGTCTAGCAATTTTCCCTCCCACCTCTCCTGTCCCTGGTAACCAACAAAGAAAGGTTGCTTCCATATGTAAACCTTTCCTTGACTTTTTACAATAGTGAACTAATATATTTATCCATGATTGACTTATTTCACTCAGCATAATGTCTTCCAAGTTCATCCACATTATGCAGTGTTTCACAGAGTCTACATTATTGTTTAGTGTTGCATAGTATTCCGTTGTGTGTATGTTCCATAGTTTGGTTATCCATTCTTCTATTGATGGACAGTTAGGTTGTTTCCATCTCTTTGCTATTGTGAACAATGCTGCGATGAACGTGGGTGTGCATATTATCTGTTCGTGTCCTGGCTCTCATTTCTTTAGGATATACACCGAGTAATGGGATTGCTGCATCGAATGGTATTTCTATTCCCAACTTTTTAAGGAATCACCATACTGATTTCCATAGTGGTTGTATCATTTTACAGTCCATCAGCAGAGTATGAGAGTCCCAATCTCTCCACATCCTCACCAGCATTTGTTATTTTCTGTGTTGTTCAACTTTGCTATTAGTGCTCGAGTGAGATGGTATCTCGTTGTTTTGATTTGCATCTCTCTGATGGCTAACAATGGTGAACATTTCTTCATGTCTTTGTTGGCCGCCTGAATATCTTCTTTGGTGAAGTGTCTTTTCATGTCTTCTGCCTATTTTTGATTGGATTGTCTGCTCAATATTGAGGTGTTGGAGTTTTCTCTAAATTTTAGACGTAAGTCCCTTGTCAGGTATATTGCTGCTGAATATTTTTTCCCAATCTGTAGGTTCTCTTTTTATTCTTTTGGAGAAGTCTTTTGAAGAACATAAAAATTTAATTTTTAGAAGGTCCCATTCATCTAGTTTATCTTCTGCTGTTTGTGCATTTTGGGTTATGCTTAATAATCTATTATGCCATAAATTATGGCCCTAAGTTTGCCCCTATTTTTTCCTTGATGAACTTTAAAGTTTTAGGTCTCACATTTAAGTCTTTGATCCATCTGGAGTTACTTTTTCTGTATGGTGTGAGGTACATACCTTGTTTCATTTTTCTGTAAATGGATAACCAGTTTTCCTAGCACCAATTGTTAAAGAGACTATTTCTTCCCCAATTAATGGATTTTGGCCCTTTGTCAAAGATCAGCTGACCTGTTAGATAGATAGAGACAAGTATTGATTTGGGTGAAGAGAAGGGCAATGACCAAATGTGAGTGACCAATATGGCAGCATTGAGGATGAGAAAGACATAGAGAGGTATATGGGAGGTACAGACAACAAATATGAACCCTTTTGCACATACAGTACTG
>NW_006921645.1:11025428-11045696 GCF_000298275.1 Orycteropus afer afer | reverse complement strand
GTAAACTGTGGTCAATGTCATGAGACGAAGTATATGTAAACTGCTGTATGGAAAGTGAGTTTGCTCTGTAAATCTTTACCCAAATCACAATTAAAAAAAAAAAAAAAAGGTCAGCTGACCATAGGTTGCTGGATCTGTTTCTGGGTTCTCAGTTCTGTTCCACTGGTCTGTGTGTCTGTTGTACCCATACCAGGCTGTTTTGACTACTGTGAATTGTATAGCAGTTTTTGAGATCTGGAACTGTGAGACCTCCTACTTTATTGTTCTTCTTCAGTAGTGCTTTGCTTATCCAGGGTCTTTACTTTCCATATAAAATTGTTGTTGTTGTTGTTGTTGTTGTTATGTGCCGTCAAGTCGGACCTGACTCACAGCGACCCCTCCTTGGGTTTCCGAGGCAGTATCGCTACAGAAGTAGATTGCCCCAACTTCCTTCCGAGGAGTGGCTAGTGGGTTTGAACCACCAGCCTTCTGGTTAGCAGTCAAGTGCCTTAGCCATGCTACCAGAGCTCCCCATATAAAATTAGTGATTGTTTTTTCCATATTCTTAAAGAATATTGATGGGATCTGGGTTGGGATTGCATTGAATGTATAGATTGCTTTAGGTAGTATTGACATTTTCAGAATTTTCAATCTTGCTATCCATGAGCATGGTATGTTCTTCCATTTATGTAGATCTCTTATTGTTTCTTGAAATAGTGTTTTATAGTTTTCTTCACACTGGTCTTTTATGTCCCTGGTAAGATTTATACCTAAGTATTTTATTTTTTGGTAGCTATTGTAAATGGTGTTGATTTCCTTACTTATTTCCTTTTTAGCAATTTCTTTGCTGGTGTAGAGGAATCCAACTGATTTTTGTATGTTGATCTTGTATTCTGCCACTAGCTAAATCTCTCAGTTAGTTCCAATAGTTGTTTTTTTTTTTTTTTTTTTGGCCAAGTCTTTTGTGTTTTCTATGTATACAATCATGTCATCAGCAAATAGGGATTCATTCAGTTGAATCCAAGTCATAGCAACCCCCACTGGTGCTGAGGTGGTAAATTTTTATGGAAATAGATTGCCCATCTGCAAATAGGGATAGTTTTACTTCTTCCTTACCAGTTTAGATGCCATTGATTTCCCTTTCTTGCTTATTGCCTTGGCTAGGACTTCCAATAATGTTGAATAGAAGTGGTGATAGAGGGCATCCTTGTCTGGTTCCTGTTTGTAAGGGGAATGGTTTCAGTTTCACTCTCTCTCCTTTCAGAATAATGTTGGCTGTTGGTTTTGTGTATATATATATAATATATATATATATATATATCCTTTACTGTGTTGAGGAATTTGCCTTCTATTCCTATTTTTCTGAGAGTTTTATCAGGAATGGGTGTTGGATTTTATTATATGCCTTTTCTGCAAGTATTGATAGGATCATGTGGTTCTTTTCCTTTATTTTACTTATGTGATGGATTATGTTGATTGTTTTTCTAGTGTTGAACCATCCTTGCATACCTGATTATGAACCCCACTTGGTCATGATGTATTAGTTTTTGATATGTTGTTGGAGTCTGTTGGCTAAGATTTTGTTTAAGATTTTTATGTCTATATTCATGAGGGATATTGGTCTGTAGTTTTCCTTTTTAGTGATATCTTTGCCTGGTTTGAGTAACAGGTTATGCTTGCTTCATAAAATGAATTGGGGAAGATTCAATTCTTTTCTATGTTCTGGAATAGTCTGAGTAGAGTTGCTGTCAGTTCTTTTCTGAATGTTTGGTAGAATTCTTCAACAAAACCATCTGTGGCAGGTTTTATTATTATTTTTTTTAATTGGTAATTTTTTTTTAATGACCTATTCAATTTGTTCTTCTGTTTTGGGTCTGTTCAAATTTTCCACCTCACTCTGGTAAATAGTATAGGTAAATTGTATGTTTCTAGAAATATGTCCATTTCTTCTAGATTTTCAAATTTGTTGAAGCACAGTTCTTCATTGTGTCCTGATATTATCCTTTTCATTTCAGTTGGTTCTTTTGTGCTGTCATTCTGTTTGTTTCTTATTCATGTTATTTGTATTCTCTTCCTCTTTTCCTTTGTTAAATTTGCCAGTAGTTTGTCAAATTTATTAATCTTTCAAAAAACTAACTTCTAGCCTTGCTAATTTTTCCTGTTACCTTTCTATTTCTATTTCATTCATTTCTGCTCACATCTTTTTTTCTTTTCTTCTGGTGACTATGGGATTTTTTTGCTGCTCTTTTTCTGATTGTTTGAGATACTGCATTAAGGTGTTGTTTTTGACTTTCTTCTTTTTTGATGTGCCCATTTAATGCTATGAATTTGTAGGTTGTGTTTTCATTCTTATTTGATTGAAGGAGTTTTAAAATTTTTTTTAATTTCATTTTTTATTTCTTTTATTACCCAGTCTTTTTTAAGTAAGGTGTTACTTGGTTTCCATGTGTTTGCTCTTTTTCTTTTGATCTTACTATTGTTGATACCTAATTTTCATAACATTGTGATCTGAGAAGATGTTTTGCAATATTTCAGTGTTTTACAATTTATTAAGGCTTGCTTTATGGTCTAACATAAGGTCTATTATGGAGAATGTTCCATGTACACTGGAAAAGAATGTCTATCTTGCTGTTGTTGGGTGAATTGCTCTGTAGATATCTATAAGGTCAAGTTGGTTGATTGTACTGTTTAGTTCTTCTGCATCTTTGTTCAGTTTATTTATACTTGCTCTCTCTTTCATTGAAAGCAGTGTTTTAAAGCCTCCTACTATGACTGTGGAGTCATCTGTCTTTTCAATTCTGTTAAAGTCTGATTTATGTATATTGGGGCTCTTTACTTTGGTGCATAGATACTGGTGCATTATTATGGTTATGTCCTCTTGTTCAATCCTTTAATCATTATGTAATGTCCTCCTTGTCTCTTATAGTAGTTTTTGTCTTAAAGTCAATTTTATCAGAAATTAATATTGCCACTCCTACTCTTTTTTGATTTCCATTTGCTTGATTTATCTTTAAGGAGCTGCTAACCTGCCAGCCACTTCATGGAAACAAGACTGGGCAATCTATTTCCATAAAGATTTACTACCTCAGAAACCAATGCGGGTTGCTATGACTTGGATTCAACTGAGTGGCAGAGAGTTGGCGGGTTTTTTGTTTGTTTGTTTTGTTTTGCTTTGTTTTTTTGATACATCTGTTACTAACCTTTGATTTTTAATCTATTTTTGTCTTTGTTTCTAAAGTGAGTCTCTTGTACACAGTATATTGATGGGGTATGTTTTCTTATCCAGTCCACAATTCTCCATCTTTTGAGTGGTGCATTTAATCTATTGGCATTCTGTGTAATTATCAACAAGTATGAATTTGCTGCTGTCCTTTAGTTATGTTTTTTCATGGTGTTGCTGATTTCTTTGTTCCATATAATTTTATGTGCTGAGTTCATTTTGTTTATGAATCATGTTATCACTTCCTTCATTGCTGTTGTTATAGTATTTGCTAAATGTTTGTGCTTTTCTTCTTTTTTATTTTGATACAAAGGTTTATTATTTTCCTTTGAGGTTAGCCTGTGATTTATAATTTTCTTCCCAAGTTTAGAACAGTCCATTCTATCTCATGATTGTCTTGACTTCCTCCCTATTAGAAGTTCTATAACTACACCATTTTTTCCCTCTCTTTGGTTTGTAGCTGTCCTCATTTGCCAACTGATGTCTCTGGTTGCCTGTTTACAATCTTGTAATCTTATTTTACTGTGGATACTTCCATAACTGGGTTAGTTTCTGGGTTATGTCATCATGCGTATTAATCGTTGGTTGTTTACTGTTGTTGGTTCTCTGTCCACAGGACTCCCTTTAGCATCTCTTGTAAGGTTGATCTGGATTCAACAAATTCCCTTAATTTCTCCTTACCTGGAAATGTCCTAATTTCACCATCATATTTGAGGGACAGTTTTGCTGGCTGTATAATTCTTTGTTGGAAATTTTTTTCTTTCAGGGTTTCATATGTACCATCCCATTGCCAAGGAGCTCTGGTGATGTAGTGCCTAAGACATATGACTGCTAACCAGAATGCTGGCGGATCAAGCCCACCAGCCACTCTGTGGAAGGAAGACTGGGCAATCTACTTCTGTAAAGATTTATCACCTCAGAAACCCACAGGGGGTCATAATGAGTCAGAATCTACTCAGTGGTAGTGAATTTTTTGTTTTTGATCCCATTGCCTTCTTACCTGCATGATTTCTGCTGAGAAATCCAATTTTAGTCTTACTTGTTGCCCTTTGTAGGTAACTTTTCATTTTTCCTGTTCTGCCTTCAGGATTATTTCTTTGTTTTTGGTTTTGGTGAGTTTGGTGATGATATGTACTGGTGATTTTCTTTTGGGGTCTGTCCTGTTTGGGGTTTGTTGAACTTCTTGAATGGATATATTCTCGTTTTTCATCATATCAGGAAAATCCTCTTCCAACAAATGTTTGACAGTTTTCTCTGTGGATTTATTTATTTCTTCCTGTTCTGGCATCCCGATTACACATAAGTTATTCCTGTTGATGGTATCCCACATGAATCTTAGGCTTTCTTTATTTTGTTTTAATCTTTCTTTTTGATTAATCCTTTACCAAAGTAGAATTGATATATTTGTCTTCAATCTCACTAATTCCATCCTCCATTGATTCAGTTCTACTCCTTTGCATTTCAATGTGTTATCTATTTCTGAAATTTTACTATTAATTTTGTGGATTTCTATCTATAGATTTTGTGTCATTTCTGATTTTTTGTTGGTTTGTCATTTTGTTTTTGTATTGGCTTCCCAACTCATTACAGGGTATTGTCTGTTTTTTTGTTTTGTTTTGTTTTCTTATTTTTGTCAGTGTTTTCCTTGATCTGCCTCTCAACCCACTGAAGGTGCCTGTGGCAGTTTAGTACTTGTGTCATCTTGGCTGGGCCTGGTTGAGTGTCTGGGCAGCTGGATGTAGTATTCCCCATGATGAGACTGGTAATCATCTCCATGGTGGAATCTACTGTGAGCAGCTGAGCCTTAGGGATAGGGTCTGCTTTCTGCATATAAAGAGAAGCCTTGGGGGAACGTCTCTAGCTTATGGCATGCTTGAACCCTGCATGTATCTGTGTGAAGAGCCTGCCATGCTCTTCTGACCTTGGCATTTTCAATGGACTTGAATTAATGGCCTGCTGTGTGGTTTGGTAACATCGGTTCTATGCCTTTTTACTTGTCAACCTTGGGCTTGTCAGTCTCAGCAGCCAGCAGCTGTCTGAGTGAAGAAAAGCTTCTAGCTTCAGTGGGCTGGGAGCCGGAGGCAGAGCTAAAGCCCAAAGTCGAGGGGCTTTCACCCAGCCCCTGGAGCCTGGCATTTTGAACTTGGACTTAAAATCTCCAAACTGTAAGAGAATAAACTCCTATTTGTTAAAGCCATCCCGTTTGTAGTATCTTCTGTTAGAGTGGCACTAGGTAACTGAAACAGTGCCTAAATATAATTCTTTTGAATTCCTCATTAGGTAGTTCCAGTGCTGCTGCTTCCTCAGACATGTTTTCTGGGTCTGTATCCTTGTCCCTTGTTTCTGCTACTTTATCTTGCTTCTTTGTGTAGACTGTGATGGTCCACTGTCTCCAAGACATTGTGACATCATTGTATTTATATTTAATTGGTGAGTGTATGTTGGTGTTATTGACCTAAGATTCTTTCTTCTTTGTTTTATTTTGATGTATCTGAGTAATCAGGGTACTGTGTTTCTGTATTTGCTAGTTGGCCGCACATAGACACTCACCACCTGTTTCCTCATGAATGTAATAAAGAATGAGAGTGGGTACACATATCTCTATTACCTGTATAAGAGTAACAAGGGGAATATCACACCTTTCCAGTCATCAGCCTCCAGTGTGGTCACAAGTGAAACCTATTCTTAGGTTGCTGGTATAGGAGAACTGCTGCTATACATATCCAGAATGGCCACACCACTTGTAAATATTCAAAATGGCTGCACCCTCAGGACAGCTGAAAGTCTGCAGCTCAGGGTGTCTCCTTATTTGCTGTTTTCCTTTCTAGTTATCAGCCACCAGTGTAGTCGT
Organism: Orycteropus afer afer; assembly: GCF_000298275.1. Lineage (NCBI taxonomy): Eukaryota > Metazoa > Chordata > Mammalia > Tubulidentata > Orycteropodidae > Orycteropus > Orycteropus afer. The sequence goes on along the minus strand of NW_006921645.1, from coordinate 11,039,646 downwards.
CCATGCAGCCCTTAATGAGCAGGGCTGATTCTTACGTTGCTGTCCAGATCCTAATGTCACTTGTAAATATTCAAACTGGCCATGCTGTCAGTATAGCAGGCAGTCTGCAGCTCCTTTTTTCTCCTTATTCACTGTTTTCATTAGGTTCTTCTACTAAACCAAAACCAAACTCACTGCCATCAAGTCACTTGGTTCTTCTACTAGTTGGTATTAAATTCACTTCTGTATCTTTCTATTCAAAGCTCAGGGCTCCAGGATTATCTTCTGTATCTGTGTCAATTGGCTTCTCTTTTCTTTGCTGAAGAGGGTCTGTGTAGCTTGTCTGTGTATGCTGCCTTCTTACCAGAAGTCCTGAACCTGATTCTTGTCTGTTCAAAGGGTACCAGCCAGCCTTCTCTGTAGGAATTCCTCACAGGATAAACCAATCCTCTTGTACTAGGGCTTTAAACTAGTATGAACCAGTTGATCATGTGTTGATGAAGTGGAACCAGAGTAGACCTGACTTTTTAAAGTTTGGGTAATCCAGAATGCTAACTGCAAAGGGAAAAATTACAGGTTCAAAGTCCTGAAATGCAAGACTCGGAAGAGGTACAGTGAGCCCTTTCAGGAGCCTGATGCATGTTCGTGCTAGGATTGTGGAGAAGAACACATATTTAGAGCAATGCAGTTTGCCACTATCTTTGAGTCAGGCACCACTGTTTTTGACTCAGCCTGTCAAGAGATTTGTTTGCTATGTGACGCACACACTGCCCTTGCTTTCTAAGCAGGATTCTAGCAGGGGTTCAACTGTTAATTTTTCCTGTTCTGATTATTATTGTGGTTTACCCACATTTTAAAAATTCAGGTCTGTTCCAGTGTTGCTTCACTGGCTGTGACTGAACCAGTTTGAAGTCCTGATCTGTGTAGTTGTTGTTGTTGTTGTTATGTGCCGTCGAGTCAAACCTGACTCATAGCGACCCCTCCTTGGGTTTCCAAGGCAGTATCACTACGGAAGTAGGATTGCCCAACCTTCCTTCCGAGGAGTGGCTGGTGGGTTTGAATCGCCAGCCATCTGGTTAGCAGGCAAGTGTCTTAGCCACCATGCTACCAGAGCTCCCGATCTGTGTAGTAGCAGAAAATATATCGTCATCCTCCTCACTGAAGTTACTATTTAGATTGTGAGTGGAATATGAACTGTTGTCAGGGACCTGATAAGAACTACTCTTTCTTTATGGAGTGTGATCCAATTCAGCTGTTACTATTTTGCTAGCATCCAATTAAATTAGGGTTGGCTTTTCTTTCTCTAGTTATATACCTGTTTAAGGAGGTAGTGAATGTCAGTTACTGGTAATTACATTGGAATATCTACCAAATGTAAATTGTCTGATTGTATTTCAGAAGCAGGGATCAATTTACTTCATAAGAAATCATTAGAAAAAGAAGAATTATGCCAAAGACTTAAAGAACAATTAGATGCTCTTGAAAAAGAAACTGCATCTAAACTATCAGAAATGGACTCATTTAACAATCAACTAAAGGTATTTATCCCATTATATTAATTTTTATTTAGCTACCTAATCTTCCTCATTTTAGTTGATGGAATGAATAACTTAGAGTTTTTATTGTTATAATTTGAACATTTTCATAATTTATTTTATAATTTGAGCTATACCAGAATTGAAAGATTATTTTTAATGTCCTTCTTAGATACTGTGTAAGGGTTATATTATATAACTACACATACCATTTTCCACAGTTTCCAGTTTTTGATGACCGTGTGCCATTTTTATTACAATCTATACATTTCAAGAACAGTTGCCTTTGTCAGTGTTAAACATCTGATCTTAGCCAGCATGATCTTAGCCAACATTCTGAAGTGGGAAATGTGGACAATTTAAAATACGGATGTGGTTGAGGCTCATTTTATCATACTTTTTGTTGTTTCTGTGAAATAATGCAACAATCAGCAAAAACCAAAGCATTGTTGGTGCTAGCAACTTGGCAAAAAAAGTAAGTTCATGGTGCATTGTTTGTCACAGTGACAGAGCAGATGTCCAAAACATATATAGTGTGCTTACAAATTTGACATTTTGTGCAGTTATCAGTTGGATACTGAAGCCAGGCCTTTGAAATAAGATAATAAGAGCTAACAACCATAGCACATAATTGAAATTTGGAAATAATCTCAGTTACTCTTTTGTTGAGTATAAAGTATTCAATACAAAAAAGTATTCCATAACTTTTCAGGCAGCTGTCTTTCACATGGCTTTTATCTTGCCGATTTATTTAAATTAACATTAACACTAACTATAGAATAAACATGCTAAAGAAAAGTGGCTTCAGTTCAGGTAGATAAATTTGAGGTTAATATTGTTGATAATATGTTTCATACAAGCATATAGTGTATAGAAAATAAAATTAAAGAAAAAACAAATCATTTGTCATTGATAGACAAACAAGCCAGCCAATTTATCTTTCCTACATTTTTTTTCTTTTAAATCTGTGCATAGTGTAATTGGCTTTTTATCTGCCTTATCTTACAGTGTGGGAGTATGGATGACTCTGTTCTTCAGTGCCTTTTGTCTCTGCTAAGCTGTCTCAACAACCTCTTCCTCTTACTTAAGGTTATTTTCTAATATCTAGCTCCTTTTTTTTTTTTTTTTTTTTAGTTTAGCATTTTCTTCTTTTTTGTTTAACTAGGCTATTCTTTGCATTTATCTAAGTATCTTTGTTTGGAATAACATATACAATATAGACCGTTTTTCTTTCTGCTTGCTTGAGTATCCCTCTGCTGTCTAACTGCCTGTTTGAGTCTAATGCCCAGAATTAGTAAGATTGGCCAAAGTAACCTTCTTCATGGCCCAAAACACTTGGAAATATTAACTGGCTCCCTTATAATGTCTCTGTGAATTGGGTTAACTAATGGAATGATCACTAATTCAGTTTAAATGGAAGCTAAGGAAACCAACCCACTGCCCTTGTGTCAATTTCAACTGATAGTGACTCTATAGGATACAGTAGAACTGCCCCATAGGGTTTCCAAAGCTGTAAATATTTATGGAAGCAGACTGCCTCATCTTTCTTCCATGAAGCATCTGGTGGGTTCAAATCACTGACCTTTTGGTTAGCAGCCAAATACCTTAATCACTGTACCACTGAGCTAAGGGAATGTGAATGTAAATCATTTACCCACATTACTGAAAATTCGTTATTTGAAATAAAACTTAGACTTTGTGAAATCTAGGGCAAAATTATGTCAAATATATACCATGCTTGTTCCTAATGCTGCTATAAGAACATTCTTAAAGAACTAATAGCATCAGGACCACTTTAGTTAGATCTAGTTACTGGGCCTTCATTTAGAGAAGTTTGCACTTGACATAAAAATGTGTAAATCGTATATATAAAGGAGTAGGTTACTTTGCCATATGTAGTATACAGAGTATTCAAAATAGTCAATAAGTACCTACTTTTGCTGACTCTAGTAGATTTTGAATATACATTCTACTTGCTACTCAACTGGATAACAGTAGTGCAGTTGCATACATGCCACATTGAAGACAGGAATGTGATAAGGGGAGCTCATTTGTTGCCTAAGCAAAGGTAGAGCAAATTGGAAAGAATGGTAGCTGCAGGATTCCCAAATTTCAGCCTTCATCGTTAATGGCATGAATGGCCAGGTTATCTGGTCTTAGAACTTTTGTTCCAAATTGTACAGAAACTTAAATTTCTTCACCTATTAAATTAGATTTGATGATCGTGGACTGTACTAGGCTCCCATAAGTCCAATTCTTTCAGTTAGCATTTGATTCTCCACAGGCCAGCAGATTATCCTTCTCTCTTGTTTTTCTTTCTTCCTTCTGCTTGCTGCCTTCCAGACTTTCACTGCTTGTTGATTCTTTCATCAGAGCCAATTTAGGAAACTAAAGAGGATGAAACTTACACTGACAGAGTGGTCAGGAGACTGATTGTGTTGTTACAGAAAGCAGAAGAGGCCTTCTATAGTCACCATTGTGAAATAATACAGAGAGCTTAGTTAACGGTACTGACAACTGTCCACTGAATTAGACCTTTGGGGACTTTGCTGAAAGTGCCATTTCACTTGAGTGTTGAGCAGAAGCTGGATTGCAGTGGATCAGGAATGAATGTGAGTTGAGGAAGTGGCTAAGTGAGTATAAACAACTCTTAGGAGAACAGTGAGAAGAAAGCATGGAATCGAAAGAAAAGTTGCTTTTTTTTTTTTTAGTTTCAGAAACACTTGAAAGAGACTGTAAATAGGGAAGGGATAGGAAGAGAGAGTTTTTTTGTTTTGTTTTGTTTTTTTTAATTGTGATTTGTGTGAAAGTTTACAGAGCAAATTCATTTTCCATTCAGCAGTTCATACACAATTTGTCTCAAGACATGGACTTCAATTCCTCACAATGCAACAGCTGTCTTCCCACTTCCTCCCCAGTTACCTCTTCCATGTGCCCTTTCCTCCCATGCTTTCCCATCCCCCGAGCTGTCTTCCAGTTCCATTCTGTTCTCCCATGATTGATCACTCCAGGTAGTTTATCTACCAGATTGTAAATGTTCAGCCCATATGCCTGTCTGTTATTTAGCTGGAAGCCACAGGAGTGAGTTAAATTCCAGACCCAAAGGGCTATAGGCCATAGTCTCACGGGTCTTTCCAGGCTCTATCAGACCAATAAATCTCTGGGTTGTTTTTTGTTTTTTGTTTTTTTTTTAATGATTTTGAGTTTTGTTCCACATTGTCTCCCACTCTATCCAGGATCTCCTACACGGATCCCCCTCTGAGTGGTTGACAGTGGTAGATGAGCACCATCTAGCTCTTCTCGTCTCAAAGTCATGTAGGCTGAGGATCCTACCAGTCCCTTGGACTAACTGTTTCCAGGTGTCTTTGGTTTTTTCATTCTTCTTTGCTCTGGACAAAGAGAGACCCCCTGTTGCATCTAGATGGCCGCTTATAAGCTCCTAAGATCCCAGTCGCTAATCACCAAAGTAGGATGTTGAACAATGTTTTGGTGTGGTACGCCTTGCGATGCCATGCCAGTTGAGCTTGATGTCCCTTGTGACTATGATCCTGAGCCCACAGGTCCAACTACTCGCTTCCTCTGGGTAGTTGGCTGTGACCAAGAAGTCACCACAAGCTTGTCCTTTGTCAGCTCTACTATATATACCTGGACATTTTTACAGCGTATATAAATACATTGTAGAAACATCATCTGTCAACCCTATATGTACGTGGTCATGGGCACACTACTCTCTGCCTAGACATACCTGATCATTTATTCTGGGTAGGGAGAGAGAGGTTTTTTGATTGATTAATTACATAGCAAAACCAAACTCATTGTCATCAAGTTGATTCCAACCTTAGTGACCCGCTTTGGGTTTCCAAGGCTGTAAATCTTTATGTAAACAGACTGCCTCATATTTCTTCTGTGGAGCAGCTGATAGGTTCGAACCACCTACCTTTGATTGCCAGCCAGATACTTTAACCACTACACCATCAGAGCTCCTTAATTATATAGGAAAGAGAGGGAATGATTGATAGAATGAAGTCCCCCAGGAAGCAGGTTAAGACAGAATCCAGAGCATAGGTCTAAATATTATATGAAAAGTGTGCTTCTTCCAGTATAACATGTGGGGGGAAGATGGATGTGAATACCATTAAGTATGTTGGTGGAAAGCAGAAAGTTGACAACTTCAAGACAAAATCAATATTAAGTTGGACTGTTAGAAGGAATCCTAATGGAAGACATAGAATAACCTCAACTAGACCAGAAGATGGGTGCAGATCCAGGCAAGCTTACTAGAACAAAATAGTACATGTGCTGAGCAGTGTTGAATGCCTGTTTGAAGTTGGAAGGTATGAACTTCAATGGAAAACAGAATGTCTAATTGTATGATTTTTCTCCACCAGTGTTCAGCTGCTTAGGTGTAAGGACAGAGAAGGCTGATGGTTCATACTTATTTGGGGTTCTAATAGACATGGGCAAAAAAGGAGGGACAAGGGAGTTAAATATCTTAATAAAAGAATCATAAAGATGAACAATGACATGAGGGGATTTGAGAAAAGAAAGGGCACTGATGAAAAAATAGTGATAAGGTCAACAGATGGAGGGCTGAGTGAGGATGAAAAACTGTTGAAATGGATGTACCAGGTATAAAAAAAGTTTGAAGCATAAGAAGATATGTCTGAAGAATGAGATATTCAATCAATGATGGTTGTGTTTCTCATGATGATAAGATCCAAGGTGTAGTAATGGGAGTGATAGATTAAGTGGAGTAAAAATGGTTGTTGGTAAGGAGAGCAGCATGGGGGTTGGAGTTTTGATTGGTTCATTTCTGTGCATGTCAGAGATGTGGAGAATGGTGAGTCTGAATGAATGAGGATCAGTGACCAGGAGATCTCTAGTAAACAATAAAGGACACGGTAGTGGTATTTTCAGAAGAGAATAGAGTTTGTAGGAGTTAGGGAGAATGGTAGTCTGGCAATGGAAATAAAGAGCAAGAGATACAGTAAAAATTATCCCTGATCCTGTTGTAAATGGAGTATATGATAATAAACTGAGAAAGAACTAGAAGAAAAGCGGTGTTCTGAAGGCTCAGCCAAGAAGGCTAGGAGGTGAGGAGGAATTTCCATTCAGAGAAGAGTTTGAGGATATGTGGGAGTTTTCTGATCCCAAAGAGGGAGTTATAAATTAGGTGAGGGGTTTGAGGAGGGGAGGAGGAGTTTTCAGGTCAGATTAGGAAAATAAATATCTATATAGAGATGAGAATTCAGATGGTAAAATATGACAAGAAAGTCTAGGCCTATTGGCAGGTGAGATGGTCCTGATGGTCTCTGAGGGGGGCAGGCACTTAGTTCTAATGCTGTGCTCCTTATGGACGTTAGAGCACCTGGGGCAATCGTACCTTTAGGCTCCTAGTAGTAACAGCAGAAGTATACTATTTAAAATTATCTGTCTTAGGAAGTTGTATTTTATGGGACCCTATAATATCCATGTACAAATTTGATAATTTTTGCAGTTTTGATCAAGTTATAGCAAAATAAATAGCAAAACTAGTAGGTTCAAAGATGAGACATTTAACAAGCCATTATTCTGTTAAGAAAATCCATACATTATCCTGTCTTTAGCAATGAAGGACAATGAAAAAAAAGTATTATCTTAGGGATCTGAGTTCTAGTCCTGTTCATGCCACATGCTAGCTGTGTAACTATCATTAAACTTCCAAATTTTGGTTTCTTCATGTACTAAATGAAGCCAATAATATATCCTCTGCCTTCTTTGCAGACTTCTATGATGATCAAATGAGATGGACTGTGTATGAACGTGCTTTGTGAACTGTCATGTGCTATACAAATATTTTTTGTTGTTCTTACTGGGTGGGGGGGTGGGGGGTGGGAGTTGTCCCGAATCTCCAAAATACCTTTAGTGCATTGGAAAGTCACCACTGTTGACTTCTGGATAATGGATGGGAAAGTGTTTTTACTTTGAGGACAAGCAGAGTCTGTCAACACCAGAACTGTGACTTACTCTAGTAGGGTGTGTTATTGTCTCATAAATCTCAGGGTTCTGGGGTAAGCTAGTTTGTGATACTTCTCCAGATGGCAAGGTGTGATACTGACTTATACAAGTGGCAGTTGTTGTTGTTGTTGTTGTTGTTGTTATGTGCCTAAGACTAGCTAATTTGGGGATTGGAGTCTGTGGGTGGTGCAAACAGTTAACAGGCTTGGCTGCTAATGAAAGGTTACAGGTTCATGTCTGCCCAGAGGCCATTGGATGAAAGCCTTGGAGATCTACATCTGAAAAATCAGCCACTGAAAACCCTATGGAGCACAATTCTACTCTCATGCGTGGGGTTGGAATCTCAGTTGGCAACTTGGTGTAATGTTAGTTTTTACTAACATTTAAGGAGCAAATCATTCCAGTCTAATACAACTGCTTCAAAACATAGAAAAAGAGGGAATGAGAGTATGCCCCAGCTTATCATATGACGCTATCAGAACCATGATACCAAAACCTGAGAATAGTATGAGAAAGGATATTATAGGACAATTTAACATAGAGGCAATAATTCTAAACAAAATGTTAAAAAGCTGAATGTAGAAAAATGTAAAAAGGATGATCGATCATAATCAAGTTGGATTTATCTCAGCCATGCAAAATTGGTTTAACATACAAGAATGTTTAATGTGATTTACCATATAAACAGATCAAAGTGGAAAAAGTGTATGCTCATCCCATTGGATGCAGAAAAGGTATCTGATAAAATTTAACATCCATTTGTGATCTAAAAAGAAAGAACTAGAAATAGAAGAGCGGAAACCCAAGGAGGGGTCGCTATGGGTCAGGTCCGACTCGACGGCACATAACAACAACAACAACAACCTTTACCTGAAAAAGATGGTATCAATACTGAAAACATTTTCCTTTAAAATTAAGAACAAGACAAGATTTTATGCTCTCTCCATCTCTGTCCAGCTTGTGCTAGAGGCCCTTTTCAGCACAGTGAGACAAGAAAAAGGATCAGAACTCTTAAGGATGGTGCTCAGGAGTCTTTGTATTTGGAAAAAGTTCCGCAGATGATTCTGTCATTCCATTAAGATTGAGAACAGCTGTGTTCATGGGTACTGATTGATTTACTTTTTCTTTGTCAACTTGGATATTTAACCAGAACCACCTAGAAGCAGTGTCTTAACCCAGAAGTCTGAATCTAATGATAGGTGTTTATAGGACCACTGCATCAGGTAAAGGAAATATTTTTGGCAAGCCTGTGGTACTCCTCAAACCTTGTTAATCTGCAAAGACTGGTTTATGCATTTTCATGCACCTAATAAATACTTACTAAATTTCTACACTGTACCTGGTTCTGTGCTGCCTGTGGATACCTTGATTAAAGATACATCCTGGGATACTTTTCTTCTGTTCTCTAGAAACTCATTCTAGTGGAGGAGACAGTCATATACTCAGAAGACGATGATTATGGTAGGGAATGCACAGAATGCTTTGTGAGCACAATGATGCTCATTAATGCAGACACTGGAAGAATAGGACTAATAAAGGAAGATTTGGAGCAGTATCTTAAGCATTTGGAGAACTCACCATGCAGCCAAGACAAGTTGCAGGACATTCATTTGGCTGATTTTAATTCCTTTTAGGCTTCTTTGTTAAGGCTTCAGCCAATAGCAGCTAATAATAACAGCAAATATTTATTGAGAAGTTAGTATATGCCCAGCCCTTTACATGTATTGACTCATTTAATCCTCACAACAACCCTGTGAGGTGTGTACTATTATCCACCCCATTATGCAGATGAAGAAGCTGTAAAGTAGTTTTCCTTAGATTATACAGCTTCTCATTGGCTAATCCTGATTCAAATCTCAGTGGTCTCATTCCTGACCTGTCTCTAAAACACAGGGCCTTTTCATGATTATGACTACTCTGTTCTTCTGCTTTTCAATAGAACATAGAGACAGATGCAACAAAGAAAACCATAGAAGCTGAGAACTATGAAACATTTGCTATGAAAGCAGTGTTATTATTATTGGCTTAAGTTGCAAATATTTAGCTGAGATATCTTGGGCATAGTCTCTGGACACGACAATGTACAGATCAGATCTACCATTTCAATCAAATAAAAGGGTTCACCTATAAAACATTTTATTTCTGAAAAGAAGTAGGGTTTGGTTTTGCTGTGGTATGGAGATTTGTTATTGTGTAGGTGGATGTCAAAACATTTATTTTTTTCCAAACAGTCAGTCCTCTGCCATGAAGCCTTTATTGATTAAGTTGTCTATGTGTGTGTGTGTTTTCCTTTTCCTTTTTCCTTATATACTCCTCTTTACACTCTCTTGTTCACAGTTTTGTAGATTCTAAGTAAAAGAAACCCCGTTCAGAATAGTTAAGGTAAAGAAGATTTTGTTGGAAGAATACCAAGGCCACTATCTGGATCAGTACGGGAGCTGCTGAACAGGACACTTCTAGGACATTAAGGAATGATGTTGAAGACTTGGTTCCCCCAGGAACCTCTTCCCACCTCTATCTCTAACCTTCTCTTTTTTACGTTGACTTCATTCCTACCACTGGTGGCTTCACTTCCTGGTGGAGTAGCTCCAACGTTATGTTATCCCAGTTGTGTAGTCTCAAAGAAAAAGGATGTTTCTTTCTCCCTTCTTCAGTGTATCTAAATTCCAAGAAAGGAATGTGCTTAGCTTAGATCATGTCTATGTCCTTTGGACCAATCATTCTGGCCAGGGACGTCAGATTAAATGAGCATCCCCCCGAGTGGAGGTGGGAGGAACAGATCCATCAAAATTCCTACACTATTTAGTGACTGGGGAGGGGTAAACTCAGGAGGGAGGGAGATCAGTTTCCCAAAGAAAGGAAGGATGCTGAACAGATAATTTGAAGTGTCTGCTAAGGCACCTGACAATATCCTACAGTTTGGCACTTTTCTCTACTTTGAGATTATAAACTTTGAAGGCATAAACTGTCAAGATAGCCTTTGATTGAAACCCTTAAAATCCTTGATAGCACTTAGTACAAAACTAGACACTTAGTAAGCAATGGCTTAATTTATTTCAATTCTTGTTTGGAATACTTTTTATTGTTTTGACTCATTCCAGTCATGGTTTTAGGCAGACATTATCTTTTTCCATTTTTAATATTGAACCAAATTATTTAATAATTGCTTTGTGTTTAGTTCAAGTAACACAGTTAAACTATGTATGTCAAAAATATGTTGAACAAAATTCCTCTCGTAGTGCTCTAACAAACAACTTGCTCCCCATCCTTTTAATGGATTGTTTTTTCATTGAAAACTAAGTACCAAATCAAAGAATTAGTTTGTTAAAGATGTATTCCTTATAAATGAATTGATAAGAAGTAGAATATTTTAACTTGTATTTTTCCTCAGTGGACATAAGACTTAAATATTTACTGTGTTTACGCTGTCTGTGTTCGAGTTTTGTTTTTTTATCATCTAGGTACTTTAAATTTTTTTATATCTTTTTAATTTAGTTTAATTTGCTTTAAGATTTTTATGCAAACAGATTTTTTATTCTTTTAATGCAAATGATACATTATTACATATGACAAAAGCATTTAAATCATTTGCAAACTGACTTATTTTCATTTTCTCCTTAGGAACTGAGAGAAAGCTACAATACACAACAGTTAGCCCTTGAACAACTTCATAAGATCAAACGTGACAAATTGAAGGAAATTGAAAGGAAAAGATCAGAGATGATACAGAAAAAAAAACTAGAAGATGAAGCTTCAAGGTAGCATAGCTGATAAGCTTACTATACTACATTGTATTAGAATTCTAGTTTTATTGCCCATAGTTTTTAGTTTGGGAGCAGTGGTGGTTCAGTGGTAGACTTTTCATCTTTCATGCAGGGGACTGGGTTGGTATCCCAGCCAGTGCACCTCGTGGGCAGCCACCATTCATCTGTCAATGGAGCTTTGCATGTGGCCATGATGCTGAGCAAGTTTCAGTGGAGCTTCCAGACTAAGATACAGGGTCACTGTGAGCTGGAATCAACTCAGTGGCAGGGGATTTGATTTTTTATTTTACAGACTAAGATGAAATGGGAAGAAAGGCCTGATGATCTATTTCCGAAAATCAGCCAGTGAAAACCCTAAGGTTTGTGATGGTCTGATCCACAGCTGATCATGCAGGTGGCACAGGACCAGACAGCATTTCATTGCATTGTCCATGGGGTTACCGTGAGTCAGAGGCTGACTCAGTGGCAGCTGACAATGACAATCTGTAGATTGATGATGAACATTTAAGGGGTTTAAAGGGATTTTCCTAAGATACTAATTTGATTCTAAATTTAAAAGTTAAGTCCTTCTTTTAGGGACTGAGTTTACCATACCCAATTTTATGTTCCATCTGTGAAAATAAGGACTTTGGAGTCAGACCTGGATTAGAATGCTTAATTTCTTACTTACTACCTGGGTGACCTTGATAAAGTCACTTTACCTCTCTGAGTCTCACTTTTGCCATCTGACAGTAGAGAATGTTAATACCTATCTCATACATAATTTTGAAAATTAAACACAATAATGTAGGTAAAAAGCCAGGTATAGTATCTTGCACATAGTAAGCCCTCATTTTCATCTCCCTGTAGTAAATCTATTACTGTTTCCTGAAATATTATAGAAACCAAATACTTAACTTTATAGAGTGATAAGACTGAGTGTAGAATATCATGTACCACTTACACATATCATTATCTCTATTTATGGCAGAAAAACCTAAGATAATCATGGTATCCGAATCCTAGAACTATTCATTTTGTGAGTTTGCATGACGTTTTTCTCTCAGTATGATCCTTTCCTATTACTTTCCTCTGTTTCTCTCCAGTTCTCTGGTGTCAGAAGTTAATATGGTCAGTTAACAAATATTAGTGAACCAACATTCCTTTACCTTAAAGAAAACTAGATGAGTACTGTCTGTGAAAGAGCTACTAGTTCCTGGGGAGACGAGAAAGACACATTACCATAAAGCAAGCCTTTGTTCCTAATAGCTTCAAAATAGCCATTTCCAACACGATTTTTATTGACTGACTGCTTTTGGCTGTGATGCAGATAGACGCTCTGGCTTACTCTTTGCTCCCAGATGCTTCAAAATTCACGTAGGGCATTCAGGCCACTAAACAAAGAGCTATATATGGTTTTCTCTAAGACCTCTGCTTTTATGACCTCTAATCAGAGATACTAGACTAATACAGAAGTAGAGACAGTGAAGTTTAAACTAAGTAAGTTTTTATTTGCCACTTAATTTGTACCACATGGCGCACTGCACAAGAGAATGCAATGCTGTGTAAAATACCCAACTTACCAACTTTAGTTTTTCTTAATGAACCCATCACATTTTATTTGCTAAAATGCATGCAAGTATCTTGATCCCGCTTCATCACTGCCCACAGTTCCTTTCAGACTAACAGACCGTATGGTAATAACACATTTTCATTTTACTCCTTGTCCTCACATATTACCCTACTGTAGTGGAGGGAAGAAATCAAAGCGAACAGACCACATGTAGATCTAATCAGGATAGAGCTGAGTCTTCGTACTGCCTCTTGGTTTTCTTGGCATTTGCCCAAGTGTGTTCTCTTCTTACCCTGTTTTGTCATAAGCTATAGGTAATAGTCAGGTTTTAACATTGTAGATGTGATCATTTTACCCTCTCTTTTTGGCTTCTGAGGTATCTTTTGGCTCTAGACAAGTTTCTCATCTGTTAACTGTTACATAACAGGCTTTACCAAAACCCAATTTTATGTCCTCTTTAATTCTCTAGTCTTATTTCTAGTAAATATGTGGTAAGTACTCAGGTAGTGATGATGTCTGTGCTGGTGTGAGATTCAAACAAAGACTAGATTGTGTCGTCTTAGGCTTGGAAGGGTGTCAGGGAAAGTTAAAGAGAGGAAGTTACCTGGGAAAAGGAATATAAGTTGAAATTAACTGAAGGCTGCAAGAGAAATACTGTTCTTAAGGGAGAACCAGAATTTGTTAGGGAAAGTTGCTGGAAGATGCATTCTGTGTAGCAACAGGTTTGGAAAAGGTTGAGAAGAAGAAGCTGTTAATAGAATAATGAACCAGGGGTATGAAGTATAGAAAAGTTTAGGGGTGAGGAAAAAGTAGACCTGAAGTTTTGAGAATTATCCAGAATTTCCAAATTCCTCCAGGAATTATAGGAATAAAGACACAGAATTAAGCTAGTGTTTTCATCCTGTGGGGTGTAAGTGCTACAAATCCCAGGGATATATGTCTTCATATATCTCTAAATTGGAGATGGTGCTAAATTGAGTGGTAGCAGCTCTGCCTCTGAGTAAGGTCATAAAAGTACATGCAAGGAAAAACTGTAATGATTGCTAATTCTAATACCAAAACAATTCTGATCACAGATCATGTTGACCAGCTAGAAACCAAACTGCAGCTATGTCAGGTGACATAGAAATGTGTACAGAAACAGGGACCTATACAGAAAAATGCTCTATTATCTAAGTTAATGAAAAGCAATAATATAAAAAGTAAGTAATCAGCCCAGGAGCATTTCCTGTTTCCACAGTAGTGACTGGTTCCCTACAACAGGAACTAGATAGGTTAGTGGAATAAGAGATGGAAAGTGGTCTTTGAAATGAATCTGGAGATAAGGCAAGGAAACTGAAATATAATTTTTAGATTTCTTTTCTCACAGGTTCCATTTCAGCTGGATGTGT
>NW_006921645.1:11012724-11025328 GCF_000298275.1 Orycteropus afer afer | reverse complement strand
CCCCGTTCTTCTGGGTTTAGGAGGTTGGTTGGCATGAGGGAATCTGAGGATGGAGGAAGTTGTTGGGCACACTTCCACCATGGTACACTGTCATCATTGATTTGTCCCAGACCCCTCTCGTAATTGATTCGTTTTCCCCTTCATCCTTGATCCCCACTGTGTCTCTGCACTATTGTAGTATCACTTCGTTTTTAGCTCTCCAGCATGTCAGGAATCAGATCTTGTATTATATTTTTACTTTCTGTAAAACTTTGTTTTTAGGATATCATGGGAATTCTTATTCTTTCATGTAGGAAAACAAAGCAAGGAAAAGAAAACTTATGGAGAGAAAATCTTAGAAAAGAAGAAGAAGAAAAACAAAAGCGACTCCAGGAACAAAAAATACAAGAGAAAACTCAAGAAGAACAACAGAAAGCTGAGGAGAAACAATGTAAGGGTAAGCATAAAAATAATAGATTTGGGTTTTCCAAGACAGAGCAACAAAAGCAACAAGGAAAAATAAAGATTCTGTAGAGGGGCCAAAAAGAATTATGTTGTTACTGTTATATGCAGTCGAGTTGGTCCTGACTCATAGCGTCCCTTCTTTGGGTTTCCGAGTTGTTACCAAGAAAGTGAAAAAGAAAGATGCTAATCTTAGAGTCAGAAAAAAGCTTTTTCTAAATTAAACATGGATGACAAGTATGTAGGCTTTAAAACAGAGGGTGGAAATCTTACAACAACATGGAGAAAAGACAATAGTCTCTTTTACTACCTGTGAAAAGACCATGACATGGTTTTCATAATTGAAGTGATAATAAATAATTTCAAACAGTGTAACTAAACTTTTTATTTTAACAAAACAAAAAAAATTTTAAGTTCTTGCACATTGATGTTTTCTCAGAAGGTATAGTTTGTTTTTGATAAACCTCAGTCAACACTGTTTACTTGCTAATCTTTTAATTTATGACTTCCTCTCTTTTGTGCTTTTCCTCCCTGCTATCTTCTGATCACCACAGATCAAGTGTCCTGCTTCCTAGTCTCCTTCTACTTTGTTCAGCTCAGAGATGTGCCTCTTCTAAACCATCCTTTAGATCCATGTGCATGGTTTTTCTTACATAGCAAGTCTTTGTTTTACTCCCTTCTACTTTACTTAAGATGAGTATCTTCATCCTTGTCTGCCTTTATACTAATTATTTGACTATCTATTCAAGACATTTACATCCTAGCAAGCCAAATAAATTTTCATTATACTGTTGAATGCTCATTTTTTCTTTTAGATTTTAATAACCCTTTATTATGGAGTCATAGCAAAGATGTATATACATGAAAGCAGCAAGTAATGACAATGATTTTCTCTTTAGGTGGAGCATCTAGTGCTCTGGTGAATTATAGAGCATTATACCCTTTTGAAGCAAGGAGCCACGATGAGATGAGTTTTAACTCTGGAGATATTATACAGGTGGGAAATGAAGTTCAGTCTTTTTTCTTATGACTAATGGGAATGAAGTATATTACTTTCCTAATAATAATACTGACTAGCAATTTTATGTAGTATAAAACATTCTTAAATATTACTTCATTTACAACATACCACATAACTGTATAAAACCAAAAAACCAAACTCACTGCCATTGATTCTGACTCATAGAGACCCCCTTAGTTTCTGAGGTGGTATATCTGTACGAAAGTAAATTGCCCAGTCTTTCTTTTGCAGAGTGGCTGGTGGGTTTGAACAGCCGACCTTCTGGTTAGCACTCAACTGCCTTAGGCATTACGCCACCAGAGCTCCTTCATAACTATATAGGACAGTTATTATGAGTACCATATTAAAGATAAATAAGCTCAACTTATACAAATTATAACTTTCAGCATCATGATAGTGAGTGGGATACTTTGATTTCCAAATTCAGTGCTCTTTCTAACCCTCATAAGGCTGATACATCATAAAATGTGATAATGATTTGTTATTTTAACAAATTATTAATAAAGTTTCTTTGGGCTGGTTATATCTGGGAATTGTTAATGGGTTTAAGGAGTTAGATTCTGCAGCCTTCTGTGGGTATAAACTACTTGTTCCTTAGAAGAAAGGGTCTTTATTGTTCAATCACAAACTATGTACAATAGATAAATTAGGGAAGCTTCAGGGAATATTGGTAATAGAGCCAATAAAATGTATTGGAAACAGTATAGACTGTAGAAACACACAAACTTGGATTTAGGCTTCACTTCAGTTTTCTTTTTGGTAAATTAAGGTAATATTACCCAGAGGACTTAACTATTACCTGTTGTCTTCTCCCCCCGCCCCAACACTGTCACCAATTTGATTTGGTTTTCCTTTATTTTATCAGTTAATAGCAAATGTTTGGGAGCTCTGGTGGCATAGTGCCTAAGGCACTTGACTGCTAATCAGAAGTTTGGCAGTTCAAACCCACCAGCCACTCCTCAGAAGGAAGATTGGGCAATCTACTTTCATAGTGATACTGCCTCGGAAACCCAAGAAGGGGTCACTATGAGTTGGAAATGACTCAGCAGCACATAACAACAACAGCAGCGGCAAATGTTTAAAGATACGTGGGATAAGCTTTGCTTGGGATAGGGTTTATCAAAACTGCTTTTGAGCTGAGAAGAAGTCTTCTTTTATAGCTAGCCTTAGTCCATGGTCTTATTGTCTGTATTTTTCTTCCTTTGATTCTTGATGATAATAAGCTAGTGTCTGAGGATGTGTGGTACAAATGGTTAATGTACTTGGCTGCTAACTCAAAGGTTACAGTCTCAAGTCTACCCAGAGGCACTTGGAAGAAAGAACTGTTGATGTCCTTCCCAAAGATAAGCCAACAGAAACTCATGGGGCCACCATGAGTCTAAATCAACTCCAAGGCATCTGGTTTGGTTTGGTCCAGACTGAGAAGGTAGAGATACAGCCTATCTCGGAGTGTGTATGAGGCAAAAGCCTAGTTATATTTTGAGACATCTTTCATTCATTCATTTTTTTTTTAATTGTGATTTCATTCATTCTTTCAACAGATATTTGTTGAGCATCAATTGTATTAAGCTAGAGAGAGTGGTGAGAAACATGCAATCTCTACCTCTAAAGAACTTTATAATCTAGTGAGAAACAACTAATCGAAAACAAAGATGTGAACTGTCACCAGCTCTGGAACAGCCTCTTCCATGACCAGAGAGTGGCACTGGCAGCCGCTAGGGGCTCTTAGGTGCTCATGTTCTTTTGCTGAATTAATAATGATAGAAAGACTGAGTCGTGTGGTACTAGTAGATTCCTGATTTGGACAAATTGGTTGAAGATAGTGCCATCACTGAGAGAAAGTAATGAGAAGAAAGAAGTTTAAGTGAGAATGACAGTGAGTTCAATTTTAGATGAGTTTGAGATGTCTAGGTAGCAGTTAGATATCTACAGAGATTTTAGGCAGAGATCTGGGCCGAGGGTGCCAATTTTAATGTCATCAGTGTGTTGTGATGGTAGTTGAAGATTTAAGAGTAGTAAAAATTGAAAGTGCAGGGAGTAGTAAAGTGTGTGAGAAAAAAAATTAGAATGCAGTACCTAAGAAACATGAGCATTGAAGAGATTATTAAAGGAAGGGGAGACTTGGAAGAAGAACAGAAGTAGGGGAAAAACTAGGAGCATTTGGTGTTAAGGAACTTGAAGAATGGTACACTTATGAAATAAGACAAGGACTAAAATATACTAGATTAGCAACAACAAGGTTATTGATGACCTTGAGAATAGAATGAGCTAAGTGGTGGAGGAAGAAGTCAGATTTTAGTGAGGTAAGGAGTGAAGATATAATAGCTAAAGCAAAAGCAAGAAATGATGACATAAAAAAGCTGAACAGAAGATTTCAAAGGGCAGCTCAAGAAGAAAAAGTATTATAAATGAAACATGTAATAGCTGGAATTAGAAAAACAAAAAGGAAGAACAAACTTTGCATTCTTTAAGCTGAAAGAACTGAAGAAAAAATTCTGGCCTCAAGTTGCAATATTGAAGGATTCTATGGGCAAAATATTAAATGACACAGGAAACATCAAAAGAAGATGGAAGGAATACACAGAGTCATCATACCAAAAAGAATTGGTCCATGTTCAGCCATTTCAGGAAGTGTAATGTGATCAAGAACCAGTGATAAGAAGTCCAAGCTACATTGAAGACATTGACAAAAGGCTCCAGGAATTGACAGAATACCAATTGAGATATTTCAACAATGAATGTAGTACTGAAAGTGTTCACTCGTCTAAGTCAAGATTTGGAAGATAGCTACTGGCCAAGCTACTGAAAGAGATCCATATATGTGCCCATTCTAAAGAAAGCTGATCCACAGAATGCAGAAAATATTGAACAGTATCATTAGTATCACATGGAAGTAAAATTTTGCTAAAGGTAATTCAAGTATGGTTCCAGCATTATATCACTAGGAATCTGCCAGAAATTCAAGCCAGATTCAGAAGAAAATATGGAACAAGGGATATCATTCCTGATGTTAGATGGATCTTGGCTGAAAGCAGAGAATACCAAAAAGATGTTTACCTGTGTTTTATAGACAAGGCAAAGGCATTTGACTGTTCAGATCCTAACAAATTCTAGAATTCCTCAGAACACTTAATTGTGCTCATATAGAATCTGTACATAGACCAAGAAGGAATCATTCAAATAGAACAAGGAGCAACTGCAGGGTTTGAAATCAGGAAAGGTGGTATGTATCAGGGTGTCCTTTTACTATACTTATTCAGTCTATATGCTGAACAAATAATCTGAGAAGCTGGCCTGTATGAAAAAAATCATGGCACCATGATTGGAGGAAGGGTCATAAACAACCTGCAATATGCAGACGCACCTTGTTTGCTGAAAGTGAAGAGGACTTGAGCACTTACAGATGAAGATCAGAGTACAGACTTCAGTATGAATTCCACCTCAAAATAAAACAAAAATTCTCACAACCAGACCAGTAAGCAACATCATGATAAACAGAAAATATTAAAGTAGTCAAGGATTTCATTTTACATGGTCCACAATCAATACCTATGGAAGCAGTAGGCAAGAAATCAGATGTTGTATTGCACTGGTCAGACTGCTGCAAAAGACCTCATTAAAGTGTTAAAGAGCAAAGATGTCAGTTTGGAGAATAAGGTGTTTCTGACCCAAACCATGGTATTTTCAATAACCTCATATGTGTGTGAAAGCTAGACAATGAATAAGGAAGACTGACGAAGACTTGATGCCTTTGAATTATGGTGTTGGTGAAGAATATTGAATATACCATGGACTGCCAAAAGAAAGAACAAATCTATCTTGGAAGAGTTACAACTAGAATTCTCCTTAGAGGCGAGCTGGTGAGACTTTGTCTCTCATACTTTGATCATGTTATCAGGGAGGGACCAGTCCCTCAAGAAGGACATCATGCTTGGTGAACTTAGAGGGTCAGAGAAAAAGAGGCAGACCCTCAATGAGATGGATTGACACAATAGTTGCAACAGTGGGCTCAAACATAATAACAATGGTGAGGAGGATGCAAGATCAGGTAGTGTTTGTTCTGTTGCACATAGAGTTGCTATGAGTCAGAATTGGCACCTAACAACAACTATAAATGGATAAGCAAACTGAGACTTCAAATAATAATCCTTACCTTACCAGAGAAGCAGGTAACATGACTAACACTGAAATGTGATTATTTTACCTCTCAAGTCTGTGTTCTTTCCCCCATAATATTCCAGGTAGAAAGAAAAGCTTAAACAAAAATATTGAGGCATGTGTGGGTACTAGGTGCATTTAAAGAATGTCACATAATCATTTGCCAAGATTATGGCACATGTGGTATGAGATGAAGGTAGAAAGGTAAGTTGTAACCTGACAAAGGAGTCAATTTCAGAGGCCTTGAATTCTACACTAAGAAGTTTGAGTTTTGAAGAGCTTTAAACTAGAAAGAGAGGATCTGCTAGGATAAAAATCTTACTTGGTCTAGAGTGACTTGCCATACACTTTTAAGGCATCAAAATTGCAAATGGAGAAGTAAGACTTTATTTGCAGAAGACATAATTGCCCATGTAGAATATTCCATAAATCTGCAAAAGAAGCTACTAGAACTAATAGTTTAGCAGGGTTTCAGGATACAAGATTATTGTACAAAAATCAATTAAATTTCTGTATACAGACAGCAGACATTCAAAAATTAGAACAAAAATGGCATTTACAATAGCATCAGAAATATTAAATTCTTAGAGATTAAAGTGACAAAGGATATGCAATACTTGTACCTTAAAAATTACAGAGTATTGTTAAGAAAAATGGAGGAAGACCTAAAGAAATGGAGGTGTATACCCTGTTCATGGAAGATTCATTATTGATATCAATTCTTCCCAAACTATTTTATAGATTCAAGGCATGTCCAGTCAAAATCCCAGCAGGCTGACTACTCTGAAAGGGATTACAATAAGAGGTCTCAGAGTGGGGAGAAATGTAGAAGAAAGCTCAAAATCATTAAAAAAAAAAAAAGGCTTACTAGTCTGATGACAGAGTAGTAGAACCCTGACACTATGGCCCTTAGACACCCTTCAAGCTAGGAACTGAACCTAACCCCTGTGACTCAAACTGTCAGCCAGTGTATAGGCCTGTAAAGTAAACAGTAATATCAAGAGAGTGTGCACTCGTTAGAACAGTCAAGCATATAATATCAGGAGGCCAGCATTTGCTTAGGGATAGAGCTAGGAAGTCGAGAAGGGACAGAAAGAAGGATGAAGGGGAAGGAGTGAACACAGGAAGGAAGGGGGAAGAATGCTACTACAATGTGAGGATTGCAGTAAATGTCACAAAGCAGAATGTGTATGGATTGTTGAATAGAAAACTGATTTTGCTCTGTAAATACTTACCCAAATCACAATTAAAAAAAAAAAAAATCCCAGCAGGCTTTTTTGCAGAAATTAACACTTACTCAAAGCCAAAATAACTTTGAAAAAGAAGAATTAAGTTGGAACACTTATGGCAATCAAGAAGTCTGGTCTTAGCATCACGATAGGCAAATAGATTAATGGAACAAAATAGAGAAGGTTATTTTTTGGGGGGGCGGGGACAAAAATGCAAATGAAACTGTGGAGAAAAAAGGAATTTCTACTTACTCTCTGCATCATATTAAAAAAATTAACGCAAAATAGATCAAATGTAAAACCAAAAAAATTATAAAACATCTAAAAGAAAATAAAAGAGAAAGTCTTTATGACTTTGGGTTACTCTAGGATTTCTTATATATAACAACAAGATCATGATGCATAAAAGAAACAAATTAATAAATTGACCCCATCAGAATTAAGAACTACTATTCTTCAAAGAGAGAGTTCTGGTAGCATAGTGCCTAAGGCACTGGACTGCTAACCAGAAGGCTGGCGGTTCAAACCCACCAGCCACTCCTCGGAAGGAAGGTTGGGCAATCTACTTCCATAGTGATACTGCCTCGGAAACCCAAGGAGGGGTTGCTCTGAGTCAGGGCTGACTCAATGGCAAATAACAACAACAACAACACTCTTCAAAGAACTCTGTTACAGACTATGAAGAGATATTTGTGAATCTTCTGATAACCTTTATCTAGAAAATATAGAAAACTCTCACAACTCACCAGTTAGAAAGAACCCAATTTTTAAAATGTGCAAAATATTTAAACACACACTTCACCAGAGAAAATAGCAAATAAGCACATAAGAAGATGCTGAACATCATTAATTATTAAGGAAGTAAAAATTACTTGTTAGGACGTCTAAAATTCAAAAAACTGACTCTGCCAAGTGCTGGAAGATTATGGAACAACTGAAATGCCCGGGGAACACTGCTGTGGGAATACAACATGGAAAGAAAACATTTTGGAAAATAATTTTGCCATGTCTTTAAAAATTAAACATGCCTTCATATTTATTGTCAATTGATTTTTTTATAATGGGGCCAAGACAGTTCAATGGGAGAAAGAATAATCTTTTCAACAAATGTGACCCCTTTTTGAGGGCCTCAAGTTGCAATATTAAAAGATTCTATGGGCAAAATATTGAATGATGCAGGAAGCTTCGAAGATGGAAGGAATACACAGAGTCACTGTACCAAAAAGAACTGGTTGATCTTCATCCATTTCAGGAGGTGGCGTATGATCAAGAATCAGTGGTATTGAGGGAAGAGATTGAAGCTGCACTGAAGGAATTGGTGAAAAACAAGGGTCCAGGAATTGACGGAATACCCATTGAGATGTTTCAACAAACAGATGCTGCACTGGAGGCACTCACCTGCTTATGCCAAGAGATTTGGAAGACAGCTGCCTGGCTAACTGACTGGAAGAGATCCATATGTGTACCCATTCCACAGAAAGGTGATCCCACAAAATGTGAAAATTATCAAACAATATCATTAATATCACATGCAAGTAAAATCTTGCTGAAGATAATTCAAAATATTTTTCAAAATATTTTTTTAGTATGATTGGTTGCGGCAATATATTGACAGAGAACTTCCAGAAATGCAAGCTGGATTCAGAA
Organism: Orycteropus afer afer; assembly: GCF_000298275.1. NCBI lineage: Eukaryota > Metazoa > Chordata > Mammalia > Tubulidentata > Orycteropodidae > Orycteropus > Orycteropus afer. The sequence goes on along the minus strand of NW_006921645.1, from coordinate 11,016,832 downwards.
GAGGACGTGGAATGAAGGATATCGTTGCTGATGTCAGATGGATCTTGGCTGAAAGCAAAGAATACCAGAAAGATGTTTACTTGTGTTTTATTAGCTACGCAAAAACATTCTATTGTGTGGATCATAACAAGTTATGGATAACATTGAGAAGAATGGGAATTCCAGAACACTTAACTGTGCTCATGAAGAACCTGTAGTATATAGACCAGGAGTCTGTCATTGGAACAGAACAAAGGGATACTGCGTGGTTTAAAATCAGAAAGGGAGTGCGTCAGGGTTGTATCCTTTCACCATACTTATTCAGTCTGCACCCTGAGTGAATAATCAGAGAAGCTGGACTATATGAAGAAGAACATGGCATCAGGATTGGAGGAAGAGTCATTAACAACCTGCAATATGCAGATGACACAACTTAGCTTGCTGAAAGTGAAGATGACTTGAAGTACTTACTGATGAAGATTAAAGACTATTGTCTGCAGTATGGATTACATCTCAACATAAAACAAAAAATCCTTACAACTGGGCCAATAAGCAGCATCATGATAAATGGAGAAAAGATGGAAGCTGTCAAAGATTTCATATTATTTGGTTCCACAATCAACACCAATGGAAGCAGCAGTCAAGACATCAGATGACATATTGCACTGGGTAAATCTGCTACAAAAGTCCTGTTTAAAGTGCTGAAGAGCAAAGATGTCTCTTTGAAGACTGAGGTACACCCGACCCAATCCATGGTATTTTCAATCACCTCATATGCATGTGAGGGATGGACAATGAACAAGAAAGACTGAAGAAGAGTTGATGCTTTTGAGTTGTGGTGTTGGCAAGGGAAAGTACCATAGGCTGCTAAAAATCTGTCCTGGAGGAAGTGCAGCCAGAATGCTCCTTGGAAGTGAGAAATGGTCAGACTTTGCCTCACCTACTTTGGTCATGTTGTCAGAAGGGACCATTCCCTGGAAAAGGATATCATGCTTGATAAAGTGTAGGGTCAATGAAAAAGGGGATGGCCTTCAGCAAGATGGATTGACACAGTGGCTACAGTGATAGGTTCAGGTATAGCAAGTATTGTGAGGCTGGCACAGGACCAGGCAGTGTTTTGTTTTGTTGTACATAGGGTCGCTATGAGTTGGAGCCGACTTGACGGCACCTAATGACAACACAACAACAGTAGTGAAATGTAAAATGTCTCAAGTAGGATACTATCTCAGAAACCCAAGGAGGGGTTGATATAAGTTGGGTTCGACTCAACGGCAGTGAGCTTGGTTTTTGGTTTAAGGTTACCAGTGTTGGAGTTGAAAAGAAGGAAAAAAAATTCAGAATAGCTTTTAGAGGCAATATCAACAGAGTTTGGATGTGGGAATGAAAGAGATGTAATATACAGAGGATTGTTTTTATTTAGAATGAGTAAGTCTTTGGTGGTGAGAAAAACACATATAGGTAGTTTAGGAGAAAGAGTAAAAGAGAAAACAAGTTCAATATTAGACTTAAGTTGGAAGGTCCTGTGGTATATCCAGTTAAAAATATCTTGCAAGTAGATAAAAGTATAGGCATGTCCCCTTGGAAAGAAGTCAGTTCTGAGAATGTAACTTTTTGGATTTATTAATGCATAGAGAACTTATCAAATGGTAGGAGTGTTGGGCCTGTTTGGAAGTGTAGTGTGAGGCAAGAAAGCCAATGTTGAAACTTGAAGTGTCATCAGTGCTTAAGGGACTAAAGAACAAGATGTAGAGGAAGAGGTACAGTGAAGATGGAGGTTGTCAGACTTTAGGAAGGAAATGTCTAGGGGAAAAATGGAACTGATAAATTACCCGATGGTTTTCACCAGGTGGAAAATAGAATTCAAAGAGATTTTATAGTTCTGTCAGATTGTGCAAGAAGACTCTGTGGTAGGAAGAGAAAACTAAACAAAAACAGTGATTATTCACTAGAGGGAAATAAAACGTTTACAGAAACCAAAACCAAACATCCTTACTGCCGTGGAGTCAATTTCGACTCAGAGCGACCCCTCCTGGGTTTTTGAGGCAGTATCACTATGGAAGTAGATTGCCTAACCTTCCTTCCGAGGAGTGGCTGATGGGTTTGAACCACCAGCCTTCTGGTTAGCAGTCAAATGCCTTAGGCACCACGCCACCAGAGCTCCTGTTTACAGAAAGGAAATGTAAGGAGCACAACACTATATGACTCAGATGTGAAATATTTATATAGTTAAAGTAATGTAAACATTGAATATGATTTAAACAAAAATATGATTTAATAATATTAGAAGAATAAGAGGTTGCAGTTAAATATAGTTAAATCGTCATTTTCCCTAACTGAAAGACAATAATGTCTAAAATCAAAATGCAGTATGTAATTTGGAAATATAGAAGAAAATACCAAAGAAATTATTGAGAATGGCAAATTACCATTAAGAGTGGAAATCAGAGCACAAGGAGTCATGGGGAAAGAGAAAGCTATTTTCTATCCTAAGTCATTTATATTACTATTTGTTGCTGTAAACTATTTGCACATATTAACTTGGATAAAATCTTAAATTTTTAAAAGCAATTTTTGATTAATTAGAAATCAGACCCACTGCCATCAAGTCAATTCCAACTCATAGCGACTCTTCAGGGCCAAACTGCCCCATGGAGTTTCCAAGCCTGTAAATCTTTATGGAAGCAGACAGACTGCTTTGTCTTTCTCCTGCAGAGTGGCTGGTGGGTTCAAAGTGCTGACCTTTTGGTTAACACTGAAGTACTTTACCACTGTGCCACCAGGGCTCCTTTTTATTTAGATAATAGTATCTTATTTGTAGAAAATGCTTCACTGATTTATTTAGATGAGCTTAATTCTGAAAATGAGAATACTATACCATGGTCTACATCTCTAAGTACTGTTAACCATTCTTTTTGTTTCCATAGGTTGATGAAAAAACAGTAGGAGAGCCTGGTTGGCTCTATGGTAGTTTTCAAGGAAATTTTGGATGGTTTCCATGCAACTATGTAGAAAAAATGTCATCAAGTGAAAAAGCCTTGTCTCCTAAGAAGGCCTTGCTTCCTCCTACAGTATCTTTACCTGCTACCTCAACTTCTTCTGAGTAAGTTTTTTTTTTTGCTAACAGTGGAGTTTATACGGTTCTGCAATTGCAAAATACCTAATACATATTTGTCAGCCCACTGCATAGTTATAATCTGTCTGGGATGTTCAAGAGTACCTATTACTCCAAATTGAATATTGAAATTTAGTAAATAAAAACATAGGCCGATAGTTTGCTCATGGACTTTTTTCTACAGACTGTGTTTTAATACTGTATATATTACATACAACTTGAAAAATTGGTAATATATCATTAAGTTCTAAATGATTAAATATACTTATATCAAAGTGTTATATTTACAGACCACTTTCTTCAAATCAATCAGCATCAGTGACTGATTATCAAAATGTGTCTTTTTCAAACCTAACTGTTAATACATCTTGGCAAAAAAAATCAGCTTTTACCCGTACCGTGTCCCCTGGATCTGTTTCACCTATTCATGGACAGGTATGTTGTTTTTAATTTTTGTGTACTTTATTCTTTGAATTTGCTTCTACTGCACATAAAATACAATGAAAATGTTGTACAAAGGCATCATTCATTCATTGAACCAGAGTTTGTAGCATTTAGTTTCTGTTCTTAACATTCACATGTGGGAGTTTCGGCAAGATGGCGGACTAGGCAGAAGGACTGCACAGACCCTCTTCAACAAAGAAAAGGGAAACCAATTAACATGGACACAGAAGATAATCTTGGACCCCTGAGCCTTGAAGGGAAGGATACAAAAGTAGACTAAACCCCAACTAGCAGAATTTGTGTGAAAATACCAAAAAAGGAGACACACGGAGCTGCGGTCTGGCAGTGACAGACGGCTTGGAAATTCCCGAGTGGTGGTAGGACCTAAGAATTAACCTAAAAATCACCCTGCTAGCCAGGGACTGCACGGAGGACTATGGATGGTGGCTGGGGAACAAACGGAGAAGGTGAAGAGAAAGGTGGGCTGAGCTGTGGACTTTTGCCGATCTGGAGGGTGCCGCCATTTTGTAGGTTTAAAAAGTGGCTTGACTATTTTGGATATTTAAAGAGACA
>NW_006921645.1:11011793-11012280 GCF_000298275.1 Orycteropus afer afer | reverse complement strand
CAACTAATATTATTAATACTCTTGTCTTTTTTATTATTATTCTTACTCTTCCCCAACCAGGTCCTAGCTTTCAGCATTTTTTTTTCTCTTCCCTGTGCCTTTCCCTGTGCCTGGTTGATATTCTGCCCCCACCATTTAAGGTTTTTTTTTTTCTTCCTTTTCCCCATTTTTTTTTCTTGTGATTAACCCCATTCCTTGTTTTTCTTTTTGCATTCCTCCTGTTTTTCTCTTCATTTTTTATTCTCCTTCCCTACATTTTTTTTTTTTTCTTCTTAGTGCTCTATCCCCAGATATTGCAGGTTTGCTTGTTTTTTCTTTTTTTTCATTTTCTCTTTTTTTGGTTACTGTTCCTGTGTGATTGATTACATGGGGTATTTTTTGTCCATGGGCTTTTAGTTTTTTGATCATTATTCAATTGTAATTTGTGTCTAACTGAGTGGGAGACAACAGTCCTCGTAAGACACAACTACACCCACACCTCCTGCGA
>NW_006921645.1:10967105-11009657 GCF_000298275.1 Orycteropus afer afer | reverse complement strand
CATGAGACAAAGTATATGTGAACTGCTGTATGGAAAGTGAATTTGCTCTGTAAATCTTCACCCAAATCACAATAAATAAAATTAATGAAAATAAACATTCACATGTGACATGAAGTTACAGAAATTACCATTACTTTAAAGGTTTCTCAACAGTAATTCATTTCTATAATATCAGTTCATTTCTGTAATAGTAAGTTGTTAGCAGCTAAGGAATCTAAGCTCAGAATTTCATTTTTACAAATCTGATTATATTGTTTGCATTTGTAGTTATTTTAGCAGATAAGAGATTTGGAATTGAAGTTTATTTTTATTTTTTTCTTAAGTAAGTCCTTTGTCCAGGAAGTTGGAATTCTGTTATATGTATTTAGCCTCTGGTTTAGATGTAAGCATTCTAACTATTGTTCGACTAGCATTATTAAAAAGAAATAGCAGGTGTCATTAGAATAGCATCCTATAGATTTTATAGATCCTATAGATTTTATAGATCCTATAGATTTCCCCTTGACTGCTAATCAGAAGGCTGGTGGTTCAAATCCAAATATTTATTGAGTGACCATAGGTTCTAGACATTTCATGTGCTAGAAGTTTAAGGAAAAAAATAAGTGAAAAATTTCTGCCATTAAGAATTTTATAATGTCATAGGGACAGATAAATAAAAAACTGTAAAATTTGAGAAGTGTTATAATAAAGATAAGTACAAAGTACTGAGGAGTATCCAGAGGACAGAGCATCTCATTCGGTCTGTGGGAATCGGAGCAAGCTTTGCAAAAGGCAAGGTACTTGAGCAACATCTTCAAAAACAAGCAAGATTTCACCAGAGAAGGAAAGTTATTCTAAAGAAAGAATAATTTGTGGAAAGTCACTAAGGCGTGTTAACACGTGGTGTTTGCAGGAAGCAAGAATTGTGTGTGGTAGGGCTGTAGTACAGGAAGGAGTCCCTGGGTGGTGCAAATGGTTAAGTGCTCAACTCTGAACAAAAAGGTTGGCAGTTCAAATCCACCCAGAAGCACCTCAGAAGAAAGGTCACAGCCGTTGAAAATTCTATAGAGACAGTTGTGCTCTGAAACACATGAGGTCACCATGAGTCAGAACTGACTCCACAGCAATTAGCTTTACTGGTTAAGAAGTGAAGATGGAGAGAGAGGTTGAGGTTAATTTGTAAAGGATTTAATATCTTACTAAATAATTTGGCAGTAGGAGCCCTGAAGGTTTTTAAGAGAGATTGATAGAAGGAAGAAAAGGAAGGAAACCAGGTAAAGGAAGATATTATCATAGAAATGATGGTGTGAACCAGTAATAAAAAGGGAGATAGATGTAAGATAGCATGTGTCACACACTGTGAATTGACACAAAGTAGGTAACCCATTGAATATAGAGAGTGAGAAGTTCCAAGTTAAGGATAACTCTTCAGAGTCTTCAGCTTGGGCAGCTGAAACAGTAGAAATATTATTTGTCTTGGATAGGAAATGCAGGCGGTATGGGTTTTGGTGCTTTTGACAATGATTACATTTCAGACATACTTGACTTGATGTATCTATATTAAGGGCATTCTGGTGGGAAGACTCAGTAGGCAGTTTGATTTATAGGACTGGAGCTCAGGAAGTAAAGTTAACACTGAAGATAAAGATTGAAGAAGTCATAGGCATAAATAAAATTATTTAGAGAGATCATGTCAAGTTGGAAGGAAAAAGAATAGGACAAAAGAGGAGCCACCAGTCACCAGAGTTAGCTTCAGGAACAAGGGTGTTAGTACTGTTCAGAGAACAGGAAGAATAAAGGTTGGAAGAAGGCTTTGACTTTGGCCATTACGATGTTATCAAAGACTTTGTCAATAAGAGGTTTATTAGTATGTTGGGTGTGGAACACAAATTAGAATGGGATGAGGACTGAAATTGGAAAGCAAATTTAAAACTAATCTTTCTTTAGAAGTAGGGCAAAGTAGAGAAGTGGAAAGAGTTTGAAGATTCAAGAGTTGGATTTAACAAAGTTGCAAAATATTTTTAGAAAATGAGAGGGTTTGATGTAAGAGTTTGAGCACAAGTGAAGAAGTTAGCCTACGAACAGAACAAAAACGCTCCTTCCTCTGAGAGGCAAGGGAAAGAAAGAAGAATGAATGAGAATGCAAAGAAATTAAGAGACAGAAGGCAGGAAATTGAAGGGAGATCAAGCATAAGCCCACCTCCAATCATGGTGTATTAAGCAGAATCAACTGCAGTTAGCAGCTGGAGAGACGAAAAAGGTTTGTAGTAACTCTTTACCTTTCTGTTTGTTCTTTGACATATACAGATTTTTTAACACATTTCTTGAGTACCCACTATTTATATCCCATTACAGTAATATTTAATATCAGAATGTTTCATTGAATGTTAGGTGTCCAGTCTTTCTTTGACTTAACAGAAGGTTACTCAGATGGTTGTCTCATATGATTTTAAGCCAGTTAGTACAATAAGGTTATCTTAAATCTCCCTTAGTAGTAAGTCACCATCACACCAAACTGGTCTGCTGTTTGAATATATATGTTATAAGGAGCTCTGGTGGTTTAGTACCTAAGGTATTTGACTGCTAACCAGAAGGCTGGCAGTTCAAACCCACCAGCCATTCCTCAGAAGGTAGATGGGGCAATCTAGTTCCGTAGTGATAGTGCCTTGGAAACCCAAGAAAGTGTCGCTATGAGTCGGGTCCGACTCGATGGCACATAACAACAACAACATTGTCTTTGAAAACAATTTTTGTGTTTTTCTGTTTCCAGGGACAGGTTGTAGAAAACTTAAAAGCACAGGCCCTTTGCTCTTGGACTGCAAAGAAGGATAACCACTTGAACTTCTCAAAACATGATGTCATTACTGTTTTGGAGCAGCAAGAAAATTGGTGGTTTGGGGAAGTACATGGAGGAAGAGGATGGTTTCCAAAATCTTATGTCAAGATCATCCCTGGGAGTGAAGTTAAGAGAGAAGAGTAAGCATCTTTGGGCATTTACATGAGGTGGGGGTATTGTTGGTGTTTTCACTGAATCAACCATAGTACAATGGACTGTAAAACAAAGTTTATGCTTGAATTTGAGTATCACACTACTTTGCATAAAATTTTTGATACTTTCTTTTCTTTGTACCATAAGCTTACTTCAAACCAAACCAAAGCCACTGCCATTGAGTCAGATTTCATTTCCTTTGGAGGCTTTCTCCCTTGTTGTTAACTGTAAATTGTCAGTATGTAAACAGATCTATACTGAGGACCTCCTCTTTGCTGGAGTGGGGCATTCCCATCTCTGGACCTCCAGAGTTCCTTGAACATACATCTCTCATTGCTCAATGCACACTGTATTGTAGTTATTGACTTGTTTACCTGTATCACTTATTAGATCATGCCTAGGTTCATGTCTTTTTTGTTACTTTATTTTTTCCATGCCTATTATATTTCTTAATGCATTGTATCTGCTCAGTTATTTCATGAATGAAAAAAACTCACTGCTGTTGAGTCGGATCTGACTCATAGCGACCCCTCCTTGGGCTTCTGAGGCGGTATCACTATGGAAGTAGATTGCCCAACCTTCCTTCTGAGGAGTGGCTGGTGGGTTTGAACCACCAGCCTTCTGGTTAGCAGTCAAATGCCTTAGGTACTTGCAAAAACGGCAAGGAGGCCACATATTCTGACCTCCTAGAACCCCACAAGAGGAAGGCAGAATCACCATCTAATAGCCCAAGGCCTATTCCTACAAGGCCAGACATGCTGCCTCCCTCCAGCCCTTTCTCCAACCATTCCTCCCAAAGCACCCACCACCTCTCTCCTGGGTTCGATAATTTGCTGCAGTGGCCACACAGAGCTCACAGATTATGGGGTTTATTAGGGAAGCACCACAGGCTACAATTCAGGTTCAGGAAAAATGCTCAGTCTCTCTCCCAGCCCACCATCCCTCAGCCAACAGTCTCTCACAGTCTCTTTCCCAGCGGTGCTGGTCCCTCAGTGTCTCACTCAGCAATGCGTGTCTCTTGCACCTCTTTCCCAGCAATGCGTGTCTCAGGAGCCTGTGTCTCTTTCAGCAGCACGTCTTCCTCAACCAGCAGTCAGAGAGAGTTCTGCCTCTAGGAGGCCTCCTTTTGAGCCCGGCAGGGTGGTCAAACTAGCCAATCATAGCATCAGAACTCTAAGCACTTGAGAGAGAGTGGGCACCTCCCAGAGCATTGTTTTGTGCCACTCCCAACAGAAATACTCCAGGTGGACAGCTTCAGCAATCAGGAGCTCCTCAGTTGCCCATAGAAAATCCCACCTTGGAGTTTACAAAGACTTATGGGTAGAAAAGCCACACTAAGTAATTTACTACACCACAGTACTATACCGCCAGAGCTCCTATAAATTATGTTACGTTACTTTAATATATTTAAAAATTTAGACGTTTGTAATTAGGCAGTTTTTAGTCCAGCAGTGTTTTGTGTATAAAAAAATTATTTCTGGTCTGTATACTGAGACAATATGTAGAATAATTTTAGAAAGCTCTGAAAGAATACACTGCTAACACTTTCTGTAGTCATCAAATCACCTTTTTTGTTCTTTGTATCTTTTTGTTTTCTTGTTTTTTGTCTTTGTTTATTTGGCAGACCAGAAGCTGTGTATGCAGCAGTAAACAAGAAACCTACCTCCGCATCCTATACAGTTGGAGAAGGTAAGCTTTGGGCAGTTTGTAAAGAAGTTGGAAATCAGCTTAGCTACTGACTGTTGTGATTATCCCTGTTTCTGTATCTTCAGTTTTAGGGTGATATTAGGAAAATCTGCTCCCTGTCTATTTCATGTAAATATTAAGTACATATACACAACATTTGGTTGGAAGTACTTCATACTTACAAAAAGTCAATGCTATAAAAATTAAGCATAGACTGGCTCAATAAGTAAGATTATGTAGATAAAAAGTCTTGTGATAAGATAGCATTAAGGCTTTTGTTTTCCTTATCACATATCTAGATTATAGATGTTTAAGGTAAGGAAACTTTAGTGCATTGATTTAATTAAAAATTACATTTTAATTACAATGTGCCATATAGATCATTAAGTAGGATTTGAAATCAGGGTATACTTTATCATTAATATTACAAAGAGATTTTTCTATATACCCTCTTAGGCTGTTTGATTAATAAATTGTTTTGATTTTTGTCAATGTGCTGTTAACATAATTTCATTTTCATTCTGTAATCTTAAAACACAGAATAAGTTTCTTTCTGGTTTGTTCCCTACAGAGTATATTGCACTTTATCCATATTCAAGTGTAGAACCTGGAGATTTGACTTTCACTGAAGGTGAAGAGATATTGGTGACCCAGAAAGATGGAGAATGGTGGACAGGAACTATTGGAGACAGAACTGGAATTTTTCCATCAAATTATGTCAAACCAAAAGATCAAGAGGTAGAGTTGTTTTGATACTGAAACAAAATCATTCCTTTCTTGGTGATCAATATTTATATTTAACCACAGAGTGCATGGTTTTTATGAGGTTCCTTTGGTTACAAATAAACTTCCCAAAGGTAAACAAAACCTATTGCTGTTGAGATGATTCTGATTCATAGTGACCCTACAGAACAGAGTAGAACTGCCCATGGGGTTGCCAAGATTGTAAATCTTCACAGAAGCAGAGTGCCACATCTTTCTTCCATGGAACAACTGCTGGTTTTGAACCATTGACCTTCGATTAGCAGCCAAGCTCTTAACCAAGTAGTTAGGAGCACACCATGGCTTCCTACTACTGAAGGTAGTTCCAGTTTAAAAAAAAAAAAAAAAAGGAGGGTTGGGGGGAGCTTATTATAGGGATCCAGTTTTAAAGATAAAGGGGACAGGATTTCATGAAATTCTGGTAATAAGAGCCATAGGACTTGACCATGATAACTGAAGCTAGAAAATGACTCTGGGTAGAGAGAGGCTTGCAAAGGACCACCTTGAAGGAGCTTTTCAGTCTTCACCATAGGCTCTTACATTTATGGGACTCAGCTGACATGTGTGAGTTCCTGCTGCTTTTCACCTCACCAATACGGTGTAGTGCACTAATTCTCAAGCTTTTTTTTTCTTTTTAAAATTCTTATAAAATAACTTCCCCGTGTCCTTCTTGCCTAAAGCATTTCTGCATCCCTACATTTCACCTTGTGCAAATGCTGCCCTTCTGATCTCCCATGGTTGATTGTTCTAAGGAGTGTATCTCCCTGGTGTAGTTGTTCAGCTCGTAGACCTGTCTATTGTTTGACTGAGAATTAAGCTGCGGGAGTGAGTTCAGTTCCAGGCCTGATGGGTGACTTGGGGCATAGTCTTAAGGGTTCCACCAATTTCTATCAGACCTGTAAACCTGGTCTTTTTAATGTTTCTTTTCTTTTCAATTTTGTTCTACATCTTTTCTCCCACTTTATCCAGGATCTCCAATTTTGATCCCTTTCCAAGTGACTGGCATTGGTAGCTGCGTACCATCTAGTTCTTCTCATCTCAGAGTCATATAGGCTGATGTTTTCATGTTCTATTAGTTCTTAGGACAGTTTCCATAGGTCTTTGATTTTCTTCACTCTTCTTTGCTCTGGACAAGGAGAGATGATAGCTGCATCTTAGATGGTCACTTGCAAGCTTTTAAGACCCCAGTCGCTACTCACCAAAATAAGATATAGAACAATATTATTGTATACTATGTTGTGCCAGTTAGGAGCTCTGGTGGCGTAGTGCCTAAGGCATTTGACTGCTAACTAGAAGGCTTGTGGCATGTTACGCTAATTGGGTTCTCAAACTTTTTGGTTTCAAGAACTCTTTATAATCTTAAAAACTGTTGAGGACCTCAGAGAAAACCAAAACCAATCCCACTGCCATTAAGTCAATTCTGACTCATAGCGACCCTATAGGACAGAGTAGAACTGTCCAATACGGTTTCCAAGGCTGTCAGTCTTTTCAGAAGCAGACTGCCTCATCTTTCTCCCATGGAGGGGCTGGTGGGTTTGAACTGCCAAGCTTTTGCTCAGCAGCTGAATACTTTAACTACTGTGTCACCAGAGCTCCCTCAGAACCTCACAGAGTATGGGTTAAATCTAGTGATATTTACCAAATTAGAAATTGAAACTGTGACATTGTTTAAATATTGATTACGTCATTAAAAAATAACATTAAACCGTTACATGGTTTTATGAGTAACTGATTTTTATGAAAAAAATTAAAAATATATTTCCCCTCTAAAAAGAGAAAATTTAGTGAGGAGAATGGCATTGTTTTATATTTTTGCAGATCTGTTTAGTGTCTGGCTGCTAATTGATGACAACTAAATTCTCATATCTGTTTCTTCATTCAGTCTGTTACAATATCTTATTTTGGTTAAAGTACATGAAGAAAATTTGACCCCATACACATATGAGAGAGAATGCAGAAAAATTTTAATAACATTTTTAGGTATCTGTGGATAGTCTTCTTTGACTTCACTACACCAAAAAATTTGACATGTGGTAGATTGATATAGATTAGCTGTACCACGGAATTTGAAGCTATATCCATGAACTTTTCTTAATTACATTAAAATTCATGGTCAAATTTTCATATTGAATGAATCTTTTTACTCATGTAGGATGTGATAACTTTGTTCATTTGAAATATATTGAATCATTGAATTAAACAGATATTCCTTGTGTTGACACATTTCATTATATGTTATAGAAAAATCATGTTTGTTAATCACTGATCTCATCAGAATAGTAATTAGTGCTAAGAAGCTGTCAAATTCAAGTAGTAGATACAAAGTGTTCTGGTTACCTGGTGCCGCTCTGACAAGAAATATACCACAAATGGGATTACCTTAACAAACAGGAGTTTATTCTTACAATTTGGAGGCTTTAAGTCCAAGTTCAAATGCCAGGCTCTAGCCCCTCAACCATGGGGTCCACCTCTGCCTCCTGCTTCCGGCCCACTGGAGCTAGAGGTGTTTCTTCACTCAGACAGCTGCTGGCTGCTGAGGCTGAAAAACCCAAGGTTGACAAGTAAAAAGGCACACTCCCAATGTTACCAAACCACACGACAGGCCATTAATTCAAGTCCATTGTAAGTCCCAAGGTCGGCAGAGCATGGCAGGCTGCTGAACAACAAAATGGCTACATGCAGGGTCCAAGCATGCCATAAGCTAGAGACCATTCTCAAAGCTTCTCTTTATATACAGGAAGCAGACCATATCCCAAAAGCAGCTACTCAGCTGCTTGTGGTAGATCCCATCATGGAGCTGATTGCCAGTCTCATCATGGGGAATAACTACCACCAGCTGCCCAGCCACTCAACCAGGCCCAGCCAAGTTGACACACAAACATAACTACCACACAAAATTTCCAAAATTTAAATTTTCACTGGAAAGCTTGAATTTTATCACTAACAACAAATCCTGTCAGCTGTTTTTCCTGTTTTTGAGAAAATGTCTGCCACATCCAAAGTCTGAATAACCTATAAGTCATTCTTTCAAGTAAAAATATTGTTCCCTGAGAAAACCTAGTTCAGCTTGTAACTTAATCATACAAGTGTTTTTTCTCAAGGCAATCATTATACTTTGATATGCAACAGAAACACTTTATAAACACTTCCATTTAATCACACAGATTTTAAAAAGATGTGTACTTGAGAATTGAGATTTAATAAAATTTATACTGATTAATCAAAGACATTCTTAAGCAAAGCTGGCTTTTTTACTTGTGAATGTTTGGTGGTGTTGAATACTATTGACTGCAGTATAGTCATATAGTATTTGGTTTCACTTCTGTGATTCATGTTAAGGCACTAGCAGTTTTATCCACCATTGTAAATGTCAACACAATGAAAGAGGCAAATAATGTCTTAGTATTATTATAGACTTAGTATTATTAAAGACTGCCCCCCCACCCCAAGATCTGTAAACTGGGCCGGTGTGGGAAGTAACGTGGTTTAAAAAAAAAAAAAAATGCCTCCTAGTAAGCAGAGGTTGTACACCAGGAGCCCTGGGGATGTTGTGGTTAAGGTCTTTGGCTGCTAACCAAAAGGTGGTGGTTCAAACTCACCAGCCGCTCTGCGGAAGAAAGATGAAACAGTCTGCTTCTGTAAAGATTTGTGCCTTGGAAACCTCTTGGGGGCCACTATGAGTCACAATTGACTTGCTGGCAGTGAGTTTGGGTTTTTTTGAGTAGACCAGTCAAAGTCCCTTAGAGAAAACAAGTGAAAACTCAAATCTTGCCTTACTATGTGTAGGATACATGTGTATGGTATATGGTAGGCGTTGCTGCTGATGAATGGTGAGTATTTGGCCTAAATAGTCATGTTTAAAATTGAGGAAGGATTCAGAAAATGAGCTGTTCCTGTTGAGCCAGTGATGCCAACATCAGCCACTTGTACGTTATGTAGTCTGTTAATAAACCAGATCTCCCCCTAAGTGTCGAATTCTTAACCTATTTGGTTAGTATGAAGTTAATTGTCATTTTGACTTTCATTTAAAGAAATAAACCCTGACAATTAGAAATGTAATTCCTAATAACCTTTGTGCTTTTACATCTGAATTATTGGAAAAATGATAGAACAATATGATATTTTTTTCCTTTTTAGAGTTTTGGGAATGCTAGCAAATCTGGAACATCAAACAAAAAACCTGGTGTGTATAATAATGAACTTAAAAAACAGATTAAAATATTTTCTTTGTTATAATCTTGAATTCATAATTTCTTTTCATAATTTTCTTCTTTTCAGAGATTGCTCAAGTTACTTCAGCGTATGTGGCTTCTGGTGCTGAACAACTTAGCCTTGCACCAGGGCAGTTAATACTAATTTTAAAGAAAAATACAAGTGGATGGTGGCAGGGAGAGTTACAGGTAATGAATCTTTCAATAACACTTCTCAATTTTTATTATAAAAGTAATGTGTGCTCCTTTTAAAAAATAAAATTAATAAAAATTTTAAAATGCCTATAATCATATCTCTGGTGGCGTAGTGCCTAAGGCACTTGACTGCTAACCAGAAGGCTGGCGGTTCAAACCCACCAGACACTCCTCAGAAGGTAGGTTGGGCAATCTACTTCCATAGTAATACCGCCTCGGAAACCCAAGGAAGGGTCGCTGGAAGGGTCGCTATGAGGCAGATCCGACTCAACGGCAGTGAGTTTGGTTTTTCTTTTTTTATAATCATATTACCTAGAGGTAAGCGATATTAACATTTTAGTGCATTATGTTTTCCTATAGTCTTTCCCTGTTCAATATTTGAGTTGACGTTATCAGTAACCATTTAAAGAATAATTTTCTCTAGATACATTTCTTTGAAGTAATGCATTCTTTAACAAAGCACAGGTTACATTAGTCAAGATAAACATTTCTTGCCTGGGATGGCCCCCAGCTTGCAGTGTGATCTCTAGGATTCACACTGTGTGTTGAGGAAGTACAACCCATCAGACTGTTTGTCCTCTTACGGTCTTAGGTTTTAGAAACAGTGGTGCAGAAATAAATAAGCCCAGTTCATTTTCCCTAAACTGTTGACAGAGAACGTTGTTGCATATGTTTTAATATAAAAAGAGGGTTCTTCTCTCACTCCTAAAATGTTGTTGTTTTTAGGTGCAGTCGCATCGTTTCCATCTCATAGCAACCCTGTGCACAGCACTTACTAGTTTCCTTACTTGTTAAAACTAAAAAGTATTTGAGGGCTAAAAGATGCTGAGAGGTAGAATAGCTGTATTTTTATGTAAGATCTATGTAGAATTGTAATACCAAGCGTAAGTATAGCTTCATTCTTCAAATCAGAATCTTACGGTTTTTAAAGAATGGTTAGGGGTCTCAGCATCATCTGGAACAACCCCACCATTCCACTCTCTGATTTCCTTTGAAGATTGACCCAAGTTACAGACATGGTTTTCCAAAAATTTTATTGATGACCTCCTCATTAATTTTAACAAAGCCCCAAGAGGAATTTACAGTTGGGTTGTACCCTCCTAAGGTTTGACTTGAGCTTATCTGGAGAACTCTAGACAGGTCTGTTTAAATTATTTGTATAAAATATTCAAGAGAACTCTGAGCCTGTAAGACTTCTAAATAGACGTCTGCAGCTAGTTTTGTTAGCAGCACTTTGAGATGTGTCTTACAGTGAGTCTTGCAGTTGTTAGACAGGGTTTTCCTAATTTTTAAGTTTTGTCTCAATAATTATTTGTTATGTCTCCATGATTTTTTTAACCTCACCTTTCAATTGTATATTCATTTTGTTACTTCTCCAGGCCAGAGGAAAAAAGCGACAGAAGGGGTGGTTTCCTGCCAGCCATGTTAAACTTTTGGGTCCAAGTAGTGAAAGAACTACACCTGCATTTCATCCTGGTATGGAAGTGGGTTAACTTGTATTTCATCCTTGAGCAATTTTGTTTAAAACTCAACCACTTCTTGGATTAATTAAGCTCTTTGGGAAACATTTAAGTCCTTTCCTTATCTCTGCCCCAAAGTAGTGTACCACTGAGAACCTTTCTGAAAGTCCTTTGTAAAATAGTAACTGTTCATTGATACTTGAATCATTTTGCTGTTTGAATTTTTACAAAATAAAATTGCTGTACCATCACACTTGACTTCAGTTAAAGTAGTTCACTTGGCTTTTTAGCTGTAGCTAGAAAATTCTAGTTTTTGTAAAATGAAGACTAGGGGAAGGAGGGAGGAGGGAAGAGCAGGTCAACAAGGAAATTTTAATATTTATTGTTAATGTAACTGAAATCCTAGGGAGAGATTGAACATTTGGTCCTTGTAGGAATAATTAATTTAATTTGTTACTCTGTGGTTTTTTGTTTGTTTTTTCTGGCAGTGTGTCAAGTAATTGCTATGTATGACTATGTGGCAAATAATGAAGATGAGCTAAATTTCTCCAAGGGACAACTTATTAATGTTCTGAACAAAGATGACCCTGACTGGTGGCAAGGAGAAACCAATGGGGTGACTGGTCTCTTTCCTTCAAACTATGTTAAGATGACGACAGACTCTGATCCAAGTCAACAGTGTGAGTACCATCAAATTATTTACCTCTCAAGTAGTGTGAAAAGCTTTAGTACTCAGCACTACACTTACTACTTGCTACTCTAGATCAGGGGAGCTCTGGTTTAGCATAGTGCCTAAGGCCCTTGACTGCTAACCAGAAGGCTGGTGGTTCAAACCCACCAGCCACTCCTCAGAAGGAAGGTTGGGCAATCTACTTCCGTAATAATACTGCCTCAGAAACCCACGGGAAGGGGTCACTATGAGTTGGGTCCAACTCAACAGCACATAACAACGACAACAGCAATACTCTAGATCATAACCTAAACTCAGCCCATCGCAAATAGATATTAATGTTTAGAGTAAGAAAATGGAAAATGAAACTTTTTATAAGATCTGAAGTTATGTAGCTTTATTTTAAATACTTCTTCCTAGCTTCAGATCTTACTGTTACACTTCAACTGAAAAATATGTGTAATTTCTCTTATAGGGCAGTTCTTTGTTATGACATTGAGGTACACGGCAACTCCCTTATGTCACCACCATCTTTTTCAGCATAATAAAAATAGCTAATAATTACCCTATTCACATACTTACACATGCACACAAATGTTTTTTTACCTATCAGTGTAAAACTGCCATTAATTTTGAAACCTCATTCACCTCCCACATACTTATTTACATATCATCTGAAGTTGGAGAAAATTAAATAACCTGTTAAATGTTTTGTTTGTGAAACTTTGACTAGGTGTGTCAAGAGATGTGCAAGTGAAGATCTATTTAATTATTTTTAGAACAAGGGTCCAGGTCTCTAAGTGTGAAATGTGATATTATATAAAATTATCTCTTGGTTGTTACCCAGCCTTTCTTACATTTAACAAACAATGCAGCATTAATAGTAAATTAGGGAATAAACAGTATTTAGATTTTCTTTTTACCTTTGTAAAATTGGTATCACTTTTTCCCACCCTTTAAAATTTTTTGTCTACAAAATATGTCATTTGTATTTTTATCATTCTGTGAAATTATCCAAAAGATTTAGCCTTCTGTTTTGATTTAATTGCTGAGAGCATATAAATGGTAACTCAGTCAAAACCTGAGATACGCTTATGATTCAGTGCAAATGGTACACATCCATTTTAGACTACTGTGTTTCTATATATAATCTTTATTTTCACTTTAGAGACAAGAAAGATAGTTTTAATCTTGAGAAGATTCCCCTTTAGATAAAACAACTAAATTTCCCATTTTGGAGGTAGGAGAGGTCAAGTATTCCATGGTTCTAACATTCCCAAAAATGTCTCCAAGTTTTAAGAGAAGTGACAAGAAAAACTTTCAATGACAGAACTGTCTAATGAATAGCCATTTTAAGTTCTGCTGATGGTTTGACAGTTTCCAGTGTTTGCCAGTTGTCTGCTTGCTTACAAATACCTAATACACCTTTCTTGAAGCTAAGCGAGAAGATGCTTTGCAGACCTACTAAATCAGGAACGTCTTCAGCTTATGACCTGCCACCACCATTCAAGGGTGTCAGCACACTTGGCTTTTATCACTTCTGTGATCTAAAATGATGGTTTTCAAATGTTGTGTTGTTTTTACTCTTGTTTTCCAACAGCAGAATACTTTCTCCCTATTAAATCTTATAAGAAATGTGAGGAACTGGAAAAGCTGTTCTGAAGGGAAGGACAGTGAGGACAGTGGTCTGAGGCCTTCCTTCCCTTTTCTTTACTTCTTCTGTGACATGCTTCTCAGGATCCCCTCTGGGAATGATTTAAAAAGTCACTATTGTAGAGAAATTTATGTTTAGACAATAACAGCCTTCTAGGAAAGCGACCTATTCATAAAATTAATAGAGTGATACCATTTTATTTTGAATAGCACAACATAGTAGGTTGTCAGTAAACATTTGATACGCAGATGTTACCGAAAATACAGATGTGAATTAGATATCCCAAGACATATTGGTGGCCATGAAGCTGCTTTTGGACAGAGAGGGCTTTATCTGACATTTTAGTATGGGTGGAACTGGCAGAGCCTCCGTCTTCCCCCTAGATGAGGTACCCAAATGAAGCAACACTATCTGGTAGAACTTTCTGTAGTGAGGAAAATGGCTTATATCTCTACTACCCAATACAGTGGTCACTGGCCACATGTAGCTTTTGAGCAGTTGTGTGGCTGTAGTGACTGAGAAACTCAAATTGTGTTTAATTCGTTTAAATTATGGCTAGTGGCTATTATATTGGACAGCACAGGTCTAGCAGGACAGCCAGTTTCAAGTCTTTCCTGAAATGAAACAAGGAAATGGCAATATTGAAACAGACATAAGTAGAAAAGGGAAAGTATCTCTCAGTCATTACTGACCTACACAATGATTTTAAAGGAACAAAGTTCTCGTATCCCTTAGATGTTACCTTTTGTGGTATTTTTGGATTTTGTGTTAACATTTTTCCCACAGTTAAGAAATTTATTCATTTTTTAAATATTCTTTGAGTGTTTACTATGTACTTAGAAATAAGTATTAGGAATACAAAGGTAAAGACAGTCTCTGCTCTAAAGAACTTTAGAGTCCAGTAGGGAAAACATTCAGATAAATACAACAGTTGTTACAATGGATATGTATACAGATAGATACTGAGGAGAGAGCCTGCCAGGCTAACCGGGAAAGGAAGGCATGTCAGAGAGGATTTTGCAGAGGGTATTTGAATGGAAACATGAAGGATAAATATTAAAAGTTTGTCAGAAAGTCAAGTGGTGGGGATGGGGGCTCAGAAGGTTAGTGGGAAAGAGAACCAATTATTTGCATGATAGTTTTACATATTGAGGGCTAGGGAAATAGAATGTTCAAGATGTTACTGCAAAATAGGAGTAGTTTCAGAGTTCACTTTGTTGTAAAACTGTTACCAAAAACTTACTCTGACCTTGTTTTTTGCTGGTGTGTGTGTGTGTGTGTGTGTGTGTTTAATTAGTTTGACTCTATCTAAAAACTGAGTATTGTTTTGCCTGATTAAGGACCAAAGGCTTGCCATCCATCCTGGAATAAAAGACCTCATGATAGTTCTGAGAATAATTTCCAAATAGATTCCTCTGAAAAAGTTGGTTGTTTATATAAAACAGTTGTTTGAATCACCAGGGAGAACAAGGAGGGCTGATTTTGTTTACTTGAAATAATTATGCATCAGAAATTGAAGAAAATGAAAAAGCTGAAGAATAGAGTTAATTGGATGGATAGCTATGAAATCCACTCAGATTAAATGTGTATGAACCTGTAACTTTAATACAGGATATGGTTCAGCAGATGCTTAATCTTCAAAGTCAGGAATTGATTTGGGATCTTTGTTGCCCTACCTAGGTCTTTAGAAATGAACCGGCTGTTTGTAGTCTTTACACGAGTCTATGAAAGCTGGTTAAATTTTAAATGATCATTTGTGGTTCTTTGGCTCTTTAAATATTATTTTCCTTTTACTATGTAATTAGAACATATTTTAAAGGTTGGTAATTTTAAGAGACCAAATTTGTTTAGTTGGTGTTGCTTCCTAGCCTTTAATAATTCCTTATTGCATGTTATTACTAGTCGAGTTTTTTTTTTCACCTACTTAATTTACATTATGTTCATTTTCTTCCTCATTTTTCTTTTTTTAGGACCCACTGTTGTCTTCAGTGTGAAAGCACCCCAGAGACCCACTATCCAAGTTTGACTCTAGCGTGGAGGCAGGGCGGGCAGCCCTGATCCAATGTCTCCTACACAATTCATTTACTTCGGTCGGATGTTAGAGCCACTTGTGATTATTTCTTTGTGTTTCTAGCTTACAGTTAAAATTTACTTGTAACAAGTGAAAGGATAGTGGGTCTTTGTGTGGCTTTCCCTGCTGTTCACTCTGGCATCCTTTAGCATTTTTCTCCTTTTTATTTGGTAATTGTAGGTCATTAGCATGCACATTGAGTTTGCCCTTACATGGTGGGAGTTCAAACACACAAAGACCCACTATTTGCACAAACTGTTCTCGCTGGTTTGGAATGGGCTGCCATGCTTTTCTAACGTTATTGCAACATGTGTATTCATTACGGAATTCGGATGAAATTTGCTTATGTTTTGCTATTATGTTTGATCTAATTCTAATCACAGTGAGCTTTTAAATGGCTCCATATGTGATTTGCTCCAGATACACACTGTTTTTATTCTTACTTTCTAATAGTAAGCCACTGTGAGTACCAATATTTAGATTTGTTTAAAGGGCAAGAACTGGAAATAACCTTTTCTCTAGTTTCTGTGTTTTGCAAGGGCAAGAGCACTAACATCTTTTGGGAACTTTTCTTATCTCACAAAAGAGGAAAGTGACCTGCCCTGGCAGGTATGTGTCAAAGTGGGCTGTTCAATCCATGTCACTATCCCTGAATATGCACTGTACTGTGCTAGTTCCCTTAGAATCTCTCAGTGCCCTGGACCAATGAAGATACTGCATTACATGCAGCAACTGTCAGTTGCTAATTCTTTATTGATGACCAAAACTGAGTGTTATTATGAAGACTGAAAGGCTCCCATGGTTGGTGGTGAGATGTGAAATCTTCCTTAGCTTAGACAGAACATTTATCTCCATAATACATTTTAAAGTCAGAATTCATGTTACCCATTTTATATTTTAATCAGTTGACTGTATGTCCCAGGTAACAAAGGACAATTGCTTGACATTCTTCTTAATGTATTTAGTTAAGATCATAAGGAATCCCTGGGAGAGTTTAAATGCAGGCATACAGACTCTTGTCAAGAATGACTTACAGCCAAGGCCAGTGCTGTGAAAGGGGCATGCCTCTGTGCCCATGAAGCCTCTTCAGGCTGGAAGATGGATTTTACCACCCCAGAGTCCCCTGGCTAACATCTGTTCTTCAACTACACTGGCTACTTTGGCATAGGACTTTACTTCTTTTCCTTAAATGGAAAGCACATTAAAGATAATACACATTATTATTATAAATTAATAAATGCGAGTATACTTAGCTGAAACAAAAAGGCATTTTAATAGACAGTATTAAGCTATATTTGAAAATCAATAAGAGAAGCTTATGCAATTTAAAATGTTTACAACTGCAGTGCAATCTACTGTTTATGAATGTCATAGTATTATCAGGAAAAGTGTACATACAATCACAGAGTCTTATTTCCTCACAGAGTTCCTGATGAAGAGTAAAATATGTTTTTGTGCCTCCAAGTTTAAGTTAGAGGCATATTTTGTGCAATATTTATGTTAACGTGCCTATACATCATGGATGGATGGTTATCTCAGCCATACTTTGCTTAGATCATACTTTTATGATACTTAAGAAAGAAGCAACAGTTTAGTTAAAACACCACAAAGTTGAAATATCTGTGTTCCAGAGCAGTTCACATTATTAGGATGTATGTGTGCTCCCAGAGGTGGAGATTGCTAGTTATTAGGCCACCTCGATTTTTAGCATTTTGCGTCATCATGATACTTTTATAAAATGACATTACTAGGAAAGCAATAATACCATCTTACAGGGGGAATAACAGACTAGCCTGCAGTCATTAAAGGAGACAGTGCTAAAAATGGGTCCTAGTGAATTCAACTGACTTTCAAATTGTGCGGTTACCCAGTCTTAACCTTGTATTTTCTGAATATTCTGCTTTTGTACCCTTTAGTTGAGTTCAGGTTAATGGCAGTTCCCTTAAATCCATTTTGAACCCTGAGATTAGAAATTAGACCACTGTTAATTAGTCACATGGTTTAGTCACATATTTTTTCTTTGTAATTTTGAATTTGGACTTATCTAATACACTGATTATTTCAAAAGTACTTTTATAGCTGAAAGCACTTCACTTTTACACTGATAAATAGAGATTGTTAGGAATGACATTCGGGTAAAATTCAGCATCCATAATCATTTTGAACATACTCTGTTCATCAGGTATCTATGGATCACATACTGGCATAATTATACTGAATGTCAGTCTAGAAAATGAATTTACTTTATGTACTGAAATGCCTACCACAATGTTGTAGGTATTACATCATATATTTAAGAGAAAACTAAAAATAAAGGAAATTGTATGACATAAATTAACCTGAATCCTTCTTAAAAGTGCATGCACCTTTGCAATACCTCATATTTAAACCACACATTCTTTACTCACTCAGTATGAGGGCCAGCTTTTAAGTTTGCTTAGAAAACAATGTTAGAAGGAATGAGTATATCAAGAACATAGAATTTAAGAATGGGAGTTCAACTGATTAAATCTGAACCCTGTAATAGGTAAAGAACCAAAATACCGATTTAAAAATTACAGTATTTGTATATTCCTTTTTAAAGTGTATGATTAAACCTGATGGGCTTTTCCAGCAGTGAAAAAAAAAAATAGTTCTAAAACCAAAGCTGATTTTTAGAAAATTTGAAATTTTAAATCAAGCCTATCTATTCTATAGTTTCTCTAAAACTTTATCTTAAAATGTCATTTTAAAATAATACAGCTATTTAAAAAAAAAAATGTAAGTGCTATTTTGATGCTTTAAAATACAGTATGAATACTGGTAGTTTAAAATAAAGGAACTGAGAAAAGGAAAAGTAGAGAAAGAAATGCCAATTCCAGTCCAAAGCTCTATTTGCCAAATTTTCTTGGAATATATTTTACCAAGTTATAGATTCTTGTAAATAGACTCTATGACGGAAATGCTGAGGGCTTCCTGCCAGAAGTGGCACTGCTGGATGCTGCTGTGATGCTACCGTAATGTAATAAATTATTCAGTTGTTGCGAAGTGCTGTTTTCTGCCTTAAATTTTTATTTTGTGTGTCTTGAAAACTAGTTTTTAAAGTATTGAGATTGTGCAAATGCTGGGCACGCTTGGCATGAGGTAATTTGTTTTTATTTTTACAAAATTGTAATATAACTATGCAAGTGTGTTTATTAAAAGGACACAAAACCACATTCTTTGTATTGTGTGTTTCTTTTGAAGCATCCTTTAAAACATGTTTTATTGTTTATATGTAGTTGTGATTGAATGTCTTTGGATTTTCTCTTTTTCCTTAATCAGAGCCTCTGAGTAGAGGCAAAAAAAAAAGTTTTATATTATAGGGGCATAGGGGCCCCAGAAGAAAAATGGGGCAGTCTACTTCCGTAGTGATACTGCCTCGGAAACCCAAGGAGGGGTCGCTATGAGTTGGGTCCGACTCGATGGCACATAACAACTAACAACAACATATTATAGGGGACAAAAGAAACTTTTAAGTGGTCAAGATTGAGATAATTTGATGCAAGATAATCATATATATATCTCACAAGGGAAATAAATTTTGATTGTAATGTTATTTCTCACAAAACTGAAGAAAAATGTAATCTAGGATAATATTAGACTACTAGGCTCTGAACAGTTTTTACCTTGTCATCTTAAAAAATTGGAACGAACTTAGAAATTCACCCTCAACTGCAGATGTAGACTAAATATAAAATAAGAGGCTAGAAGAAGATGGAGTGAATGCTTGGGAACACCAGAGTTAAGCAAGATATTTATACTGAAGTAATCAAATTGATTATCAAAATCAAATTAATAATCAAAATATGGATCAAAATCCAACCCATCTACCAAGACCTAGTATAAACAACCTCTTTCCAAAAAGCTTTTCCTCATCTCTGGAAAGTCATTCAACTAACATGTATTGTATATTTGCATAATGCCAGATGATGCTGTGTTCTGGGGATACAAAAATGAGTGAGAGTCAGCATGTCCTGGCCCCAGGTAGCATATTGCAAGGCAAGAGGATCAGACCTATACACAGAGCACTATACACAGCTATTACCAGGCCATGTGTTAAGTAGGAGTAGGCCAGATTGGGGCATGGGAGATGGTGGAGGATATGGGTTGTGGGGAGGTATAACTGATTTAAAGTAGTTTGGTATTGCTAGAGTGGAAGTGCAAAGCCAGGAATAGTGACATGAGACATCTTGACTTCACATTGGAATCATCTGGGAAGATTTAAAAATTATTGATGTCTGTGTCCTAACTGAAATAGTTTTAAGTACAGTCTGGGAATTTTCCATAGCTTCCCAAGTGATTCTGATAAGCAGCCAAGGTGGTGAGATGTGATCAAGCTATACAGCATCAGGTATACATCCTCAGGTGGAACGGCCTCATGTTGGTAGTTGTTGAAACAATGAAAGCAGATGAGATTACTTTGGGAGAAAGTAAAATAGGAAAATCAGATCCCTAAGGATATGAACAGCTATGGGTTGCATAGTAAAAGAAACCTATGGAAGCAGGAAGTAGAGCAGAAGTAGGAGAATAAAGAGATTGTTATGTCATTGCAGCTAAGAGAATAGACAAAAAAAAAAAAAAAAACTCACTGAAGTCGTCATTTCCAACTCATAGTGACCCCTTCTTGGGATTCTGAGGCATTATCTCTATGGAAGTAGATTGCCCAACCTTCCTTCCGAGGAGCGGACCAGAAATGATAAATGAGTACAAACTTGAGTGCCAACTCAGTTAATGGATAAAGGCTGTAAAGAATTTTAAATTTGAATTCTTAAGAGAGCATTAGCCTAGGTGAGGGGATCTAGGCCCATAGATAGAAAATTATAAAAGGAGGTCTTCAGAAAATATCTGGTAGTCAGAAAGTAGAATAATAGTGTAAAATTAAAGATGTCAAGGATGGAAGATTGGGTCATGGCAAGGTTCCCCAGTGTGGCCCTGAGAGTTGTTGAATGGGGTTAAGATCTCTGGAATTTAAGAGAATTTCCTAGGAATTGCTAAATGGATTATTGGATTGATGTCTACAATGATTTTTGATAGGTTAAAGCAGGAGTTAAAAGTAAAGATGAGCTATGAGCTGTGTCTCAAGTTTTCACTGAGGGAGAGAAGATGATGGTAAGAAGATAATAGCAGTGGAGGGTTGGTAGGAAGTAATGGAATGACAGCAACAGCCTGGGGGTGTGCAGAGAGGGCTTTTACATGAAGGTAGAAGAGTAATAGCCTGACAGTTTCAATGGGAAGGCACACAGATGCCAGCTCTGGCTCCTAATACTTGGCATTTTGGAAGGCGAGGGGAGTGAGCAGCCTTCCTGGGGAAAGCAGGGGTGAGTCAGACTCGGTGAAGAGGTGAAGATGTAGGGAAGTTAATTACAATGAAAAGAGTTGGGCAGAGGAATCAATAGAGGAGAGACCAGGGGGAAAATAAAGATGGAGACATGGCAGTAGCTGCCTTTTGATTGGGTTGAAGATTATAAGAATGAGATGCAAAGCTGGACATGACTGGCTGAGAACATCCTAACTTTGGCAGAAAATACTCTGGTGCCATAGTTTGCTTTGGCCCCAGAAAAGCATCTGGTACGATCTTCAGATGGAAGATAGCAAGGGCTGACGTGAGGTCTTTGTTCTGGCTTAGAGCTGAGACACAGCATTTGGGAAGGCCCTGGTTCCCACAGTGTTTATGCAGCAATGGCATGGGCCTTGTTTTGGTTAAAGAATTTCTCACAGTGTTTTTCATAGCAAGAAATCCCAAGAGGTTGATGGACCAGCAGAGAGGGCCCTATTCTGGGTAATAGCCATTTTCCATGTTCAAAGCCGGTGTGACCACTTGCCCTGAATCCCTTTAGAACTTTGGGATGCTTCATCCGTCTTGTTCTGCTTTTTGGGTTGTTTTTTTTTTTTTTTTAATCATCACTATTCTTTAGGTTCCTTCAAAGTAGACCACCTGGGTGCAAAGTACTTTGGCCTTATTAAAAAGACACTTTGTAAATATTTGTGCATATGATGAATGTGTAAGCCCTCTATTGAGTGACTTTGCTAAGGTGGTGTAGGCTTTTGGCTCATATTGGCACCTTCAGCATTTCATGATAGACACGTGGGAGATGAGCAGAATCCTGGAACCTCATTTGACAATGAAGAAATAATAGGGTTTTTCCAAGAAAGGCAACAGCAAAACCCTGAATGCTTGGCCTTGACTATAGCAAGTCAAAGTTTGATAAAGTTAAGAGAAGAAGCTGATGCCAAAACTTCAGAAGGGAAAACTTATCAAAAGTAATGGGTGATTTACTCTTGATAATAATAATAACAGGCCCTCAGCGAGATGGATTGACGCAATGATGGGCTTATGCATAGCAGGGATTGTGAGGCTGGCACAGGACTAGGCATTGTTTTGTTCTGTTGTACATAGCATCACTGTGAGTCGGAGCTGACTCAATGGCACCTAACAACAACAACAAAAAAAAAAAACAATTCATTGAATGCTACTGTTCTAAAGTCATTGAATGTTTTGTTTCATTATTATTTTCTTTTTATAGATAAAGAAACTGAAACACAGGTTACTCGTCCGAAGTTACACAGCTAATAAACGGTAGAGCTGGATTCAAACCCAAGTGGTATGACTCAGAGTCTGTACCCTTAACTGCTTCACTGCTGTGCTAATATTGTCACCATTTATTGAAAAAAAAAAAAAAAAAACCTCACTGTACAACCATTATTCTTAGCAGTGAAAAGGAAAGACAAAAAAAATCAGACACACAGCATTTTCTCTGGAAAAAGATGCACATCGGAAGGGGAAGGAGAGGACTATTACCAGGGACCAACTATAATAAATAAGAATAAGAATCTGTAAGAATAGGATCCAGAAGGATAAAACTGAGCATAATCACTTTTTTTATATATACATATAGCAGATAGGTTGACCAGTGGAATATAATTCACAGGCCATACACACATTCCATTTAAGCAAAGCTGGACAGGACTGGCTGCAAACATCCTAGCTTTGGCACAAAATACTGTGGTGCCATAATTTGCTCAGGCCCCGGAAAATACCTGAAAAGCGCACTATCATTGAGTTGGATCCAACTCATAGTGACCCCTCTTTGGGTTTCTGAGGCAGTATCACCAAGGAAGTAGAGTACCCAACCTTCCTTTCAAGGAGTGGGTGGTGGGTTTGAACCCAGTCAAATGCCTTAAGCACTATGCCACCAGAGCTCCCAGTATACAGTTCAGTATTTTTTAGTACTGAATTTTTTATTCACAAAGTTGTGCAACCACCACCAAAATCAATTCTCATCACTTCAAAAAAAAAAAAAAAAATCCTGTACCCATTAGCTGTCCCTCTCCTGTCCTTGACCCTGTCCTTCTCCCCACCCCAGCTCTAGGCAACCACTAATCTCCTCTGCCTCCATATGTTTGCCCATTCTGGACATTTCATATAAAAAAAAAAAAAAATCACACACTCTGTCATCTTTTGTGATTGGGTTATTTTACTTGCATAATGTTTTCAAGGGGCATTCCTGTTGTAGCATGTATCAATACTTCATACCTTTCTTTGGCCAAATAATATTTCACTGTATGGATATACCACATTGTGTATGAGCCTCAGTTGATGGTCATTTGGGTTGTTAACATCTTTCAACTATTAGGAATAATGCTGCTGTAAACATTCATATACAAGTTTTTGTTTGGGCATGTTTTCATTTTTCTTGGATATATATACTCAGGAGTGGAATTGCTGGGGCAAATGGTAATTCTGTTTTTAATTTTTTGTTTTTAATTGATTTTGGTGAATTTTGTTTTTAATTGATTTTGGTGAAATTTTACAAAGGAAATTTGTTTTTCTTTCAACAGTTCCTACACATTTTGTTTTGTGACACTGATTATAGTCCTTACAGTGTAAATGCTCTCCTCCCACTTTCTCCCTGTGGTTACCCTTGCCCTGTGTCCTTCTTGCCTATCTTCCTGTGCAAATGCTGCCCTTTTGATCTCCCATGGTTAATTGTTGTAAGGAGTGCATCTTCCTGGTATAGTTGTTAGGATCATAGGCCTGTCTGTTGTTTGACTGAGAGTTAAGCCATGGGAGTAAGGCCAATTCCAGGCCTGAAGAGTAACCAGGAGCCATAACGCAAGGCAACACACTGCCATCAAGTCAGATCAGACTCATAGCAACCCCTCCTTGGGTTTCCAAGGTGGTATCACTACGGAAGTAGATTGCCAAATCTTCCTTCCAAGGAGTGGCTGATGGGTTTGAACCACCAGCCTTCTGGTTAGCCATCAAATGCCTTAGGCCTTATGCCACCAGAGTGCCTACTAGGGGCCATAGTCCCAGGGTTTTCACCTGTCTATCCAACCAGTAAACCTGGTCATTTTTATTTTTTTGCATTTTGTTTCACCTTTTTTCTCCTACTATATCCAGGATCTCCAATTTTGATCCCTCTCTGAGTGGTTGGCATTGGTAGCCAAGCACCATATAGTTCTCCTGGTCTCAGGGTCATTTAGGCTGAGGTTCTCATTGTCCATTAGTCCTTTGGACTAACTGTTCCCATGCATCTTTGATTTTCTTCACTCTTCTTTACTCCAGACAAGGAGAGACCAATAGTTTCATCATAAATTGCTGCTCACAAGCTTTTAAGACCCCAGTCACTACTCACCGAAGTAAGATGTACAACAATAATTGTGTATATATGTCGTGCTGATGGAACTTAATGTTCCCCGAAAACATGGTTCCCAGCCCACAGGCCAAGTAACTTATTCCCTCAAGGGGCTTATGCAACAATGCAACGCACTGCCGTCGAGTCAGATCCTATTCATAGTGACCCTTCCTTGGGTTTCCAAGGCGGTATCACTACAGAAGCCCCAGCCTTCCTTCTGTGGAGTGGCTGGTGGGTTTGAATCACCAGCCTTCTGGTTAGCAGTCAGTGCCTTAAGCACACCACCACCAGAGCTCCCTCAAGGTGCTTAGTTGTGGCTAAGATGTTGTCCTGACTTTGCACCATGTTAGCTTTATACTGCATATGGACATTTTTACACCACATATTGTATGTAGGAATATCATGTGTCAAACCTATGTGTGGTCATCAATATAGTCTCATTTGCCCATCCATATCTGATCTTCTTGCCAGTCTACCTATGTATCCACCCATAGATTATTTTTAACTTTTTGAGGAACTGCCAGGAACTATTTTCCAAAGTAGCTGCACATTTTACATTCCCATCAGTATATGAGGGTTCTGATTTCTGCACATCCTTTGCAACATTTGTTATTGTCTGGTATTTTGGTTCTAGTCACCTTAATGGGTGTGAAGTAGTATCTCATTGTAGTTTTGATTTGCGTTTTCCTGATGGCTAATGATGGTGCGGATCTTTTCTTGTTCTTGTTGGCACTGTATATCTGTATGTCTTTTTTAGAGAAATGTCTATTCAAGTCTTTGTCCATTTTATAATTGGGTTACTTGTCTTCATAATCACTTTTTAAACTTTGTTTTAAATAAGAACAAATTACTAAAGATATACTTAAGATTACTTAAAGATACATTTACTGAAGATATGCTTAGTCTTTCAAAGAGAATAATGAATATGGTGTGAAGTGTGGTGGGACGGTTGCATTGAATCCTGGTTCTACCAGGTCACACCCATTATCCTTAGCATCATCTGTATAATGAGACCTGCCTTGCAGATGAAAAGGGATTTACAAAGCAGTATCTCAAAGTGCCTGTTCATGTGCAATACACGGATCCTTCCAGTGCATAGGGGTTTCCTGGAATGCACATATATTTGTCCTTGGTGTTATTGAGCAGCTTGCTATATTCCTAATCTTCCCCAGAGGTAAGATCATAGAGCCCTGGTTGTTCAGTGGTTAAAAGTACTCAGCTGCTAACTGAAAGGTCGATGGTTTGAACCCACCAGCCGCTCTGCAGGAGAGAGATGTGGCAGTCTGCTTCCGTAAAGTTTACAGCCTTGGAAACCCTATGGGGAAGTTGTACTCTGTCCCACAGGGTCTCAACGAGTCAGAGTTTACTCAAAGGCAACAGTATCTCAGTATCTGATGCACAATAGGTACTAGAAGTCACAGCTGTCATTTATCAAGCATTCACTGTGTACAAAGCGATGCACTAAGCATTTTGTGTGTGTAGGTATTTATAAGTGGTACAGTTGGAACTCAAGTCCAGACCCGACTCCAAGGCTCATGCTCATAACAGCCCTCAATGCTGCTTTTCATTAACTGGGAGCTGCTGTTATTCCAAATCACAAAAGATCAGTCATCACTTAGATATAAATGAGAAGAAGCTAACGAGAATTAACTGTTTTAATTGAATCCAGGCCCGATCAATTTACATCCCAAGGTTCCGGGGACTGCCACTGTGATCTTTGTGCTACCAGTTGTCATCTTAAAAAGAAAAAAAAAAAACCACTTCCATCGAGTGATTCTAACTCGTAGTGACCCTATAGGACAGAGTACAACTACCCCATAGGATTTCCAAGGCTGTAAGTCTTTTTAGAAGCAGACTGCCTCACGTTTCTCTCCCAGACCAGCTGGTGGGTTCAAACTGCTGACCTTTTTGTTAGCAGTCATGTGCTTTAACCACTGCACCATCAAGAGCTCCTCTGTTATCTTTTAGCCACTGAAATAAATCAGTCAGTGCTACAAAATTAGTACATTCTCAGTCCAGCAGCTTGTAGTGGCAAAGTGTCTGGTTACAGAGTCTCTAGTAGCATAGTGCCTAAGGCACTTACTTGACTGCTAACCAGAAGGCTGGCGGTGCAAAACCCACCAGCCACTCCTCAGAAGGAAGGTTGGGCAATCTACTACTGTAGTGATACTGCCTCGGAAACCCAAAGAGGGATCGCTATGAGTCAGGTCCGACTTGACAGCACATAACAACAATAACAAACAAGTTGAAAGTATGGGCTCTATGATCTTACCATTGAGGAAGATTAGGAATATAGCAGGCTGTTCAGTAACACCGAGGAAAAATATATGTGCACAGGAAACCCCTATTGTCTCAAGACAGCCCTGTAATGATCAGTGTATTGTGTATGGAACGGGCACTTTAAAGTGGGCCATTAGATACAGGTTCTAATTGCATGCACAACAGAGTAGAAAGGTTTATAAGATACAAGGTGCCAATTACATCATTTAGACATAAAAGAGTTAAAGGATGGTATAGGCCCTATTGACTTTTTCACTGCCTTGTTCAAACCCACCAGCCACTCCTAGGAAGGAAAGTTGGGCAATCTGCTTCCGTAGTGATACTGCCTCAGAAACCCAAGGAGGGGTTGCTGTAAGTCCAATCCAACTCGATGGCAATAAGTTATTAGTGGCACAGTAGGAGCTCTGGTGGCGTAGTGCCTAAGGCATTTGACTGCTAACCAAAAGACTGGCAGTTCAAACCCACTAGCTAGTCCTCTAAAGGAAGACTGGGCAATCTACTTCTGTAGAGATACCGCCTCAGAAACCCAAGGAGGGGTCACTGTGAGTCCACTCAATGGCATTGAGTTTGGTTAACCACAGTGGTTAAAGCATTGGCCTGCCAATCAAAAGGTCTGTGGTTCAAGCCCACCAGCCACTTTGTAGGAAAAAGATGAGGCAGTCTGCTCCTGTAAAGAGGTACAGCCTTGGAAACCCTATGTGCTAGTTCTATTCTGTCCTATAACTTTGCTGTGAGTTTAAATCAACTCAATGACAGTGGGTTTGGTCTGAGCAATTTAGCATTCAGAGTATTTATCTTAATGCCTTTTTTCTTCTAGAACTCAGTTCAGCAAACATAACAACAGGCCAGGTTTAGACAGGCTGTCTTCAGTATTTTGTCTCAAATAGGATTGTGGTGTAAACATCATTTAAAATCTGTCATTTCAGAATGTAAGGCTTGAATCAAGAGACCTTGGTTTAGGATTTAGTGGCTTTAAATTCTATGGTAAGTCACTTACCCACCAATCTTCAGATTCTCTGTATAGTTCTATAGTAGGGTTCATAGTTGTATCAGGTATTCAGGAGATTGATGCAAGGTTGTAAAGCATTGTACACATGTTAGCAACAGGTATTTTCAGTGTTAGGTTTGAAAGGTCTATGTTGGGCAAACATAAACTACTGTGACATGACATGTCTTCATAACATTCTTTACTCTCATTAACACATTAATTCCCTCAGTTGAATCGGTGACATAACTCTGGCTAAAAGGTGGTGCAAATATTAACTGCTTTTAATTTTAAAAGGCAGAAGTCTGCACATTTGTCTATCATTAGAAGGTGACTACTATCTTTTAGGCTTGTGACTTTTTCTTGTAATGCAGGAATAAAAATAAGACCGATAACATTTTTCTTCATCCACTGGCATTTGTTGGCAGAATTGCTTTTGGACATTCTAGAATAGTACTTCTGTTTTCTCATAACTAAATATTTTGGAGGAGCTCTGGTAGCATAGTGTCTAAGGCACTTGACTGCTAACCAGAAGGCTGGTGGTTCAAACCCACCAGCCACTCCTCAGAAGGAAGGTTGGGCAATCTACTTCCATAGTGATACTGCCTCAGAAACCCAAGGAGGGGTTGCTATGAGTCAGGTCCAACTCGACGGCACATAACCACAACAGATATTTTGGCTTCTGATGGCCTGCGTTAGAACATGTGATTGTTCTTTTTTGTGCTTTTTTGTGCTTAAACTAACAACATAGAGCCTGATGGTGTAGAACTTAACAGGCATCAAAATGACGGAAGAGTTCACCAAATTGTGTAAGAATTAAATTTCCAAAACATAAAACTACAAGTGTCTGTGGCTTCATGGTGGAAGCATGATACGTCGTGACACGTACTGGCAACTTAGTAAATATTTTCCAAGTGAGTGCAAGGCTGTTCTTTTACAATAAAATATGCTGTAGTCTTCTAGTACCCTGAGGCAGCCTTCAGAAAATCCACACAGTTTAGTCATCTGGATTTACTGTGAGAATCTCGTGTGTTCACCGAGCTTAAAGACAGTGAGACAGAACCATTATGTGATACTCTGGCTGTTTAACTTGGGCCCACAGCACAGCATTGTTCATGGCATTGCTCTCGGAATGAGCAAGAACTTTTCTGGACTTTATGACATGATCTGAACAAGCTCTCTTTGTATTTAGTCATCACAACTTGTCCTCTGTCCTTCATCTTTTGGACTCTTCCAGGCCTCACTCCTATCCATTCTTAAGTGTCTCTCTTTTCTTTTTGTTCTTGCTGCCACTGTAGCCTAGAACAGTGGGTTCCCAGTCATGGTGGGACACGAGGCTTTCATAACTATTATTCGTAACTTGTTTATTAGTCTGCACATCCTCCCACAAACGTGGTTTTTTCCTTCTGGGGACTTTTCACCTACAGTAGCCATGATCTTTCGTTTTCTTTCTTTTCCATTCCTCTTATATACCAGAAAGAACCTATTTGTCAGAAATTTTCCATCATTTTCTCTGACCACCTATAGTTAATGTTGATATCCCATTTCCTGTAGCTCAGAGTTAATCTGAGCACATCCCATAGTGTGTATTCTAAACCTTGTATGTGTCAGAGTATAGCACATTATAAAACAGACGACAATTCCTGCTCTCTTAGAGCTGACGTTTGAGTTGGAGGAGATAGAAATTTACAAAATCAATTCTGAAACTCCACCACTTGTCTGTCAGTTTGCCGTACTGTGGTGGCTTGCATGTTGCTATGAGGCAGGAGGCTATGCCACCGGTATTTCAAATTCCAGCAGGGTCACCCTGGTGGACAGGTTTCAGCAGAGCTTCCAGACTAAGACAGATTGGGAAGAAGGAAGGGGCCATCATTTCTGAAAAAAAATAGCCCCTGTAAATCTTATGAATCGCAGTGGAACACTGATATATTACTGGACTGAGCAGTGTTTCATTCTGTTGTCCATGGGTTCACTATGAGTTGGAATTGACTCGACAGCAACCAACAACAATAATAACAACATAGTGTCATAGAGAAACAAAGCAAGGAAGGGGAAAGAGAGTTCTGGGGAGCTGAGGGGACTCCGGAGGAGTTGCAGTTGTAAATAGGTTGCTCTGACCTTGTGATACGTGAGCACACACTTGAAGGACATGCTAGATGTCT
This sequence comes from Orycteropus afer afer, assembly GCF_000298275.1. Classification (NCBI taxonomy): domain Eukaryota; kingdom Metazoa; phylum Chordata; class Mammalia; order Tubulidentata; family Orycteropodidae; genus Orycteropus; species Orycteropus afer. The sequence goes on along the minus strand of NW_006921645.1, from coordinate 10,979,893 downwards.
GGAGGAAGCCATGTGGATATCTGGAAGATCATTCTAGGCAGAGGGAACAGCACATGCTAAGGACCATGCATGCCTGTAATGCTCAAGGAACAATAAGGAGGCCATTGTGGCTCAAAGAGGAAAGAGCATGAGGAAGAGAAAATGAAGACAGGGAAGTAATCAAGGAGATGGGGGAGATTATTTAGGTCCTTGTACGCTGTTTGTAAGGAACCCTGTGGTGCAATAGTTAAGCACTCAACCAAAAGGTTGGTGGTTCCTACCCACCCAATGGCTCTGTGGGAGAAAGATCTGGTGATGTGTTTCCGTAAGGATTACAGCCTAGAAAACCCTATGGGGAAGTTCTACTCTGTCTCAGGGTCTTTGTGAGTAGGAATTGACTCACCACCAGGCTGTTTGTAAGAAGTTTGGCCATTATTAAGAATGAGAGTTTTAATCAAAGGACAGACATGATTTGATAGGTTTTAACACGATCACTCTGGCTTGCTAGATTAAAGGGGAGAAGAGAATGGAAGCAAGGAGACCTATGAGGAGGCTGGTTCAGTAATCTAGGTGCATGACAATGATGGTTTGGAAAAGGGTGACAGTGATGGACATGGTGAGAAGTAGTCAGATTATGGATATATTTTGAAAATAGCACCAACAGGTGGATTGACTGTGGGGCATAAGGAGAAGAAACGTTTCAAATGTCTCCTAGGATCTTGGCCCAGGCAACTAGAGAGGTGGAATCATCTTTAGCAGAAGTTGCAGATAACACGGAAGGAGCAGGATGGGGAAAGTGATTTGGATTCTGGTTTTGAATGTTAGCCTTGATGCACCTTGTAGACACTCAAGTGGAGCTACTGAGGAGGAAATAAAATATGTGAAGGGATTCAGAGGAAATATTCAGGCTGGGAGTATATCAGTACTTACATGATATTTAAAGCAGCGAGACTGGGTAAGGTCTCTGTAGCTGTAAATATGTAGAGAACAGTTCCAAAGGCTGAACCTTAGGCCACTACAGCATTAACGGTCTGGGACGTTGAGGAGGAGCCATAAAGGGAGCTGGACAAGGACTGACTCAGTGAGGCAGGAGGATAAGTGAAGTGAAGAAGTATTTTAAAGAGGAAAGTGATCACCTGTCACAGATGCTAGTGAGCAGTCAAGAAAAATGGGGTGCCTGTTTGCTTACAAAGGAAACTGCTTTTTCTAAAGGCCCCTCTTCTTTAAACTAAAACATTTGAAAATAATGGTAAATGCATAATTCTCCAGCCATCTTCAGTAATTTTTCCCATTATAATATAGATTCTTTGATTATTGTTGAAATTGGTTCTGTGGATTTGTAAGTGTTCAGGTTTTGAAAATGTTCCATGGATCTTGAAAAGAATATGTATTCTCTTGTATGTGTGTTCTTTCTGTTAAGCTTATTAATAAGGTTCAGATCTTTCATATTCTTATTAATTTTCATTGAAAGAGATATGATTATAGATTTCTTGCTATGATTATAGATTTTTCAGGGATTTTTTTTCTCCTTTTTTTGGCAATTTCATTTTTATTTTACACTTTTAAGCTCTCTTGTTATTTGTACATAAAATAAGAATTATATCATCCTGGAATTATTCACATTATTATACAAATCTTTTAAAGCCTATTTGGTCTGTTGCTAATAAAGCCTCCCTAGCTGCATTTCTTTAATTTGCACTTGTATAGCTTTTTCTAGCCTTTTCCTGCCAACATTTCTTTGTATTAGGTATGTCTTGGTAGACAGCATATAGCTGAATTTTTAAATCCAATTGAGAGTCTGTCTGTCAGCTGGCAGATTTGAAGCATTTACATATCTACCTTATTGTGTGTTTTCTATTTACCATGCATTTTCTTTTCTTTTTTTTAACTTTTTATTGTGATTTGGGTGAAAGTTTATAGAGCAAACTGGTTTTCCATTCAACAATTCATACATTTTGTTTCATGACATTGATTGCAATTCCCAAATGTAACAGCTCTCTTCCTATTTCCACTCTGTGTTTACCATTTTTCTTCATCTCTCTTCCGTATCCCTTCCTGCCTTCTCTGTTTTATCTCTGGACAAATCCTGCTCTTTCGATCTGGTTTGGTTGATTGTTCTAAGGAACGCATGTCCCCCTGGTATTATTGTTCACTTTATAGGCCTATTATTTGGCTGAAAGTTGAGCTACAGGGGTAAGTTCAGTTCCCGACTTGAAGGGTGTCTAAGAGCTATAGTCTTGGGGGTTCCACCAGTCTCTGACAGACCAGTAGGACTGATCTTTTTATGATTTGAGTTTGGCTCTACATTTTTCTCCCACTCTAATCATGACCCCCCTATTGTGATCTTTTTCTTATCGGTCAGCAGTGGTAACAGGGCACCATCTAGTTCTTCTGGTGTCAAGGTCATGGAGTTCACATAGTCCAGTTGTCCTTTGGGCTAATTGTTTCCTTGAGTCATTGATTTTCTTCACTCTTCTTTGCTCCAGTCAGGAAGAAACCAATAGTTGCACCTTAGATGGCCACTCACAAACTTTTAAGACCCCAGTTGTTACTCACCAAAGTAGGATGTGTAACACTGTCCTTGAGGAAATACATTATGCCAGTTGACCTTGGTGTCCCCACATACTATGGTCTTGAGGCCCCAGGCTCAGCCACTCATTCCCTCAAAGTGTTTGGTTGTGGCTCTATTTTCATAACTTTGCTGCTCTATGCTCTACTATATCCATGGATATATTTGGAGGACATGTACATAAATATGTAGAAATAGCCTCTGTCAAACCTATATATATTCATGAGTATACTTCCATTCACCTTCCCACCCCTGCTCAGCGTGAGTGTCTATGTATCCACTCATAGATTATTATTACTGTTATTGTAAGATTGGGTATGTAATAGTATTTATTTTTGTTGTCTTTAACTCTTGTGCTCCTCTCAGTATCTTCCTTTGACATGATCATTTTGTGCTGACTTCTCCCTTATTGTATATTGCTTTTGCTTCACCTAAATTAATACATGTCTACCTTCTGGTTAGTGATTTACCCTCCCTCCCCTTCCCACCCCTGGTAACCTTCAAAGACTGTTTCTTTGTGTATGAATCTTTTCTTGGCTTTTTATAGTAGTGGTCTCATACAATACCTCTCCTTTTGTGATTGACTAATTTCACTCAGCATGATGCCTTCTAGGTTCATCCATGTTATGAAGTGTTTCACAGATTCATCGTTATTCTTTAATGTTGTGTAGTATTGCATTGTGTGTATGTACCATAGTTTATCCAGTTGATGGGCAGTTAGGTTGTTTACATTTTTTTGCTGTTATAAATAATGCTGAGATGAACATGGGTGTGCATATATCTGTTCATGTTATAGCTCTTATTTCTCTAGGATATAACTAGTAGTGGGATTGCTGGGTCATGAGATATTCTTTTTCCAATTTTTTAAGGAAGCACCATACCATTTTCCACGGTGGTTGTACCGTTTTACAGTCCTACTGACAGTGTATAAGATTTCTAGTTACCATGCATTTTCTTTGCTTCTTTTTGTTCTGCCTACACAGGGATTTTTATTGCATTGATCAAATTTTTTTTTTTCCTTCTACTGGTTTGGAAGCTATGTATTCTGTGTCTATTCTTTAAGCAATTATCTTTTTGTTTTTAACATATTTCTATTTAAGTCAAGTTAAGCTTGCCTAAGCAAGTCTCAATTTGATCATATATCTACCTTCTGATGAATGCACGCAGTCTTTTATCTCTAATGATTCTCATCCTGTCTTTCATACATTTGCTTTTTTCTATTTTAATTCCACCTAGAATTTATTCCTACCAACTGAGTCATAATTAGTAGTCATATTGTTACTTTATACATCAATAATGGTCTTGATATTTCATGTATTTACTGTTATTTTTGCTCCCTGCTGTTTTTCATCTCATTTTTTTCCTGTTCAGTTTCTTTCTTCATAAAATACATCTTTTAATAGTTCTTCCTAAAACAATAAGGTGCTCTCAGACTTTGTCTGCAAATCTCTTTATTTCTCCCTTACCCATGAATGATAGTTTAATTAGAATTTGAGTTAGACCACTATTTTTTCTCAACACCTTGACGGTATTCCATGGTCTTCTGCCTTCTGTTGTGTTGAGTGTGTGTAGCCAGCCTACTTGTTGTCCCTGTGTAGAGATTCTACTTTTTTCCTCTGTTTTAATGATTTTTCCTCCTTGGTGTTCTGCCATCTAGATGGGGATTCATTTTTACTTTTTTCCTCACCAGGAGTCCTTGTTCCTCACCAGGAGTCCTTGTTCCTCACCAGGAGTCCTTGTTCCTCTGGAATCTAAGGAGTTGCATCTTTCACCAATTTTAGAAAATTCTCAGCCATCACATTCTCCATGTTACCTCTCCCCAATCTTTCTATTCTCCCTTCTTAGCCCTCCATTAGATGCATGTTGGACTATGCCTTCTGTCCTCCATGTCTTTTAACTTCCATTTCACATTTTCCATAAAACCTTCTTTGCCTTTCTGGGCTCCATTCTAAGTAATTTTTTCAGATCTGTTTTCAGGTTTATTGATTCATTCCTGTGATTTATTTAATCTTAATCTTCTACTTAATCTATTAATTTATTATTTCCATGACAATATTTGTCATTTCTATTTGTTTTGTTTTGTTTCGAATCTGCCTATTCTGTTTTTTATAGACTCTTATTCTCTAATTATGGTTTTAAGGCTTTCGTATACATCTTTAATTATTTTAAACATTTAATTATCATTGAGTTGGTTCCAACTCATTGTGACCTTATGTATAATGGCACTAACATTGCCTGTTCCTGTGCCATCTTTATACATGCATACATGCTTACATATTAAACATGCTTATTTTGTATCTCCTTTTGGGTTTTATTCTATTATATTCATGAGGCTCTAATCCTCATTTTTTTTTTTTATGTTTCCAGACTTTATTTTTAAATTTGTTTATTTCAAGAGTTTGTTTTACATTCAACACTACATGCACATTTAGTTTCACTCCCCATTTACCATCTCCAACCCTAACCCAGTCTCCTCCCCTCCCTGCCGAGGAACACCCCCCATAGTTATGCACTCTTGTTTGTCCTGCATTTCCTCTGTGTGAATGTTGCCCCTCTGGTGTCCTGTGGTCCATTGCTCCAAGGGATGCATTTCCATAGCGTATGTGGGTATGTCACCCTGGGTTGAGTGGTCTACCCGTACATCTTGTTTACTATTGGGCTGAGAGCCAGACCTTGTCAGTGAGCTTTATTCCAGGCCCAGGATGTGTCCCCTCATTTTTTATTTATGGCAGATTGTTCCTTGTTTTTTGTAACTTTTACTTCAAGCTCATCTTTAGTGAGACATGGGTTTCCGTGGAAATCCTGTACAACCAGGGTTGTGAGCTTGATCCTCAAAACCAATTTTACATTTCTTTGGCAAACCACTCTAAGTACATCACCATCCAGGGACCAATTTTTGTTTTGATTCATAAGGCCAGGAATTCTTGGACTCCAAATTTGTGTGAGATGCAGCCCCAGCATTTCCATTCTATATCCAGCAGAGACAAAACATTCTTATCATCTCACTGTTCTGGTATGAGCACTTTTTCCTAGTCTTCCCTGTACCTGTACTTTGGGACTTTTGTGTAGTATCTCAATCCCAGTGCTCTGCCAGTGTGATGCCAAGACGCCATTTTTAGTCCCTATGTTGGCACTAAAACCCCAGCCTTCAGTCACCACGACTGAGCACCACCCTCCCCACCCAGGACAACCACAGCATTCACCACTCTGTCTGGCTTCATGTTTTGTACCTGGGATTTCCTTTTCTAAAATACAAGCACAGATGAGTGTATACATCTTATCAATCACATATGTCCAGCACATTTAAATATTCTTGGAAGCTTTTTTTATTACTATTTAGTTCACCACCTATGTGGAAATGGCCAACCAAAAGTAGAAATTCTGCTATAGTAGGATTTTGTGGCTTCAGGCAGTACTATTTTTTGTCCTTTTTCAGTTTCAGTTAGAGTTTAACCAGAAAATAAGTAATTTGCATATAGTAGAATACAGTCTAATTCAAGGAAGGGCTTATATACTTGATAGCTGCAGCCAATGCTGGAGACAGCCCCAGGCAGAGAAACCAAACCAAACTCTTCCTCATAGAGTCAATTCTGACTCATAGTGACCTTATAGAGCAGAGTAGAACTGCCCCATAGGGTTTCCAAGGCTATAAACCTTTATGGAAGGTCATATCTTTCTCCTGCTGAGCTGCTAGTGCATTTGAACCTCTGACCTTTCAATTAGCAGCTGAGCACTTAACCACTGCTTCACCAGGGCTCTTTCCAGGCAGAGGAGGGGCAGGTGCACTGAATGCCTCCTTCCTACTCTCCTGTCTCCTGCCAGTGCCTCCACCCATTGGCCAAACCTAGGCAGAGCCAACAAAAATAGGAGCTTAGGAAAAGTATCCCACAGGGCTGGCCTCCTTGAATACGGCATAAGCAGGACCAAACTGGTTACCTTTGAGTCAATTCTAACTCATAGAGTAGGGAAAAGGTGAGAAGCAGATCTGGAGGCTAACGGGCCCAGGATGGACACAATATCTTAGCATTTGACAAATATTTCCTGACCTCTGATGGTCAAAGCACTGTGCTAAAGTTTGGCTGCTAAGCAAAAAGTTGGTGGTTCAAACACACTAGCTGCTCTGCGGGAGAAAGATGAGGCAGTCTGCATCAGTAAAAATTTGTCATCAGTAAAAAATCAGTCTGCAGTAAAAATTTGCACCCACAAGTAGCTAATGGCTACTAGCTTGGATATTGGAAGTCTAGAGAATAGCAAAGAGGTGTATTCTATCCAAAAAACCCCAATCTTCAGTTCGTCAGAAGGTTTTACACTCCCTGCTCTCCCCATTAAAAGGATTTTGTGGTCAAATAAATGTTGGGATCACTAGGTTAATCAAATTAAACATGTTTCCTTATGCAGGATTTATCCATGCCTAGTATGCTAATATGCATGACGCTACAGAGAAATAAACAATCTGTAGCACTGTCCAAATTGATTTGACCTTACGGGACCAGAAATGCCAGGAGCACATTTATGTATTTTCTGGATTAGGGGAAGTGGAGAACCTGGAGACAGACAGAGGCGGAAACACAGAAGGACACGCCAGCAAGAGGAGAGCCGCAAAGGCTGAGGGAAGAGCCAGAGGCTGGTCAGCAGTGTCAGTGCTGGGGGCAGGGGAGGGAGAGCCCGCTGAGGGGGCGTTGGACACGTAATGCCACGGTCACTGTTATCTCCACAGGAGCAGTGGAGTGGTGGGACAGACGCACCTTAAGTCAGAGAAATCGAAAAACCAAACACCACCATGAAGTTGATTCTGACTCATAGCAACCCTGTAGGACAGAGTAGAAGTGCCCCATAGAGTTTCAAGCCTGTAAATCTTTAGGAAGTAGATGGCCTCATCCTTCTCCTGCAGAGCAGCTGATGGGTTCAAACCACTGACCTTTTGGTTAGCAACCAACACCTTAACCACTGTGTCACCAGGGCTCCTAAGTCAGAGAAGTGGCCAGGAAATCCGGGGAGAGATGGCCAGGAGTGCAGACTCCTCTGCCAGAAGAGAGAAAACTTGAGGAAGGAGCCAGGTTGAAGGAAGGGTGCTTGTTTGTTTTCAGTAATGGAATAGGAGAATTATAGCCATGTTTATAGGCTAAGAAGGAACCAGCAAAGATAAAAGTGGAAGTGTGAAGGAAAGAGAAAGGTCTTGAAGGAGAGGTCCAGTTCAGATGCTGCCTGTAGAAGAAGAGATTTTCTCGTTCCTCTGACAGAGAGAGGAAGTGCAGGGATGCGTGAGAAGAGAGAGAAGTAAAGGAGGCACCATGCCTTTATTTCTTCACCTGAAATCAGAAGTAAGAACAGCTGAAAGTGAGGGTAGGAATATATTGGATGCTTGAAGAGAAAATAAGTTTCAGAGCCAGTGTATTGACGTACAGAAGGGTCAGCTAGGGGTGAAGTACAAGGATTGTCTCCAAATTCATCCTGATAAAGCTAATATCATGGATGTTCCAGCCTTAGGATAAAATCTATGAGGTTATTTTTTTGTTGTTGTTAATTTTGGTGGAAATATACACAGTGTAACATGTACCTATTCATCAGTTTCTACACATAGGATTCAGTAACATTGGTTACATTCACTTTCCCTGAACAGAGCAACAGGCTGGTGCTTGTGAGTTTTAATGTAAATTATTGCTTCCCAAAGTGGGATACACATATCCTGATGATACCCAAGGCGACGGTACAAAAATAGTACCCAGGCGAACTCCTTTTATTTTATTTTAATGGTTATATGTTTATTTTGGGAGCTCTGGTAATGTAGTGCATAAGGCACTTGACTGCTAACCAGAAGGCTGGCGGTTCAAACCCACCAGCCACTCCTCGGAAGGAAGATGGGGCAATCTACTTCCATAGTGATACTGTCTCGGAAACCCAAGGAGGGGTCACTATGAGTCGGGTCCGACTCGACGGCACATAACAACAACAACGTTTATTTTAGCAACTATTAGAAGCAGCATAACCCATACATCAAACTTATGATTTTATAGATATTCAGTCTCGGACATTTTAAAGAAAATAAATAAATAAATGATAGAGATGGAATGTGGGTGTGGCAAAAATCTTGAAAGTGGAACCTGAATGACGGAAGTTTGGAACACACTAATAGAAGATAACCTTAAAAACTTGTTCTGACAGCTTTCATCGGATTCCCCTAGTAACACTGACATCAGCACCATTTCCCCAAGTGTCTGGCCATCACATCTCTCCTCGTTCCACAGTAACCTCGTCAAACAGGCATCTGTATTAGCTTTACTGATTTAAAACACTCAATCATTTTCTCCATTTCTCCCTGGCAGAACAGAATAAATGGAATCCCCAGAAAAGCTTGATGATTTTGAATATTACAGATGACAGTAGCACTATAACCTCTTCTTGGTAGCACCAAACATAATCTGCCTTAATCAATTTCTGTTTCACAGGGCGATAAATTTGTCAAAGCTGTTGGCAACATGTACAGGGAGAAGAGAAAAAAAAAAAAAAAAACCTTCATCTTTAGAACTACCTGTAAGCCTAGATCTATGCAAAATATATAAAAATACAAAGAAAATCAGAAAGAGAAACACCCCCTTAAAAAGCCCTCCACTCAAGCCTATCTGGTCCTGGCTTTTCTCCTCCTTGGCTTTGCTCATTTGTCCCAGTGATACAGCTGCATCTATCAGAACTTTCCTCATCCTTCAAGGCCCTGCTCAGGGCTGCACCTTCTCCCTAAGCCTTTCCTACTTACCTCAGCTGAAAGCGGTCTTCCGTACCTCATTGATCTTCTCTCTCCCACGCTTCCAGCACACAGCACTTGCTTACTACCTCCCTGCTTCTTCCTTTTGTCCGAGGAAGGGCTTCTTGAGGAACCCTCCATACCACTATGCCTCACACAAGCCCAGTGCTCCTTGTTGAATGGTTCTGGAACTGTGGCAGTGAGGCTGCTTGTGACTTCCCTCAAAAGCACAAGTAGCTTTGGCTATATACCTGGAGTGTATCTAAAATCAGAAATTCTTTATTCAAGCGGTTAAAGGCTTAGCAATGCTATACACCTGCTGTTTTCCATTTAATTCTGTTTGCTTTGTTTTCATTTGTTAATCCTCAACCTGGCCAGCATTTTCAAAACTTAAATAGATTTTAATGACCCACTACGACTCATGACTTGCAGTTTGGAAAACACTGGTCTGGAGCATTTGATTCATTTCATTGTTTTAATAACTTGGAAAATATCTTGAGGTGGTGAGAATATAGGTGCTTCACCACTCAGGTTAGGCTGGCATCTGGGACCCCCATTCCTGAGTTTTCTCTGTTCAGACTGTAGTTCTTAGCATTTTGCGGCTATGTCTAAAAATCTCGGGTTCCGTCATTACTATTCAGGAAAAGATTAGGACCCCATTGAAATACTACAAACGTTGTTCATTTGCTGCTGTAGAGAGCTGAGCAGCAGGCATTGAGCCAACTCGCTGCATGTGTGGGCTGCTGCTCCACAGAAGTTAGCAACACTCTTTAAAAAGCTGGTGTGCCCTTCCTTCAAGGCAACATTTACAAACTCAGTCCATGTGCTGGTAAATATCTATTTTCTACAAAGAAAAACCGGACTAGCATTTTAACCCTTTACCCTCTCTTTTGTAGGGTGTGCTGATCTCCAAACCCTGGACACAATGCAGCCAATTGAGAGGAAAAGGCAGGGCTACATTCACGAGCTGATCCAGACCGAAGAACGGTACATGGATGACCTGCAGCTCGTCTTAGAGGTGAGGGTGGGCCTGGAGCAGGTGAGGAGCTCTGCCGACTTCACCAGAGACAGGGATGTCCATCCAGGGGTGCTTCTACCTAGAGGCAAGCGAGGGCTTGGGTTTGATGTGTATATTCACAAGTCATGAGGGGAAATACCACATTCTCTAAATGTTTTCTCTGCTCATTGGATAATGCCTAAAGATTTAAAGTCTTTAATCAGGATATCAGAGCCATAGTGGCACAGGGGTTAAGTGCTCTGCTGCTAACGTAAGGTCAGTGGTGTTAATGAAAGCCGCTCCAAGGGAGAAAGATGTGGCAGTCTGCTCCCGTAAAGGTTACCGCCTTGAAAACTCCATTCGGCAGTTCTGCTCTGTCCTGCGTGGTGGCTGTGAGCTGAAAAATGACTGGATGGCACACAACCCCAAAACATAGCCTGGTCCTTGTAGACCTTCCCATAAATGCTGAGTGGATTAGGTGTGTTTATGCCTTCATTTCTCTACCCAGGGCAGATGGCCTAGTGAAGTGCCCATTCTGTTAACCCCCTAAGGTAGTCATGGAGACCACACGTGTCACGAAGTAGAGCCACTCCCTAGGGTTTTGGTTGTAATCTTTATGGAAAGTGAATCATCAGGCTTTTCTTCTGTGATGCCGCTGGGTGAGTTTTAACCACCAACTTTTAGTTTAATAGTCAAGTATATCAACTCAACGGCAATGGGTTTGTTTGTTTTTGTTTTTAAAGTAGTCAGCTCTGCTGCAAGGGATTGTAAATGGGTGGGAAGGTATCTCCCACTAGCACAGAAGATGAGTGCTAGCCTTACTTCAAGCCAATCACATAACTGCTCAAGGGCCTTGGTTATGCCCATTCTGCCCACCTCGCAAGATGCTATCAGGGATGAGAGGTCAGGTCGGGTTCAGGGATTTAGGGGGGAAGGCACTGTTCATTCTTATTGCCATTCCCATGGAAATTCCCAGAGGACACCACTCACCTGATTCACCTCTGCTTACCTCACAGAGCCTGGCACAAAGTAGGTAAATGGTTGATGAATAAGCAGTCACATAAATTACCCAGTGAATAATAAGGACAGATTGACAATCAAATGCTTTTCCTGTTCTTCAGTAGAAGCCTCATGGCAGAGTGGCTGTCTTCCCAGGGCCCACTCTTAAAGGAGTGTCCTGACTTCTGAATTTGGAACTGAAGAGGTTCAGAGTGGGTCCTGTTCATCACTTTCCTCTGAGTTCTCCTTTGAATCCATGTTCAACTCAACTCAGTAACCATTTGTTGAAAGCTGACCATGTGCTAAGCATTATGTTAGACACAAAGATAAAAGAGAAAGTTCCTGCCCTCAAGTGTCCACAGTCCTGTTGGAGATATAGACAGACAGGTGCAGGGCAGTGAAATGAGGGCTAGGATGGAGGGGAACCCAGGTGCTTTGGCAGCCCCACCAGAAAGGAGAGGTCAGGGAAGGCTTTCCCGGGTAAGCTGGTAAAGCTTCAGATTTGAAGGATAAGAATGAGTTCCCAATGCCAGGAAGAGGAAATAGGAATGCAAAGGAATGTTCAAAGGGGGAGCGGCAAGTACTTGAGGGTGAGGCTGGTGAGGCCGATCCCACAGGCTTCATGAACCTCAGGAAGGAGTATGCATTTTATCACTCAGCCATGGGGATCCTTTTAATGAGATTCATGAACAGAAGGACATAATCATGTGTATTTTAGAAAGATCACATAAGAGAAGGGCTGCCTCTGACAACTTCATTATTTCCTTAAGACTTTTATGTCATTTCCTAAGACTCTTAGTTGTTTGATAGGAACTTAGAATCAAAAAGGAGCTCTGGTGTTGCAGTGCCTAAGGCATTTAACTGCTAACCAGAAGGTTGGTGGTTCAAACCCACCAGCTACTCTGTGGAAGGAAGATGGGGCAATCTACTTCTGTAAAAATTTACCTCGTCAGAAAACCAATGGGGATTATTATGAGTTGGAATCAACTTGAGTTTGTTTTTTGGGCTTTTTAAGAATCAAAAAGACTTGAGTTTTAGTTCTGACTCCTCTACATTTTAGCTTTGTAATCTTGAGCAGTTCACTCTCTGAGTCTTTGTTTCTTTATAGGTCAGTTGTGGATAATAATACCTGACTTAGCTTCACCTACATTAACTAGGAAATTAGTTGAGAAAACACAACATGCACAGGTGTGCTCATACACACACATACATACACATGCATATATGTTCATGTCAGCTCTTTGTAAATTCTTTTTTTTTTAACAGATAATCTTTTTTTGAGATCTTAGATGCTTTTATTTTAAAATTTTTTCTTGTGTTTTGGGTGAAAGTTTACAGAGCAAATTGGTTTTCCAGTCAATAATTCATACACGTTTTGTGACATTGATTGTAATCCTCACATTATAACAGCAGTCTTCCCACTTCCACCCTGTTTAGTGTTTCCATCCATCATTTGTTCAGTGCTTTGTAAATTCTTTTCTTTTTTTTTTTTCTGGTGATTGTTA